>NC_134900.1:17401125-17648625 GCF_041734735.1 Babylonia areolata | reverse complement strand
GTGTGTGCGTGGTGTGTGTGTGTGTGTGTATGTGTGCGTGTATGTGTGTGCGTGTATGTGTGTGTGTGTGTGTGTGTGTGTGTGTGTGTGTGTGTGTGTGTGCTTTAACGTGACGCTAAGCGGTTTCAACTCATTTACCTTTTCAAAAGGCAATCGCTGGAAGCATCACCACTTGAATCGTTCGTCTTTTATCTTTCCACTGACGGCTTTGATTCCTTTGAATGCACAGAGGAGGAGGGGTATTGGGAGTTATGATCAACGTGAGGGGAAGGGGGAAGACCTGGTGAAACATGCCAAAGCTATCGACCACGACGGTTTGTTTCGGTTTCAGCGTATCAAAGCGCGCGCGCGGACTGCCCCATATACGCTACACACGTCCGCTTAATTTAAAGGTAAAATATTGATATCAAATGAAAATAATGAAAATAAAAAAGGAGTTGGCTGACTTTCGTATAAACCCTAACGCGCTGTCAGGCCATGAGATAAATTTTTCGTCTTTTATGTTTACACTGACGCACTGGATTCCACTGAGTGCAGGAGGAAGGGAGGGGGTGTGTGATTAATGAGAGAGAACAGGCGGTAGCCGGTATAATGTCCCAGACACATCCGCGACTGTTAACTCCTTGACTGCTACTGACGAGTTGTGTTTTTTTTCCCCTTGCAGAGAAGGTTATATTTGTCAAGAAACATGTAATCACATTTTGGGTAAACAATATAGCAATATACATTGATTCCAACAAAAACAATGAAGCATTACACCGTAGAATCTGCTTCAAGGAAAACACATAAACACTGACCCTCACTTCACTGAAGTTATATCATTCATCCAACTGCAAGGTTTTTGTTGTTGTTTGACGAGTATTATTATCAGTGAAGAGATGTAACCTCACTGAGATGAGACTGAATTTCCAGGCTAGAATGTCGGTCATCATTCTTTATCTGGGCTTGTTGGCTATTGGGATTGCTTTACGTTTGTTCAACAAAATATTCTACACCATTTAAAGCACATCTATTTCATGCCACAATGATCTTAGTTTACCAGAGCTCGGCAGTCAAGGGGTTAATTAAACAAGCTATATAAAGAGACGATCCCGTGGTGTTTTTTTGTTTGTTTGTTGTTGTTTTTTTTACACCAGCATCTGGTGTAATGGGATTTATTTTTTTCTCATGTGGTTATCTACGTTGATGGTGTATCTTCTATTTTTATCTGTCTTTTTTTTTTTTTTTTTTTTTTTAAAGTAAGTGTTGATGTTTGAATATTGTTGAATGGGCAGATTTGGTGTTTTCATCGTGGGCATCATCACTAACATTTACTGTGTTTGTTCTTACTGAGTGCGTGTGTGTTCGGGGGGTGGGGTGGGGGGTGCAATGTGTTGTGATAGTGATATGCTCTTGTTGTTGTCGCTGCTGTTGCTGTTTGTTTGATTGTTTTTATTGTTTCCGCATTTCGTGTGGATTTGTTTCGCAGAATACATGAAAGGTCACACTATGTGTGTTTCCTGAAACGATTTTGTTAACAAATATGTGATTTTTATCTGTTTTGATTGAAATATGTATTAAACGTGTGATTTTTTTTCCCCTATCTTGATTGAAATGTGCAATTTCATTCCAGTTTGAATGAATAAAATTGACGACAGACAGACAGACAGACAGCCAGGCAGGCAGTTAGATAAATAGATATATGGATATATGGAGATATATATAGAGAGAGAGAGAGACAGACAGACAGACAGAGGCGGAAAAAGACAGATACGGGGAAAAAAAAAAAGACAGAGAGAAAGAGAGACAGACACATAGTTTCGCTGTTGTTTATTTTACCCATCGCAAGTGCCCATAATATGCCGCCACCACCACCCCACCCCACTCCTTGTTCGACGCGTACTTACTTGGTGCAATATATACCCCACGACAAGGTCAGAGTTGTACATAATGATCATAACCATTCTCCGTGTCCGCTTCCTGTTACACTGACAGCATACATCATCTAAAACGCCCACTTCCTTATGGAACACGTGCAAAATGAACTCGAACAAAGCTTCACACACATCCCGGAAGTGGCTACAACACACCACGTATGTCGTTACAATGTTCACAAAAAAGATCACCGAGCTAGATGATCTTTGCTACCACCAGATTTGCATAATTACATAATTGGTTGGTTGAAGGTGTATAATTACATGTTTGCAGATTTGCTTAATGATATGATTGTTTGGTTGAAAGTGTATGTTTATACGTTGGCAGATTTGCATAATTATACGACTGTTTGGTTGAAAGTGTCACAATATTCCTTGTGACCCCGGTACACTTGGTAATAAAGACACATTCTATTCTATTCTATTCTATTCTATTCTGTTCTATGTTTGGTTGACTTTTTTTTTAACTCAGACGAGACATTGCCATCGTGTACCTGTTGTTTTAATAGTGGTGATGATTGTGTCGGTATTACTGCTTTCCCTCTGCCAGTTCAAAAACTGAGCCGTAAAGTGAATAAGCATGCACGTTACTAGGTACGACACGCATTCGCTTGACCTTTGATCGTCCCAGTCAATGGGTGAAACAGACTAACCGTTGACACATCCACCCCCCCCCCCCCCCCCCCCCCCCAACACACACACCCCACCCCACCCCGAAAACGGAGGAGTATGACTGCCTACATGACGGGGGTAAAAACGGATATGCATGTAAAAGTCCACTCATGCATTCAAGCGAACGTGGGAGTCGCAGTCCAAGAGCGAGAGAAAAAAAAATCACACCGAACATCGACACAAAGACACCATCAACACGCAACATGAACACAAAGACACTCAACTTCAACACACAACATCGACGCACTCAACATCAACAAAAAGACACTCACCCTCAACACAAAGACACATAACTTCAACACACAGCATTAACACCAAGACACTCAACATCAACACACTCAACTTCAACAAAAAGACACTCACCCTCAACACAAAGACACGCAGCTTCAACACACAGCATTAACACCAAGACACTCAACACCAACACTCAACATCAGCACACTCAACTTCAACACACAACATCAACACACTCAACTTCGACAAAAAGACACTCACCCTCAACACAAAGACACACAACATCAACACGAAGACACTTAATCAACATCAACACACAACATCATCACAAACATCAAAACAAGTACACTTAATATCAATACAAAGACACACGACATCAACACATTTCAATCACGTTTTACCAACCGTCAGCTCAGCTGCTCGGATTTGAAATTCCAGAACTGCTGAGTCAGAGTACCCTAACTGTTCAAAGTCTGAGTACCCTAACTGCTCAAGTCAGAGCAGCCTAACTGCTCAACTTGAAATTCACAACCCGCCCAAAACGAAAGGCATTTTGTATGTTGTCCCTCCTCCCTCACCCTCCCATCCTGTTCCCCCACCCCCACCCCTCCTTTCCCTCCCTCCCCAATGTGTTCAAACCTGCAAATCAATGTAAACCTGGACAATCTTGATATCCGAATTGCTAAAACGTTACTTTGTTATTGTTCAGTGTGTAAGATTGATGATGTTTCAAAATGGAGTATAATATTTATTGTTGTGATGAATTCGTTGTTGCGTTGGCCTCTTGAAAAGAAATGTGTCAAACTGAAAGTGTTTCCAGTGCCGTGTATTATTGGTGTTTAAAAAAAAAATAAAAAAATCAATCTTGTCGTTGCACTTGCCTTTGACAAAAGATGCTGCTTTGATTAAATGTTGACTGTGTTTAAATGAAAAAAAGCACGTGGTTTGATTGTGATTTGTTGACGTTGTTCATCTATCGATGCTCTCTCTCTCTCTCTCTCTCTCTCTATATATATATATATATATATATATATATATGTATCTATATATCTATCTATCTATCCATCTATCTCCATCTGTATCTGCCTGGCTGCATGTCTACCCATCTACCTATACCTATCGATCTGATTGTCGGTCTGCTGGTCTGTCTCTCAAACCCAGTTGTCATTTTTTTTCTTCCTTCCTTTCCTCTTTCAAAGCTTCACTTCACGCATCGCAAATAAATGAAAGGAAGACACGACACATGTCTGCACTTAACCACTCTCTCTTACTTTAGTTTTAGTTTTCTTGCTCTTTTTCCTCCTTTCATTTCTTCCCTCCCTTCCTTTTCTTTCTTTCCTTTTCTCCTTTCTTCATTAGCTTCATTCCTTTCTGTTGTTCTTTCTTTCTTTCAAACGTTTTTTTTTTTTTCTCAACCAGCAATAACCAAATGAAATGGAGACGGCATTTAGTTCTGCATTGAACACGTAATTAACGCAATACGTAGAGGAATAAAAGTTTCAATAACTTGTTATAAATCAACATATAAATATGCGTGTAAGCAACATCAAATTTAAAAATAAATAGAACGTTGTTGCGTTTGCCTTTTGTATGAAAAAAAGGTTCAGTAACTCCAATAAATAGATTCACAGATGAATACATACGAAATCCCTAACTTCCATGAAAGAGAAGGGGGAAAAAGAAGAAATAAAAATGTCAATAACTTCGATTGATAAATAGATAGATAAACAAACAAAAAATACATTGATTGATAAATAGATAACTAACTAAATAAATAAATAGATAAATAAATAAATAAAGCTTTATCGGTTTCCGAATCTTACAACGCCCCTTTTGAAGTGAACGCCGCCGACAGAGAAGGCCTACGGTTTACGTCAGCCACTGCACGATACATGCCACGCTTGACCTGATAATTATCTTACATCTACCTGAACACACCTGCACGACTGCACTGAGTCAGGTGTTTCCCCACGTGGTGAGAGCACACCTGATGCTAGTGGTGCGAGGACCCTCAGACCATCATCATGACGAACGCCGCTGGATAGTCTGGGGCGGCGGAAGGTCAGCGTGGCTTGGAATGTCGGGTGCTGCTGATAGTCTTCAAGAGAGGAGAGAAAGAAAATGTTTGGGGTCTGGTAGATATTAGAGCGTCTGTCTGTCCTCTGTGTCTGTGTATCTGTTTCTGTCTGTATGTCTGTTTCTATCTGTGTGTCTGTCTCTGTCTGCGTTTGTTTGTGTCTCTGTGTATGTTTCATTATGTGCGTCTGTTTCTGTCTGTGTGTCTGTGTGTTTGTTTCTGTCTGTTTTGTTCCAAATGTCCCTGGTTTGGTCTTCAAGGGAGGGAAAAAATAACTGTTTAGAGTCTTGCAGATAGAGCGTCTGTCTCTGTGCCTGTATCAGTCTGTTTCTGTCTGTTTGCCTGTCTCCATTTTTATTTTGTGTCTTGTGTCCATGGCCTAGTTAAAAAAAAATAATAATAATAAAAAGCTGTGAGGTCTGGTAGATATCTCTCTCTCTCTCTCTCTCTCTCTCTCTCTCTCTCTCTCTCTCTCTTAAGTATCCAATATCGTTAAAGACCCTCCTCCCCCTCCCCCGTCACCCCCCACCTCTTACATTTACTTCTCCTTCAGGATCAATCAGTTTTTAAATCTGAACCGAATGGGGTCAGCTGATAGTTATGTCCAGATCGACATCCTGGTGATACGGTGTGTCTGTCGGATCAGTGGCCAGGAATGTCAAGTGTCCCTAAAGATTTAATATAAATGAATGCTGGAGGTCTGGAAGTGAACATTATCTCAATGGAACACAAGATAAGGGTTCCTGTGCGCTCTGGAATATCCCATATTTCTGTATGCACACGAGACACAGACTTTCGCGGCGGTTTCAGAAACAAGAATCCAAACCATGGAAATGAGGAAGTATCGCAAGATACTGAACATCAGACACACTGATCGTATCACCAGTGGACAAGAGCACCAAACCACCAAGCAGCACACTGGGCAATATTTATGAAGATCCACTGACATCAGCTTAAGAAAACAAAACTGCGCTGGTATGTCCACTGATGTGACAAGATCTAACGGCCTTGCAGAAACGGTCCACCAAGTTACTGTTGCTGGGAGAGGGGAAACTTGGGGAAGACAGAATAAACGATGTACTGGCAAGACTGCAAAATGGACGGGAAAACATTCATTACAGACACACAACCGACAGGAATCTGGTGAATAACTAGTTCCTCAATGCGAGGAAGATAGCGTCTGTCTGTGTGTCCGCCTCTCTCCCTCTCTTTCCCATTATGATTTTATTTCTTGCCCCCTCCCTCCCTCCTTTCTTCCCTCCCTCCCTTCTTTCTTCCCCCCCTCCAACCCTTTCGTCATTCCGTGATTCCTGTTCTTGATCTTTCATCATAATTAATGGCTGCTGACATTGATATTCGAGGCGTTTCTGAAGTAATTGTTCCCCAGTTGTTGTTTTTTAACTCAAATCATCGAGTCACCCCCCAACCCCTCCAACACCCTCCCCCTCGCACCCCATCGCACCCCCCTCCCTCCCTCACCCTCCCCCCCTCCTCCGACCCCCAACCTCCACACACGCCCTGCTCTTTCTTTCTCTCTGTCTGCTCAATCTTTCCCACTATATTGTTTCTTTCTTCTTCTTCTTTTTTAATCTAATGAAAAATGATCGTATCCTCCCTTTCTCCACCCCCGCCCCCCTCTCTCCCACCCGTCCTTCTCTCTCCCACCCGTCCTTCTCTCTCTCTCCGATCCGTCCTTCTCTCTCTCTCCGATCCGTCCTTCTCTCTCCCACCCGTCCTTCTCTCTCTCTCCCACCCGTCCTTCTCTCTCTCTCCCACCCGTCCTTCTCTCTCCCAGCCGTCCTTCTCTCTCTCTCCCACCCGTCCTTCTCTCTCTCTCCCAGCCGTCCTTCTCTCTCTCTCCCACCCGTCCTTCTCTCTCTTCTCTCTCTCTCCCAGCCGTCCTTCTCTCTCCCAGCCGTCCTTCTCTCTCTCTCCCACCCGTCCTTTTCTCTCTCTCCCACCCGTCCTTCTCTCTCTTCTCTCTCTCTCCCAGCCGTCCTTCTCTCTCCCACCCGTCCTTCTCTCTCTCTCCCACCCGTCCTTCTCTCTCTTCTCTCTCTCTCCCACCCGTCCTTCTCTCTCTCTCCGATCCGTCCTTCTCTCTCTCTCCGATCCGTCCTTCTCTCTCTTTCCGATCCGTCCTTCTCTCTCTCTCCCACCCGTCCTTCTCTCGTCCTTCTCTCTCTCTCCGATCCGTCCTTCTCTCTCTCTCCCACCCGTCCTTCTCACTCAAGCCAATGACGATTCATAACGATACTTTTTTTTTTTTTAACTCACTCAGTACGGCCAGTCCTCTCTTCTCCTCTACACAGACCCCTCGGATGTCCAGTGGGTGTCTCAATGACCCAACCTTTAGCTTCCGTCGTCAGAATTGTGGTATTCTTTGTCAACATTCACCTCTTCAGTAAGAGCCTTCTGCTTGCAATATTTTGATGATGGTAATTGGGGTGAAACGCTGTTAACGTCGTCTCTTTCGCCGTTCGTATGGAGAGAGTTAAAGTAAAACTGTTCCTCGAATAAAACTGTTTGTCCTATTATTGCTTACTGTAATTATCGACACGTACTGCATGACTATTATTAAAGAAAACACAAAACGATCATGTGCAGCTAAAAAGTATAGTTGTATTTGCCTTCAAACATGTTACGTTGTTTGTGTGTGTGTGTGTGTGTGTGTGTGTGTGTGTGTGTGTGTGTGCAAGCGTGAGGGAGAGGGAGGGGGAGCATTCATACAAAGGCCACTGCTCCTCACGAAGGAATATAATAATAATAATAATAATAATAATAATAACAATGGTATTTCTATAGCGCTGAATCTTGTGCGGAGACAAATCAAAGCGCTTACGCACCAGATATACTGCACAAAAGAGCACAATATTATCACAAAATGCTGAAGTTGCAGGACATTGCAGTACCTTGTACAAATAAACTGACAAATTTCGTACAACACGTCCATTTTCAAGCAGACATAAGCGCATCTGATAGGGACATCTACTGAGACTGAATGCCCACTTCCGAAAGCTTACTCTTAAAACTAGTAACAGTAGCACAACAAAAACACAAAACTTGTGTTCTTATCCACCTTTTCACAATGGACAAATTAAATCAAGCAGAGAATGTTTTCCTGTAATGACAGTGAATGCGAAGACATTTCTGAAATGACAAACTTAAATCTCTTATCACAATAGTAATAATAATAATAATAATAATGGTATTTATATAGCGCTGGATCTTGTGCAGAGACAAATCAAAGCGCTTTCGCACCAGTCATTCACACGCATGCATAACTCTAATACTGCAGAAACTAAAGACAAGGAAGGGCAGGCAAGGGAGGCTATTTTGGGAAGAGGTGGGTTTTAAGGCCAGACTTGAAAGAGCTGAGTGTGGAGACTTGACGAAGCGAAAAAGGAAGTTCATTCCAATCGCAAGGTCCAGAAACAGAGAAAGAACGGCGGCCAATAGTCGAGTATTTGAATCTGGGTATGCGTAAACAGAGTGGATCCGAGGCCGATCGTAGTGAGCGAGATGGAGTGTAGAGGTGAAGGCAGCCGCAGAGATAGGAAGGGGCAGTTTTGTGAATGCATCTATAACATAGAGTGCTGATCTTGTACTTTATTCGGTGTGAGACAGGGAGCCAGTGGAGATGTTGCAAAAGAGGAGTGATGTGCTCAGATCTTTTCTTTCTGAGGACGAGTCGGGCAGCAGAGTTTTGTATGCGCTGAAGGGGCTGAATGGATGAAGCAGGCAGACCAGACAATAAAGAGTTACAGTAGTCAAGGCGAGAGAGAATGAGAGAAACGACAAGTCTAGATGTTGCGTCAGTGGATAGATATTTCCGGACGGCACTGATGCGTCGCAGTTGACAGTAGCAGGACTGACATGTCTGACTGATAAATTTTTGCATGGACAGTGCATTGTCAAGGACAACACCGAGGTTCCTGACAATAAATTTCAAGTATCTGTCTAAATTAATTCGCAGGTAAATCTTGACATTACTGCCTACAAAAGGCGTCTTCCGTGCAAAATCAACCACTATTCTTAGCAGGAAAATGCCGCTCTTGCTATTTGCACGCAAACAGTCTTTAAAATCACGTGGAAACAGTTTGACATCTTGCAAACATAGGTTTTCATTGACAAAATCCAGACGTAATTGATACAACTTTGAACGAACCCAATTTTGATGAAGACCCAAGCCCTGACCTTGACCTTGATGGTGTTAGTCAGTACGTCGTTTGTCTCAACTCTACTCAACCAGCGTTCCGGCTGTGGTTACCTTGAACCGTCCATTCTCGTTAACTGAAACCAGGAACGGGAAAAAAAATCAATGAATATTCGATATAAACTGGGTAACAATCGACCATTACTGTGATGAGCTGGACAAAAATCAGCCTGACAAACAGACAGACAGACAAACACTCAAGAGAATGATGAACTGTCGTAACCTCTGCCGACCATTACTGTGATGAGCTGGGACAAAAATCACCCTGACACGTAAGGACAGACAGACGGGAGGGGTGAAAGGCGAGGCTCCCATCATCATTTGAACGTCTACAGTTTCACAATTACTCCCCGAGGAGGCATCGGTCTCTGCTGTCCCTTGGTGCTCCCCTTCCCAAGGTTGTCAGTGACATGGTGGTTTTCCACCCGTCTCCCGTCAATTCAGTTCGATTCAAATATGATTATTTTTGTTATTATTCTTGATGTGGTTGGGTGCATTGGACGGGGTAGGGGTGGGAGGAGTAGGAAGGGTGGGGTAGGAGGAAGGAGAGGGAGGGTGGCAAGAAGAAAAAATGGAGTGTGTGTGTGTCGGGGACAGGGGGATGGTTCGTGTGTGTGTGTGTGTGTGTGTGTGTGTGTGTGTGTGTGTCTGTGTATGTGTCTGTGTGGTGTGTTTGTGGGGGGGGGGGGGGGGGGTCGTGTGTTTGTGTGTGCGTGTGTGTGTGTTTGTGTGTGTGTGTGTGTGTGTGTGTAAAATGATGTTGTTTTTTGTGCATATTGCGTGTGTATGTGTGTACGTGTGTGCATATGTACATGCCCATCTGCATGCATTCGTACATGTGCATGTGACTGTGAGCGTGTGCGCTCGCTCGCGCGTATGGGTAACACAAAGGGTTGTTCCTGGCAAAATTCTGTAGAAAAATCCACTTCGATAGGAAAAACAATTCAAACTGCACGCAGGAAAAAATACAAAAAAATGGGTGGCGCTGTAGTGTAGCGACGCGCTCTCCCTGGGGAGAGCAGCCCGAATTTCACACAGAGAAATCTGTTGTGATAAAAAGAAATACAAATACAAGAGAAACAAAGAGCCAACCAGAGAGTCAGACAGACGGTCAAACAGACAAGAGCGTGGCCGGTGAACTGTCGTAACCTCTGCCGACCATTACTGTGATGATCTGGGACAAAAATCACCCTGACACGTAAGGACAGACAGACGGGAGAGGTGAAAGGCGAGGCTCCCATCATCATTTGAACGTCTACAGTTTCACAATTACTCCCTGAGGAGGCATCGGTCTCTGCTGTTCCTTGGTGCTCCCCTTCCCAAGGTTGTCAGTGACGTGGTGGTTTTCCACCCGTCTCCCGTCAATTCAGTTCGATTCAATTATCATTACTGTTGTTATTATTCTTGATGTGGTTGGGTGCATGGGACGGGGTAGGGGTGGGAGGAGTAGGAAGGGATGGGGTAGGAGGAAGGAGAGGGAGGGTGGAAAGAAGAAAAAATGGAGTGTGTGTGTGTGTGTGAGAGAGAGAGACAGGGGGATGGTTCGTGTGTGTGTGTGTCTGTGTGTGTGTGTGTCTGTGTGTGTCTGTGTATGTGTCTGTGTGGTGTGTTTGTGTGTGTGTGGTGGGGGGGGGTTGGGGGGGTCGTGTGTTTGTGTGTGCGTGTGTCTGTGTGTGTGTGTGTGTGTGTGTGTGTGTGTGTGTGTGTGCAAAATGATGTTGTTTTTTGTGCATATTGCGTGTGTATGTGTGTACGTGTGTGCATATGTACATGCCCATCTGCATGCATTCGTACATGTGCATGTGACTGTGAGCGTGTGCGCTCACTCGCGCGTATGGGTAACAGGAGAGAAACAAAGAGCCAACCAGAGAGTCAGACAGACGGTCAAACAGACAAGAGCGTGGCCGGTGAACTGTTCCTTTGTGCTCCCCTTCCCAAGGTTGTCAGTGATGTGGTGGTTTTCCACCCGTCTCCCGTCAATTCGATACAATTATCATTACTTCTGTTACTCTATTATTATTATCATCATCATCATCATTACTATTGTTATCACCATTATCATAATTAGTATCACTGTTGTTATTGTTGTTATCATTATTATTGTTATCATTACACTCATTATCATCATCATCATCATCATTATCACTACTATTAGTAGTAGTAGGCAGGCTATTGGCATTATCGTCATCATCATCGTTATGATTTTCTTCTTTATTTCTTCTTCTTTTTTTGTGAAGTGGTTTATGGGGAGGGTGGGGGCAGGAAGGGGAAGGTGAGGTAGAAGGAAGGAGAGGGAACGTAACCGTCAGTCACGTCAATCAATCAACCATTTTACTGTCTGAAACACAGAGTACACTTAAATTTGCCTTCACGCAGTTTGCCTTAAAAATGAGTGTGTGAACAACACACACACACACACACACACACACACACACACACATCGGTATTCACATTTATATTTCAAGAAAGAAGTATCAGTCATTCCGCACATCACTCTCCCATCTCATATGTACAGGCGCGTTAATCTGTATATATTTATAAATGGATTTTTTTTTTTAAGATTAATTTCAATGGAAATAAAAACGTCCCTCACCGCACACACACACACACACACACACACACACACACACACACACACAAACACAAACACACACACACACTCACACTCACACACGCACACGCACACACACACACACACACACACATACACGTGGGTAGCTGTCCAGCCACAGGGGCAGGAAGGTGGCGTCAGTTCAGCTGGGGTCCGAGACCAGGAACCCGTTGTCCACGTTGCAGCGCGGCCGGATTCTCCAGGCCCAGCACCAGCGACTCGTTGAGTTGAGGATGCCGGTCAGAGGGTTGACCACCACGTGATCCATGTCCAGGTAGATGCCGCCGTGCTCTTAAGTGTCCAGAGCACGGCGGGGACTGATGAGGCATGGTCTTTGTTAGTTAACGAAACGATCGACGAACGAAACGACACGAAATTTTATTTTACCTGGGTAATGAGATAAACAAATACACATGCTTTTTCCACCCAGCCCTGAGTATTAAAAGAAAATAATAAAATAAAATAAAAAAGGGGGGGGGGGGGCAGTGGGCCACGAGCGGCACGCACGTGCTCTTGACGTCACAGCTTTCGCGGATGACGCGTCGGAGGCATGACGTCACATTGTGCGCGTGCGGCGTGGCGGTGGTGGGCTGTGGTGGAAATGGGTCAGGTTGTTGTTTCTCCTGGGAAGGAGGCGGGTTTCGGGGGTCAGAGTACTGTTGTTGCTGTTGGCAGAGAAGTTTTTTGTTCGGGGAGTTGGACCTGAGGCGGTGGAGAGACGCAGACTCCGACTCCGCTGGCTGAGGAGTGGCGGGATTCTACTGTTCGTGGTTTGCGAGGTTCAATGCCTTGACGAACAAGAAAAGACGGGTATGTGAAAAACATGCAAACGGACAATTAAAAAAAGAAAAGAAAAGAAACCAAACAAAAAAATAACAAAAAAACACACAAATCAATGTGAAAGATTTCTCGCCGTCAAAGTGAAACGTCCCGAAGTCTCTCCATAATTCATTGATTCAACAGTTTCCGCCTTTGATCCCCATAAATGATTATACGCGTTTTTGCTCCAAGTCGAAGTGTGGTACTGACTGACAACATTGCATCTGAATACATGGGTTTTTTTTAGCAAGAACGCAACGCCTTCGTTTAATTGCATTAAAGAAAAATTGAAATAATTTGTTTCAATAAATTTATATATATATATATATGTATACTTGAGAGAGAGAAAAAAGAAGGAAAGAAAGCACAGTTCGTTTGTTTGTGTCGAAGAAAGAGAAAACGAAGAAACAAAATGAACAGAAACAAAGATGACAGAAATTGACTTACTTGCTGAAAACGATGACGACGAAGGGGAACGAAAATCATTTCTGGTCAAAACGACAACGGTGCACAGAAAACCAACCGCTACAACCAGCGTGAAAGAAGCGAACACTACAAAATAGAACTGCGTTCTCTCGGTGGCCCAAACCATCACGACAACCAGACGACAGACAACAGGGCACAAAAAGCAGAAGGCGACTCACCATTGAATGGCCCCTCGGCCAAACTCGCCCTCAGTTCAGGATCTAAGATATTTTACGAAGATAGCAACTGTTCAGGTAATAATAATAATGGATACTTATATAGCACACTATCCAGAAATCTGCTCTCGGTGCTTTACAAAAACGCTTTTGTTAACATAAAACATTACATCTATATTACATACACACACCAAAATGTGATTGCACACACACGCGCGCGCACACACACACACACACACACACACACACACACACACACACTGCATACATACATTTTAACATACATGTGTATCTAACAGCAACCCTTACACATACGCACACATAGGCAGGCACAAACTTACATAAACACACGCACACACAATACACATTCATATACATGCATGTAGTTATGTACACATATGTATGTATGCACACATAGTCAAGCACAGCTAACGCAAAGGAAGTGGACATGCCACAATTGAACTTATTGCTGAGGGAAAAGGTGAGTTTTGAGACGAGATTTAAAAGATCCGTGGGAATCAGAATGACGGAGGTTATCAGGGAGCTTGTTCCATGTCTTGGCGATTGAAAAGAAAAGGATCTGTGTCCATAGGTCTGACTTCTGACGTGAGGTATCCTGAGAAGTCGAGTAACAAAGGAAGAACGGAGCTGGCGAGACGGGGTATAGATATGGAGGAGTTCAGAAAGATACTTGGGGCCAGATCCGCTGACTGCAGAAAAGGTCAGAGTGGATAGCTTATAGTCTATTCAGATGGGGAAGATACGAAAATCAAGTATGCGTCAGAAAGACACTTTCATACATTTTCCAAGCCATAACCAGGATACCTGGTTTTGCGTCGTATATTAGATTCTTTTGTTGATTTTACATGAATTTGGGGTGCTGAATCCAAATCCCTTGGAGGCCAAGTCGTAAGTGATGGGCATTTTGAGCGTAAAATCAAAGACAGCCGCAACCGAATTCGTAAATTTAAAACATGGAGGACGTATGACGCACAGTTGTGATCATTTCGCAACTAATATTTGTCTCAGTCAAAAAAATTAATCAGATGACCAAAATGAGCCATTATCTCACAATTTAATCCTAAGCAAGCTTTGTCAGATTTTTGCTTTACATGATGGCCGAAATTGGAAGAAAACAGCACTTTGGGATGCAAAATGAAGTCAATAAATCTGGCAAATTGAATACACTTGTTGAAAAGAACTCGCAAGCTTTCTTTCCTTCGACGATTGTAGTTTTTACCATGTACCACAATAGAAACAATATAGTCTGAAACTAAAACCAACTTCAGTGCCGCGTAAACCCTGTCCCGCTTCCACCTCACACCTAACCACGTTCAGTTCTAAATTTGCGCTGCAATAATTGTTATTCCATAAGCAGATAAGACTATAACAGTCATTATTGATACACACATTTTAGATTTCTCAACATTTGAACAGAACTTCCAATTCTTACTTCATAACTTTGTGGCTATCAGATGAATCACACTTTTTTGTGGGTGTCGTCTGCAATATTTTACAGACACAGTGTTCGGTGTTTCTCCATCGAAAGAGTGGACGACAAAGACAGTACAGCGGTTCCTTGGTTGGGAATCCACATTGAGCTCAATAGTCATATTCAGCTCAGTGGGAACACATTTTAATTGTTTTGTTTCTTCTTTTTCTTAGAAAACAAACCTTTAACAATGTATTTCCCGTGTCGTTACGATCAGCAATATGTGACTCAGCTATGCACGTCGAACTTGTCAGTCTCTGCTTTCGTATTTTAAGAACGAATAAAAGTTCTCTTGAGAAAGAAACTAGTAAAACGTTGGAACGGAAGAACGGTTCACTTGAAGATTGACTGAACACGTGCGCAAGGTTCCGCAACACGCCAATATGTGTGTGTGCGCGCTTATTGTGTGTGTTCATATACTAATACAACGACATCAGTTTCATGAGCATCAGCCACGGCACTGGCATCTCGGGCTGTATTCACTGATGGACCGGCAGCTACACACACACACCGTCACATACACACACACACAGAGTCACACAAACACACGCACGCACACACACACACACACACACACACACACACACACAGCACGCAGAGTCATACAAACACACACACACACACACACACACGGGGGGTGGGGGGGGGAGGCGGAGGGGGTCAGGTTAGAAGCGGAGGTCGGTTGACTCATCCAGTTCGGATCATCAGGACCTCGGGCGCCTAAAAGCGAAAGTGGTAGTCTCAGTGCCGCAACTACAAGCTGAAGCCCACATTGAGTAAACAAATCCTTATTAATTCATCTGTCCATCGTATACTTTCTAGCTTACCTACACTAGTATTTGCACCCATCCGATCACGGTCCCCCACGCGGTAGATCAATCAGTATGTTTGTTTCTTTGTTTGTTTGTGTGTGTCAGTGTCAGCAGTGTGTGTCATTGAGTGTCACGGTGTGTGTGTGTGTGTGTGTGCGCGCGCGCGGCGTGTCTGTGACCGTTATGATGATGGTGTGTGTGGCATGACAGTCTAGGATAAGAAATTAGCATGTACATATTATAAAACTGAAACTCGTGTGAAAAATATGTATATATATGATATATTTATATATACATACATCCATAGGTTTTGATATAGATATATATAGAAATATATGTGTGTGTGTGTGTGTGTGTAGATAGATACTATAGATAGGTAGATAGATAGACAGCCGGATAGATTGATAGGTATCCAGCATCGAACCGTGACAGATACTGAAACACACACACACACACACACACACACACACACACACACACACACACACACACACAGAGAGAGAGAGAGAGAGAGAGAGAGGCACAAGCATGGTATTGATAATCGACATTTTAAAAAAAAAGAAAAACAGAACACACACACACACACACACACACGCACGCACTCTCTCTCTCTCTCTCCTTCTCTCTCTCTCTCTCTCTCTCTCTCTCTAGTCTCTCGCACACTCAAGTTACACTTACACACACATAAGCATACATTGTGTATGTTAAAAATACTATACTAATGTGAATATAAAACAGTAAGCCTAATATATATAAAAATAATAATAATAAAAAAAATACACATAGCAATAACAGAGAGGGTGGGGGGCCCGTTGCTCACCAGTTGTCAAAAGAAGCATAATTCAACGACATATAAAATAGTATGAGAATAAAAATGTCACAGGTGAACGATCGAGAGAGACAGACAGACAGAGGGAGACTCAGAGAGAGAGAGATAATAAAACAATATCAACTAATGAATAGATAACCTCATATTACATGGACCATGTGATAGAGAACAGCAGGTCAGCCTAAGGAAGACAAAGTAACATGCATTTTATCATCTAATCAACACACACACACACACACACACACACACACATATATATATAGATATATATAGATATATATATATAAGGACTATGCGCTTATCGGTACACATACATCATTACATCGATTTGACCGGCAATGGAGCAGCTGGCAACTACTGCGTGAAATATAACTACATTATATTAATGGAAAGAAATGAAAGAACCGAAGAAGCAAGAAACACACACACACACACACACACACACACACACACACACAAGTCCCTACATTTTGAAAATGGAATAACGGCATGGTGATTATTATTATTAATATATTATCTCCCAAAGCACAGAAATTCAAAACAGACTGCTGAAATTGAAAACAAAGAGCAACTGTGAAAACGTGCTGAGAGGTTTGCCCTCCAGTGCGGTCCTGTGTTCCGTTCCATCTTTTAAGACAATTTGGGGGCAAAGGTAAACTTTGCAACTTGAAACCCTTCGTTCCACTTTTCAACAACGAAAGTAGAGCTTAAAAGCACCCGGCCTGCAGTCACCATGGATGAATCACGGACTGTTGAAGGAAAAGCGTCGATGCCAAAGGTATGCCGTCGGAAAAAATTAAACGCCCTATCCTTTTCATGGATGAAGTGAAGGCAAGGAAATCCAACTTTGTTCGCATGTTAGTCAACAGAGTTGTCTCATCATATTATATTTGCAGACGACATAAAGTCTGATGGTCAAAAGCATGAAAAATGTGGTCAAGAGCATTCAATGTAACGTTTGGAAAAAGCGTCGTAATGTTGTTACATCCATTGAGAAAGATACGGGACTGATCGAGATGTAAAAAATTGCCATCATAAACTATTGGCCGGCGCTAAACGACACACTTCCCTCGGCAGCCCAGTCAAATAGCGCACAACAGCAACCTCCCACAAAACGACAGTTTCTAAAGCATACTGATGTTGGTTGTCAAGTGCAAAAGGATACACTGATTTAAGTCTGGGCATTTAATGGTAGAAAAAAAATGAGGAGAACGTTTTGATTGAAAGACAAGGACATGGTTCATAAGACTGTAAAAAAAAGGTTCACATTCAGTTGGTTTATATCAGGATATGGTAGATCTAGCATGTTATTTTTTATACTTTTATGAAAGCACAGTCTGTTTCGACTGACAGGGGAGAGGAGGGAGCTAGGGGTATATTGAATGTCCTTTTTTAAGCTCCTTTCTTTTGCAGGATCTCACACTGGATGACGTAACCAAGGCGTATCGTGACATAGCTAGGCATCCCTCCCTAGCATCAGGAAAAATATCTGTCACGCCAAAAGGAGACACACAGTCTATCTACAGCATCAGGACTGGATGGAGTCAGCGCGACATAGACCGTAAAGAGAAAACCTACTTCACGAAAACTTTCTCTCTTCAACTCACTAAGGAGGCTGGAAAAGACAAGCTGTCCTACATCGGGTGCTCCATTCCTCAAGAAATGAAAAACGTGTAAGTGTGAGTATGTGCATTAGAATTGGCCCAGACAGATGCATGTGGGCATATTCATATGAATGCTTGCAGGCGTATGAACATGTGATTTGTGCATTTATGCAATCACTTATGCACACGGACAGGCACAAACAGTGAACGCATGCATGTGTGCCAGTATGCACACACACACACACACACACACACACACACACACACACACACGCTCACACAGACCACTCACATATGCACACACAAACACACCACACTCACCATGCACACACAGTAGGATATGTGTATTTAGCAGATATATAGTGTTTGTGTAATTTTCTTTAAAGAAATATTTTGAGATTATTTCATCACATATCTTCCAGAATTTCTGTTAATATAGTGTTATCATAAAGTCCATATTTTCTGTTGACTTTGAGGACATTTTTATGTTTACACAGATAATAATCAAATGTGTTGTGTGTAATGGCCTCTTTTCACAAATGCAAGAACCATACATATCAGAACTAACTGATGTACAAATTGATAAATCTGTCAAGCCATATGTCTTTTATTATATATTTGAAAGCATGTGCAAAATCATTTATTAGAAAGGGGTAAGGTGTTCATGTGTTGTACTTTAAAAAAATGATAAAAAATATATTTTCTAAGCACACACAGAAAAAAAGACTTCAAGCCTGTGAACCTTTCATATAAATTTCATGTCTTAAAATACTCCATCATATAATGGTCATCTGTCATTTGAATGTCACAGGTTATGGGATGTGGAGTCTCCGTCAGGAAAGAAACGGGCTGTTGTCTTGAAAACAAAGGACAAAAAAGGGGAGGACAAGCAGTTTGTAGAGGTATGGATATCCAAACCATAGTGTGAGTGCATGAGTATGTATTTCCCCATGTCAGGAGTTACCTTGTTAACATATATATTTTATATATATAGAGAGAGAAATATAAGTTTAGGTTTCAAGGAGGTGTCAATGCATGCAGACATCCATGTATACTCCACTTCTTCTAAAAAAGATAGAATGAATAAGTAAATAAATAAACTGATAAATGAATAAACAAATAGATGAAAAATCAGAAAAGCAATTGCATGACCTACGCATAGACCCAACATGCTGGTGAGGTCGTATGGTTGTATGATGCACCAGCATCACTGTATTGTCATGTTGGGGGAAAAAAGAAGAAGCAGAGTCACCATATCTTGCTTTCATCATCTTCAGAGAGAGGAAGAGTGAATGATAAATCCAGGACATCATTTCATCGTTTTTGATAAAGAGGAAGAATAGAATAGAACATGTCTTCATTACCATGTGTACCAGGGTCACAAGGAATGTTGGGGGTATAGTACATCAAGGGAACAAAATAACATGAATCAGAAATAATACAAACACAAATACAGTAAGATTTTTGACACATACAAACATACGTAGCAGTGAAGTGCATGCACCAAAAATCAGTCTTGGTTTAACTTTTAACCTGAAAACAAATTATTTGTCTTGGGGGGGTAAGGGTGGGGGCATGAGTTTTAAAATTCCTAATCAATGCTCAGGTTTGCCATTTTGTTCCTCAATGTATGTACATGTCCATGTCATCAGGAATTATCTTCCTGGATGTCAAAAAGTTAATTTTTGGAAAGTGTGTGTCTTTCCTTATGATTATATTTTGTCCTAAGATTAATATCATTTGTTTTTGTTTTGAATTTCAGATTTGGAATTATAAACAGAAGGAGAAGACCATTGACGTGAAAGCTTTGGATAAACATGGCGATATCGTTGGAAATGATGGTAGGTTTCTGTGATTGTCCAAGTCCTGGTAATTCTCTTTGTTGTTACAGGGTATGCACATGCATTTGAGCTCATATGCTGAGAATGTGGATGACAATAATAATAATGCTCCTTCAATTGGGTTTGGTTTTTTTTCATTTCACTTATTTCTACAATATATGTCATTAGACAAGCGATGTTTGTTTTGTGTGCCTGTTGGAATTATTTGAATAGAAGTGATTTTCGTCCATTCTTGTTTCCTTTTTTTTTTCTTTTTTTTTGTCAACTGAAACTTCTGAGCAGCTTCTTCAAATACAGTGACTGGTGCATCAATGCTGATGGTGTCCTTTTTCTTAAGTATTTCCATTGTGTAAGGACATGCCACATGTATTGATTTTTTTTTTTTTTTTTTTTTATTCTCCTATGAAAACATGACAATGTTCAGCATCAGAGGCATGTCCAAGGTTTATGTGCATGAATATTATCGTACTTGTGCCTTATTTACGGGTTGAGACCTACTTTGTGGTTGCCTGGTCTGTGAGCAGCAGTATCTCAAGGAAGCATCACTGTGTTCCGACAAATCCATATACACTACACTGCATCTGCTAGGCAGATGCCTGACCAACAGCATAACCTAACATGCTTAGTCAGGCCTTGAGTGCATGCATATTTGTGTACATATCATAGTGGATTTCTTCTACTGAATTTTGCCAGAGGACAACATTCTCATTGCCTTGGGTTCTTTTTTCAGTGCGACAAGTGCTTGCTGCACACAGGGCCTTGGTTTATCATCCCATCTAAATGACTAGAGGCCCAGTTTAATTTTCCAGTCAAATTTGGGAGAATAGACGAGAGGGTGATTCAAACCCAGACCCGCATAGACTGTGTATTGGCAGATAAGCATCATAACCGTTCTGCCACCTTCCTCCTCGTGAATATTACGGTACTTGTGCCCAGATGAATAAATGAATAATTGCAATGCACAGGTCAGTTTGGCAGCTTACAGTGGTCCAGGTGTGAGAACTACCTGCTGTACATCGCGGAGAGGAAAAAACCCAAGACTGCCAGCTTCTTTGAGGCCATCTCCCCCAAGGACAAGGGAGACAATGCTGATATGACAGTCAAGGTCTGTTGCCTGTTTTATTGACAGTGACAGTGAGTTGATTCCCTTTAACTCTTTTCAGTCACAGAGAAACAATAACAGGATGACAGTTACAGAGGAAGAGTGAAAATATTTTGAATAACAGAAACAAAAGGAGAAAGAACAAAAAGGAAACGAACAAAAATTGGTCAAAAGTAATCATCAGTCCGATGTGCAATACAGTGATGTGAATCGTGAAAGCAGTACGAGATAAAACACACATGCATGCGTGCACACACACACACATGTACACGCGTGCGCGCACACACACGCATGCACATGCGCGCGCGTAATTTGAATATTTCTATAGTCAAATGCACAGATCACAACTTAAAATTCAACAACACCATATTGTAAAGGATATCATATGTTATTATTGTTATGCTCTGTATCTAAGTGACTAGTTGAGCCGGAAGTGGGAACTGGGGGTTGGGTTGGGCGGAGCAATAACTATGGCATGGTATAACAAAATATGATGCACAGCAATTTTTAATTTTAGCATCCATATGCCAGTAATAGTGCACTTTGTTTAATATATGCAGAATAAAAAAAGATATATAGATTTGTATGCATTCATATGTATGCATCTATATTTATATCTGTCTATATCAGTCTACATATATTATATCTATATCTGTATATGTGAGTGTGTGTCATGCATATACTCATGGACATAGACATGTACAGGATGCGGTGTCAGATCAACACGTCATTATCTGTGTTCCTATATGAGTCAAGCAGTATGAAGGGGAGGTTGGACAGGGGAGGGAGAAAATGGAGTGTCTCTGTTTTGTTTTGTGTTGGTTTTTTTGTTGTTGTTGTTGTTTTTTAATTTTCTTCCCTTTTTACTTTTCTTATTTAGTGACATTAATAATGATATTACTACTAATGATAATACTAATGATGATGGTAATTATAGTAATAATGTTAATGATAATAATGTGCATTTGTATAGTACTTACCCTGCGGTTCTCAGCGTATATAGCAACACATCTAGTATGAATAAAACACACGAATTTAATAAACAATTTTCAAATCGCTAGAAATACTTTTTTTGGGGGGTGTGGGGGGGGGGGTGTTTGTTTATTAATCCAACGTCATTCACGACTCATCACACATCTTTCACCTCACCCAGTTTCGGGATGATGTGGCTTGGGGGGGGGGGGGGGGGTTAGGAGAAGGATCTACAGTTTAATTTTTTTTTTTTTTTTTTACAAGTATATGTTGAGCTCAGACTCTCTTCCTCGCTCATTTTCATTTGAATAATTCTTCCCAAGCCATTAATTTTCAGAAATGATGATTTCTAAGTAAGAATAATAATAGAAATAATGATAACAGAAATAATCATAATGATAATTTTAAGAAAAAAACAACATTTTATTTTCGGTATAATCAAATCAGATCAAATCAAATTATGGTGCTTATAGCCTTGCCGACCATTAAGGCCATCTTAAGGTTTCAGTCTAATACCATCATCTTAGACAAACAGACTATGAATAAATAAAGAACTCAAAAGATTGAACAGTGTAGCAGTGATGTCTGGTTGTGGGGGTGGGGACAGGGCAGGGAGTACATTTGTGTCAAGGGGATGCAGAGAGAGAAGAAAATTGTCTCTCTTTTTTTTTTTTTTTTTCTGTTCTCATCTTTGATGCCTGGTTGTTTTTCTGACACAGGGTGGGGAGTACATCTACCAGGAGACGTGGGGGGAACAGCTGGTGGAGCGTCACCGCACCGTGGTGTGTCAGCCTAAATGTCAGCACTGACCAGGTGACCCTGCTGGACCAGGTGCCAGACCAGTACTCACCTGGCCAGGTAGGTGTCAAATCAAGTCCGTGTTTTTTTGTTGTTGTTTTTTGTTGTTGTTGTTTTTGTTGTTTTTTAGAATGGTAATAGATAAGCCGTCACATTCAACAACTTGAGCAGTTTCACTAGAGATGCCTACGAAAGATTCTCGGCATAAAGTGGCAAGACAGGGTCTCCAGCCTCCAGGTCCTAGAGAGGAGTGGCCTGCCTAGCATCGAAAGCCTGCCAATCCAGTGCCAGTTATGCTGGACAGGACACGTTGTCTGCATGACAGCAGGATCCCAAAGATGCTACTGTATGGCCAGCTGAAGGAAGGCCACCGTGAACTTGGAAGACCCTGCAAGTGCTTCAAGGACACCTTGTAGACAAACCTCAAAGCCTGTGACATAGACATTGCTTCCTGGGAAACTGATGCCCTCGACCGCTCTTGCTGGAGGATGCTGTGCTCTAGTGGCATAAAGACATTTGAAAACAAGAGAACGCTGGCCATTAAGGAGAAGCATGAGCGAAGGAAGCAGGGCTCAACTTTTGGAGACGTTTTCCCTTGCAACACCTGTGGGAAGTGCTGCGCATTCAGAATTGGCCTCTTCTCCCATATGAGGACACACACCGACAGATGAGCATGCCTGCCTACTCATCCGTCAGTCCAACAGGAGACTTCATCTAGATAAGCAAGGAATAAGCTGGGTTGAGCCGACTGAGAACACCAAGTCATGTCAAGTCAAGTCAAATTCTTTATTGACAAGGGTGACAGATAAGCAAGGAGTTTGCTGGGTAGAGCCAACTGATTCTGCCTTTAGGTGCTGATAATTCATTTCCTCAGTCATTCAGTCAGGCTTCAGTCACAGTTGGGTACAACTCTCTTGCTGCCATGGGTTCTTTTACTCATGCTAAGTGCATGCTACACACAGGACCTCGGTTTACCATCTGCTCCTAATGACTGAAATGTGACTGACGGATTTATGTGATTTTATTGTGTCATCAGAATGACTAAAAGGTGACTGACTGATTGATTGATATGGAGACATATGAAATAGAGCACCTATCTCTGATTGAAATGGATACTTGTGTGACAGTGCGTGCAGCATATGCCTATACCTTAATGCTAATAACTGTATCTGCCAATGTTCATACTGTGTGTGTGTGTGTGTGTGCTGGTGGATACAAGACCGGGAAGGTGTGTTGTGCGGAAGGAGAATTGCACGTGCATGATTCACTTGTGATCAGATGTCTTGTAACGTGAGTATTTGGAAACTGATGTTGTGAATACAGTCCCATTGTAAGATCAGATCTGGCCATGCTTCAGAGCAGTAAAGAGAGAGAAAGAAGTGAATATGCCTTTCTGATCTTTTGATATGAATGCAAGAGAAAATGGAGAACGAACCTGAGCAACACACCACCACACTAGTATTTGTATTTCTTTTTATCACAACAGATTTCTCTGTGTGAAATTCAGGCTGCTCTCCCCAGGGAGAGCACGTCGCTACACTTCAGCACCACCCCCTTTTTTTTTTTTTTTTCCTGCGTGCAGTTTTATTTGTTTTTCCTATCGAAGTGTTTTTTTCTACAGAATTTTGCCAGGAACAACCCTTTTATTGCCGTGGGTTCTTTTACATGAGCTAAGTGCATGCTGCACACGGGACCTCAGGTTATCGTCTCATCCGAATGACTGCTCTTATCCTCAGTCAGAGACCAAGCTAGCTACAAGTGCATTTTGTTACCAGGTGCTGTGGGGACCCGACAACGAAGTGGTCTTTGCGGCCTGGTGCCATGAGCCTTTCAGACTGGGCCTTCGCTTCTGTGTGCAGAGACGGTGGGTGTGTCGCATGTTTGTCACGCAGATGTTTGTCACGCAGATGTTATGTCACATGTTTGTCACACAAATGTTATGTCACGTGTTTGTCATGCAGATGTTTTGTCATGTGTTTGTCATATAAATGTTATGTCACATGTTTGTCGCATAAATGTTTTGTCACATTGTGTCTTATTTCTTCTGTAATCAAACATACGGTTGAATGTTGTTTCAGGCTTGTTGGTTTTTTTCCTCATAAGAAATATCACATTTGAACAAGAAACACACGCACACACACACACACACACACACACACACAAAACTATGATAATACAGTTAAAGAAGCTGTATGGCTGTGTAGAGGACCAGCAGCATACAGCTGCCTTCATCGCACAGACTGGGGGTGTCCATCTAACGAGCAAGAAGAAGAAGACGATACAATACAAGAAATATCCAAATTTTTGGTCTCTGGACCCTTTTCAAGGATGAATGATGTGATGTTGTCACACAATATTATTGGTAGTTTAGTTGTTATCGTTCTGTCAAGCTGCCTACATTGAAGTGAGAAGAATTGGTACACTTCATTGCTACCTTACTGCTTAGGCCAAACTATATGTTTTTTCCTATATCTATCTCTCTCTTTCTCTGTGTGTGTATATATACATATACACATACACACACACACACATATATATATATATATATATATGGAGAGAGATGGAGAGAGAGATGGACAGACAGGAAGTTGGATATACATATGTACATATATATATGGATATGTATCTTGTATTGTAAACACGTTTAGCTCCCAGTGTGGGAGGTGTGAATGTCAGTCTCCATTCTTCTTCTTCTTCTTATTATTATTATTATATTGATGAGCACGCTATGACTGTGTCGTTTCAGGAGCTCTGTGTTCAAGGCCAGTTTTGATGGGGGAGATTGTGGTGAGAAGTCTGTTGATACCTGTTGATACGTATGAGTGTGTGTGTGTTTGTGTGTGTGCGTTTGCTTGCACACATGTGTATGTATGTGTGTGTGTGTGTACTTCCACAGCATCTTTATACTGATGATGATGGGCCTATATAGCTAGGTTAAAAGTTTTCTCAGAATCTGTGCATTTAAATAAAAGCCAGATTTACACTGATTCAGAAAGAAGTCAAGTCAGTTTTCATGAAAGATGTTAGAATCATCAGGTAATCATTTGGTTAGTGGTTTTGATATGATGAAGTTAACTCTCTCTCTTTTTGTGTGTGTGTGTGTGTGCATATGTGTGTGTGTATGTATGTGTGACTTTCAGTTTCAGTTTCTCAAGGAGGCGTCACAGCTTTCGGACAAATAATATACGCCGAACCACTTCTGCCATGCAGAAATGCCTGACCAGCATAATAGATACTAAATATATATGGTCTGCATGTTGCGGTGTGCTTTAGGTGATGGCAATGTCTCTTTTACCGCGGACTCTAAAGAATTTCTTGAATGCCTGATATACCAGAATAACATGATTAAAACAACATTATCACCTTGAATACCGGACCTGATTTATCACGATAAAAAGACTTGTTTAAATTGTTTATTTTTGAACGTCATTGGTAGATGCGCAATAGTGCTGTGAGTAAGCCTTCTTACTCTTGACCTGAACACACTTGGTTCAAATCTGCTTTCATGCCTTTTTTTGTAATAAAATACAGAACGCATTGTAATAAAATACAGAACACATTCTAATGATTTTTTTTTTTTTAAAGCTAAAAAGAATTTTTTTAAATCATTTTATTTTATTTTTGCTCTTTAGGTGTGATACAGGTGAGTCTTGGAGGCCTTGCCTCACGTGTTGTGTTTGTGTTTTTTTCTCAGAGCGGTTGAGTGAGGAGGGTCGAGCAGCGAGGTGCCTGAGCTTCAGTCCTGACCTGTCTCGCCTGGTGTACCTGGACACGGCTGACGGGGGCCCTCACAACCAGTGCAGCCGGCTGGTCATGGTGAGATGGAGAAACATAGCTATGTAGGGCTGATGGCAGGTCACTGTATTGTAGGGTGTTGTGTTGTATTGTGTTGTGTTGTGTTGTATGGTATAGTGTTTTTTTGCATGGTGTTTTGTTGTGTTGTGTTGTATTGTGTTGTGTTGTGTTGTATGGTATAGTGTTTTTTTGTATGGTGTTTTGTTGTGTTGTGTTGTCTTGTATGGTATTGTGTTGTATGGTGTTGTGTTGTATTGTATGGTGATGTGTTGTGTGGTGATGTGTCGTATGGTGATGTGGTGTGTTGTATGGTGTTGTGTTGTCTTGTATGGTATTGTGTTGTTTGGTGTTGTGTTGTATGGTGATGTGTTGTGTGGTGATGTGTCGTATGGTGATGTGGTGTGTTGTATGGTGTTGTGTTGTCTTGTATGGTGTTGTGTTGTGTTGTATAGTGGTGTGGTGTGTTGTATGGTGTTGTGTTGTATTGTATGGTGTTGTGTTGTATGGTGGTGTGTGGTGGTGTGTTGTCTTGTTTTGTATTGTGTTGTATCGTTTTGCATTGTATGGTGTTGTGTTGTATGGTGTTGTATTGTATTGTATTGTATGGTGTTGTGTGGTATGGTGTTATGTTGTCTTGTATAGCATTGTGTTGTGTTGTATGTTGTGTTGTATGGTGTTATGGTGGTGTTGTGTTGTATGGTATTGTGTTATCTTGTATGGTGTTGTGTTGTATTGTATGATGTTGTATTGTATTGTATGGTGCAGTCTTGTACTGTATATTGCTATGGGGGTCCATTTAGGTTTGAGACTACATGTGCTTGACAAGGCCGTACTCTCTTAACTCTTTCACTGCCAAGTGTTTGTGTAAGAAACGCTCCCCATTGCCAAATATTTTAGATATGATGCTCTCAGTCGCAGGCTTCCATTCATGTCAAAACAACACAATGGACTCATTCACTTCAAACTCAGTCAGGAGGCAAAGGTTAATCATTGTTCTTTTGATGGGGAAACTGGCTGCAGCTGTCCAGCTTTGGTACATTGTGAAAAACGGTCTTTTTAACATGACCCCTCGATGTCGACTAAAGCCGCCTATGGCGTAGCACTGTCTTGTCGACTTAAGTTGCCTGTGGCAGTGAAAGAGTAAATACAACCTGGTGTCAGCCAGGCTGAAAGATACAGACACCTGCAGTGTTGGTCAGGAAATTTGAGCAACACTTTCATAGACACATCCATGAAGTGGATGACCCACGATTAAGTGGTCCCAGTCTCCACATTTGAGCCCATGACGCACACAGCTGTGGGTAGGAGCTAACCACAGGCTGAAAAAATCCCACCTCAGGTGGGGATCAAACCCATGTCCTCGAAGTCATTAGTTCGTGACGCTAACCACCTTACCACAATGGTTGCGATCAGGCAACGAACAGTGTTTTCTCATTGTCTTCTTCTGCATTCATAGGCTGCAACTTCCGCCTTCACTGCCGTCCGCACCCGGGCTTTTACATCTATGACCATTTTTATTTAACTGTTTGTGCTCCTGATAATTGTGTTTGTGGTTTTTGCATTCATGGTTATGTGTATGTTTGTTTTGGTTATGTGTATAGTGTGTTTTGCATTCATGGTTATGTGTATAGTGTGCTTTGCATTCATGATTATGTGTATAGTGTATTTTGGTTATGTGTATTGTGTGTTTTGCATTCATGGTTATGTGTATAGTGTATTTTGGTTATGTGTATAGTGTATTTTGCATTCATGGCTATGTGTATAGTGTATTTTGGTTATGTGTATTGTGTGTTTTGCATTCATGGTTATGAGTATAGTGTCCTTTGCATTCATGGTTATGTGTATAGTGTATTTTGCATTCATGGCTATGTGTATAGTGTATTTTGGTTATGTGTATTGTGTGTTTTGCATTCATGGTTATGTGTATAGTGTATTTTGGTTATGTGTATAGTGTATTTTGCAGTCATGGCTATGTGTATAGTGTGCTTTGCGTTCATGGGTACATGTACACTGTTCTGTGTTCATGGGTACATGTACACTGTTCTGTGTTCATGGGTACATGTACACTGTTCTGTGTTCATGGGTACATGTACACTGTTCTGTGTTCCAGATTGACTGGAAAAAGTGGGTGGGATCGGAGAACAAAGAAGCAGCGAGAGAAATCATCATCGACACTGTGAACCGTCCAGGTGAACAGATGCTGTACATCTTTGTGATTTTGGTGTACACTGATGAACGAACTGCTTTCTGTGACCTTTTGACCGCTGAGCTTCCGGTGAAAAGAGATCTGTGTGACATGAATTCTGAGTGATTTTCCCGACAAGTTTTAATTCTTCTGTCGATCTTTGAGGCCGCCGACTCAGCAGTGACGCTATCACTGTAGAGCAGGTGATACCAAGTGTTTGGAGTTGCATCCCATGTTCCATGCATACGCATCGGATAATATTTGATCTTGCTGTTTATTCGAAGCGACAAAACGGGCATCTAAATATCTTTGTTGAAGTGGCATACAGACTCCAAAACTCGAACATCTTCAGCAGCAGATGTTCTTAAAGAACCAAGAAACGTTAAAAATCTCGAAAGGACCCCCAGAAATGTACACAGAGGGTCGCTGGGCCCCGTACACTTTATCTATGTGGGAAACACCTAAGCATACTGTTAGAAGGGAAAAACAATAACTTAAGTCACTAAGTTGGCAAATTCATTTTTCATGCTGTAAGGAGGAGACAACAAATCAATGTGAATTAATGGATTATATCAATACCACCTCAAGAAATGTGTATATCATATTTTCATTGAACCTCAAATGTTTTAAGTAGCTTAGAATGTGCAGTGAATTAACATTATACTCAGTCTGGAAAATGACCCCATAGTTAACTCAGTATGGAAAATTAGGAAAAGCATTGCAGTTTGTACATAGTCACTGTGTTCTAAGTAAAGTTATTTAATAGTTTGTAAATGAACTGTTGGATTACCCACTCCCTCATCCCCCCATCCCTCGCCCTCTTCCCTGATGTCTATGTATGCCTATGGCTGAAGCAATTAAAGCGGCTGAATCTGAAAAATTTATGGAGAGATGCAACTGTTACGATTTGGCTGTATTTTGTTACGCTCAAATGCGGTTTGTTCTGACGTTATGCCAACATCAAAATTTTTCCGACAAGTTCATTTTTGACAAGATAGCATTGTCACATGCTTTCCTGTTGTAACATTACCCAGACACTCTAGACCTGTCAGTCACGAGGCCAGAGCAGTCACAGCTAACCTTGGTCTCACGTGATGATGCTCAGCTAGTCGTATGCATGTTTACATTGAAACAGGATTGAGTGGACCAATCAACTTAATTGTAGCAGTCACACCATGTTGCAGGTAGACCCAAGTGTTTGTTTGCCTTGTAGACAAAATGTATGTTTGCTTGATGTGGCTTGGAATCTGAGTGTTCCTACAAAATTCAAAATGTTCCTACCAAATTTCCTGATTGTTCTTAGAAACACTTGACAGGGTTTGACATCTCTGTTTATGGGAAACGCTGTCTGCCTGTGTGTGTGACAGGGGAGGAGGGTTTCCCAGGCCTGTACACATGGGCGGATCAGGGGGGGCAGGACAACTGGCTGAGCGACAATGTCCACGTGCTCTTCACGTCCTTTTGGCGCAGTCGCTCGGCAGTGGTGGTCATCAACACTGACACCAAGCGTGTCCACAGTCTGTGCCCTGGTGGGTGGGGTGTCTTGTTGTGGTGATTTGTTTCATTGTGTAGTGTGACTGATGCCTTCTATCACCGAATGCCCCACCACTCTGCTGTTACCTGTGAGGTTTTTTGTGCATTTTAATTGCTGTTGTTGCTGGAGTTTTTTTCAGCACCACTCCCACCCCCTCTACACATCAAATCCCTCACCCAGTTTCTGAATCCATTATATGAGTGTGTATTTCACTGTGTGTGTGTGTGTGTGTGTGTGTGTGTGCTGAAATGAATGAATGTGTTCATGTCTAAATCACCTTGTAGTCAATGGACAATAAAACAGCAAGAGGAAGAAGAGATTCTTTGTCAGAATGATTGTGTGATGACTATTATCTGTGTGTGTGTGTATCATGTGTGTGTGTGTCGTGTGTGTGTGTGCTTCCAGAATTCTAGTTAATGCACATGTTTGTATACCATCTGGGGGAAACCATAACTGATTTCGACAGTTTATTCCCTGGTGAGATTCTGTGTCAGAATGATTGTTATAATGAGCATTGTGTGGGTGTGTGTGAAGGGAGTGTGTGTGCATGCGTATGAGTGTGTGTGTGTATGTATATGTGTGAAGGGTGTATGTGTGTGTGTTGCATAAGAGTGTACATATGTGGATGTGTGTGTATATATGTGTGTGTGGGTGTTTGTTGTGTGTGTAAGAGTGTATACTTGTTGGTGTGTGTTGGGTGTGTAAAAGTGTATATGTGTGGGGGGGGGGGTGTTGTGTGTGAGTGTATGTGTGGATGTGAGTGCTTGTACACATAAGAAAGGAAGTGACAGACCTCCTGCCCCCAATAGACCCACTCAGGCACAGGTGGACGCTGCGTGTGTTTCAGGTCACGGCGACCTGGCATGCAGCCTGCTGGACGTGAGGGGAATGGACGTGCTGATTGGCTGCTCCTGGCCTGACCTGCCCCCCTTCCCGGTCAGTGGGGGGAGAGGGGAGGGGGTAGAGAAATGGGGGGTGGGGTGGATGGTGAGGGGGGACAGACACCGGTCATGGGTTGGAGGTGACAGCTTGTAGTGCGCACTCAGCTGTTTACGGTGATATTGGACAAAGCATTGTGCACTCACTCACTTAGACCAGGACCGTGCAGATGATGTATTTTATCGTGTTACACTTTTGTCAGAACAGATTTCTCTGTGTGAAATTTGGGTTGCTCTATCAGGGGAGAGCACTTCACCACAGTGCAGTGCCACCCTTTCTGGGGTTTTTTTCACCAGCCTCCAGCTGTGTTTGTTGTCCTATTAAAGTGGATTTTTCTTCAGACATTTACCAGGGACAACCCTTTTGTTGCAGTGGGTTCTTTTACATGCAGTAAGCGAGTGACACACATGGGACCTCAGTTTATCATCCCGTCATAATGACTAGCATCCAGACCACCGCTCAAGGTCTAGTGGAGGGGGAGAAAATACTGGCGAGAGTAGGATTCGATCCCGTGCACCCAGAATCTCTCTCTTTCTAAATGGACACGTTACCACACACACACACACACACACATATATGAAGACTGGCTCCCCTGTCATTCACCTGGCATTTTGGTATACCCAACAGGTACTGGCGCAGCTAGATCCCAAACAGCCAGACCAAGCTCAGTGGATCGTACTGGAGGGTGGTGAGGCTTCCCCGCCCTCGCTCACCCAATTTGAGCATAAACTGCTTGTCCTTGACCCCAGAAATATGCAAGCAGCCCACAAAGACTACGGTATGTCTGGTTACTCCATGTCTGTGGTTTGATTATTATAATGATATTTAGCTTTTATAGCGCCTTTCCGTGTAAAACCATGCTCCATTGTGCTGCACAATGCAAAAGCTGATGTGTGAAACATGCAATGAAACATTCTAAAATCAGTATCAGTATCAGTAGTTCAAGGGGGCGTTCGGACAAATCCATATACGCTACACCACATAACATGCATAAATCTGCACAGACTTCCAACCAAACACTCAGTAAGTTATGTATATATACATACAAAAACCATCGCATTCAACACTCGTCATACATATCAGACAATGGTATGTGTTGTGTATGCAGTGCTGTAGACATTTTCACCTGCTGCATAAATAGGATTCTTTGTCAAAAAGCAGGGAGAGTAAAAATGGAAAGATGGAAGAGATACAAATCTTTTTTTTTTTTTTTTCGTCTGTTCATAACACTGGGATTTCTTGTGGCTCTTTCCTTTAGAACCAGTGCTATGTACAGTTGGTTTTGGGCTATCCAGTAGCGAAATGTTACACACAGCAGTTGTGGAGTCCAGGAACTGAATGGTTAGTTTCCTGGAGAAGGGAGAGTAACTTACATGACATTACCACTGATGTATGAAATATAATATGCACATGCGTGCAAAATGGTCATATGCAGGCGCACACAAGCAAGCACTTTGCCCTCCACACGTGTTTGTGCACACACACACACACACACACACATATACACACATGCAAGCATGTATGTGTGCGTGCGTGCATACACACATTCCAATACACAAACAAGCATTTTGGTACAGCACACGCATACATACAGCATGAATCAGACATGCTTTTTAACATTTTAACATGAAATACTTCATCAAGTTATGATTCAGTTTGGCTTTACTCCAGTCAGTAGTTTCAAAGTGCAGTTCATTTTCTTTGACACATTTTTGACTCACTTGTGTGAACAAAGTGAGTCTATGTTTTAACCCGGTGTTCGGTTGTCTGTGTCTGTGTGTCTGTGGTAAACTTTAACATTGACATTTTCTCTGCAAATACTTTGTCAGGTGACACCAAATTAGGCATAAAAATAGGAAAAATTCAGTTCTTTCCAGTGATCTTGTTTAAAACAATATTGCACCTCTGGGATGGGCACAAAAAAATAATAAATGAAGCCTAATTATATGCAAACTGCATTTACTGTTATATTTATATTTTTTGTATTCTCTAAACTTGGCACTTTGATCTGATATTCTGACCCAACAACAAGAGCAGTCATTATTATCATTTTTTGTTCAAACAGGAACTTATTTTGCTAAGCATGGAAGTTTTATTTATTTTGCAAACGTTTTGGTGCAGATAGTAAAAAAGGGAGATTACTCTGTTATTAATGCTAGGGGACTTAACTTGCTTTAAACTGATCTTTCTCATCTTAAACATTACATTTTGAAATTATACTCAATACATAAAAAGCTTGGATTTTTTTAAAAGTGTATCACAAGTGAGTCTTGAAGGCCTTGCCTCTCTTGTTTTTCAGTTGCTTAACTCATTGATCCCCGCATCCAAGCATTGCTATGGCGTCAAAATTAATCTCATTAAAACAGTTTTCACATTCCTACATTTGCATGAACTGCAAAGAAAGAGAACTAACTTCTACAGTATATCCGGATGTGTCCTCACATATATATTCTGGAGGAAAAACTGTACATTTTCAGCATTTTTTCTGCATCAGTGTAGCATGTAAGTCTGCTGGGGCTGTAAACCCTCCAGGGTTGAATGGGTTAATCCATTGCTCACTCACACACATGCACACACCATGCATGCACATATACACACACACGCGCGCGCTCACACACACACACACAAGCTATGCATACACACACGCACACACACACATACACACACACACACACACAACACACACACACACATTAATATAAAAACAAAGGTGACGCTGGAAACATTTTCTTCCTGCGATGTTTTGTGCCAGGAATGGAATAAAATCCATTCAGGAAGTTGGAACACGGAGCACACAAAGTATGAGCGGAACCTGAAGAATGGTGATACACATCTCACCCGCCTGTGAACACCATGTTTCAGATTACCTGGACTTTGAAGCCATTCTCTACCTGCCAGTGAAGGGTGGAGACGACAAGACCAAGCCTCCGTTAGTCGTCTTTCCGCACGGTTTGTGAACAGACCAGCGTTTTCAGTCCGCCGGTTTTTCTCTGTGAAGCGTTAGTTAAGGCCATAGATCATGTTACCCTTGTGTCTGTTAGTGAACAGAATTAAGGCCAGAGATCATGTTACTCTTGTGTCTGTTAGTGAACAGAATTAAGGCCAGAGATCATGTTACTCTTGTGTCTGTTAGTGAACAGAATTAAGGCCAGAGATCATGTTACTCTTGTGTCTGTTAGTGAACAGAATTAAGGCCAGAGATCATGTAACTCTTCTGTCTGTTAGTGAACAGAATTAAGGCCAGAGATCATGTTACTCTTGTGTCTGTTAGTGAACAGAATTAAGGCCAGAGATCATGTTACTCTTGTGTCTGTTAGTGAACAGAATTAAGGCCAGAGATCATGTTACCCTTGTGTCTGTTAGTGAACAGAATTAAGGCCAGAGATCATGTTACTCTTCTGTCTGTTAGTGAACAGAATTAAGGCCAGAGGACATGTTACCCTTGTGTGTAGCTGTTTTCACTCACCTGACCATTTTGGCAGCCACACTCTGTCTTCAGGAGTGGTATGCATCATAGAACTGTGCAGTTGATGGATCTTTTCACAGTTGCAGTTAAACGCATCTCCTTCTGTAGTTTTTTTTTTTTTGGGGGGGGGGGTTATTTCATGATCATTGTGTTTATCTGTTAGGTCCATGAGTTTTGTTTTGTGGGTCGATATAATCATACTCATGCTCCATATCACTGTCCTACATGCCAGAGGGCGTAACAGGCAGTAAGTGGGTATAATCATGTAGTCCACTAAATTGTAAGAGTTCGTCTGTTGTTGTTTTTTTCTAGGTAGGTGGGTTTTTTTATGTTTCTCAAATGTTTTTCTATGTGTGTGTGTGTGTGTGAGGATGATCATTGTGTATGTCAGGTGGGTGCAAGTCTGTGTGTGTGATAGGGGTTTGTCGTTAGTCTTTTTGTTGTTGTTGTTTTGTTTTTTCCTTCTTTTTTTCTTCCCTTCTTTTGCTTCCTTATTCATTGTACTGTCTGGTCCTGTTTTGTGTTGCACTTTCTGGTTGTGTCATTGTGAAGTCAGTTACACCAGACGTTCTTCATTGGCAGGGGGACCTCACTCCTGTTTTGACAGAGGCTTTGCTCTCAACCCTGCTGTTTTCGCCTGCTGTGGCTTTGCTGTGTTGAGTGGTGAGTGGTGCTGGCAGGGTCTGGTTCTGTGTGTGTGTGTGGTATATGTGAGTGTGTGTGAAAGGGTGTGTGTGTTTGTGTGTATGGTGTGTGGGTGTGTGTGTGTGTTTGTGTGTGTGTGGTATATGTGAGCGTATGTGAAAGAGTGTGTATGTGTGGGAAGCATATATGTTTTTGTGGTATGCATATGTGTGTGTGTGTGTGTGTCTGACAGTGTGTGTTTGTGTGTGTGTGGTATATGTGATTGTATGTAAAAGGGTGTGTGTGTGTTTGTGTGTGTCGTTGTACTTGTGTGTGTGTGTGTGTGTGTGTGTTAGCACACAGATGGGAGAAAGAAAAAAAAGGCATGTTGAAGCTGGCATGAAAGTATGAGAGAGAGAGAGTGTGAGTGTGTGTGTGTGTGTGTTAAACTAGTATTCAAGTTTTAACATTGTAGTTCAAAAAGTAAAAGGAGCAAGAGAGGTACATATACATTAATTGTGTAAACCCTGTGTCATCCATGATATCCTAATAGGCGTGTGTATGTCTCTGTGTAGAACACTGCATGAACTGTTGGGGTAAAAACAACAATAAAATAAAATTTTAAAAAACAGAAGTAGTTTTCTTTCGTTCTTGTTTGGTTACTTTTTGGGTTGGCTAGTTGATGTGTGTCTGCGTCTGAGTCTTTGTGTGTATGTGTGTTGCTTTGTTTTTTCCTTGATGTGTGTGTTTTATTCTTTTCCACAGTGAACTACAGGGGCTCTCTCGGCTTTGGACAGGACAGCATCAACAGTTTGCTGGGAAACGTAGGGAACTTTGACGTCAAAGACTGCATTGTAAGTTGCTAAAGGACTCTTGATGTTGATAGCTCTCTGGGTAACGATAACCATGACAGCGAGAGTAAAGAAGGATTTGTTTTGTTTGTAAGTCTGAATTATAGAGCCCTGTGATGTGATGCTAATTTTTGTAAACCTTTTTTTTTTTTTTTTCCATATTGATGTTAATTGTTAGCACTCTAGGCCCCTGTGCTAAGGAGGTAGAGTGCATCATATGTACCTGTTATTATTATGAAAGAAGAAAAGTTTTTAGCTTTAACTGAGCTTTGAGGAAGCCAGTGAAGTATAGATATAGTGCTGTATAAAAGGATTTTTTTTTTTAGGGGGGGGGGGGGGGTGCGGGGGGAAGTTGAAAAGTATTTATTTGAAAATGTCACATTTGATTCATCAACAATGATTTCAACAGGATAACAAGAAAGTCATTAATGAAGTTCTGGTGTAATGTACATGTATGCAACGCTAAATATGTGACAGATGTCCTTGTAGGAAGTGATTTAAACGTTTTAGCATAAATTGATTGTAAACAAAAGAAAAGGAAGAACAGCACTTTCTTTTTTCCATTGCTGTCCCATCATCTGCATCACAGCAGTGGCATTGCTCCCATGCTGCTCATTCCAGTTCCCCCACACACACCCACACCCTGCTTCATCTGTCTGCCCCAGCATCAGCAGGCCACAGGGAGCTAACTGTTGATGTTTAGGGCGCCATGAGGCCACACACCAGAGGGGACTCTGCACTGCTGCTGAGTCACTTTGGTGGCGTTAAAGGGGAGACACGGCAGTGCAAAAGAGACAAGATGATGATTTTTCATGATTTGGCTTTTTGATGGATTTTGATTCTTGAACATCTCTTCTATCATATGCATAAGTTTTTCCACTGTAAAGATGTCTTTAACAATGAAAAAATTGCCAATAAAGATTGCTTGCTGAATCACAAAAGTGTTTATTAATATTTTTTTGTTCAATTTCGACGCAAGTCGTCAAGTTTCTGGCCTTGACAACATACCTTGTACTTGCTCAATGATGAGTAAACCTACAACCGTGATACTTTGCATGATTGTTTTATGACATGTTATTGAAGTTTTGTCATGAGTATGTATGGAAATATTCTCTGGGTTTTAATTCATAGCAGTTCCAATCTTATTACCCATTGTAGATTTTGAGGATTTCGCAATACCCAAAATTTCAAAAATTCATAAAAAGTACAATAATTGAATAATCAGCGCAATCTCATGTGAAAATGAAGATAATGTCATTGTGTATCAAGTCCACATAACAAAAAGTGTCTGCGTGCACCACATGGACCACAAACACGATTTCTTTGATACATTGTTTGGCGGCCATTTTGATTTGTTTCCATAGCAACAGGTATTCACAGAAATCTAAGAACACGTTTTTTGTGATCCACAAGTGATGATACACCTAATAGACAAAAAAAGAGAGATACAGTTGGAGAGGAAAAAAAGTCGTTATTTGACTGTAGTATCTGGCCTTAAGCAGTGTGTGTTCCGACTTCACATACACAGACACCACCTGCTAAGCCTGTTTTTTTCTTTCTCCCTCAGCTGGCCATGCAGAGGGTGCAGGAGATGGGTGTTGTGGACACACAGAACACGTTTGTGTATGGCGGATCCCACGGTGGTTTCCTGTCAGCCCATCTCATTGGTCAATACCCGGTGAGTCCAGCTAGACAGTGTGTGTGTGTGTGTGTGTGTGTGGCTCTGTGCATTTCTGTGTGTGTGTAAGTGTGTGAGTGTCAGCTTGTTTGCCTGAGTGTGTGTCTCTGTCAGAGTGTGTGTATGAGAGTGTGTGTTCTTGAGATTGAAAGCCTTTACTGGCATTTTCTATTTAAAAAAAAAAAAAAAAAAAAAAAAATTGACATCATGTCCACATGAAATGAAATAAGTAAACAGAACTGTGTCTTTCAACTGAAATAGGAAATAACTCACTCGAGTTGTCTTCAATACTTTTCATCTCCAACAATCTGTTTTGTTGGAGTTTATAATCATTTTTAAATCAGAAAATCACAACGGAATTGTATCATATGTTCTGTAATGAATTTTTCAAAAACTCATTAATATCACCTTGTTTTAGTTTAAATATAGTTTGTGTTTGTGTTTGTTTCAGGATCAGTTTCGGGCTGCAAGCATGAGAAACCCAGTTACCAATCTTACAGGTATGTCTTTGTCACTCACTCTGTTGTGTGGTTTTGGTAATTTAAAAAGAAAAAAGTTTCTGATGAAATGGTTAATGATGTTCAATTCAGTGTGTGTGTGTGTGTATGTGTGTGTGTGCACTTATGTGTTTCCATGTTTGTATGCATGTACGGTGTGTGTGAGCGAGTGTGTGTGTCAGGGAAAAAGTTTCTATGTCCATGCATGTGTGTGTGTGTGTGTGCATATGAGAGTGTGTGTATGTGTGTGTCACTGTGTGTATGGATCTGTCTGCACCTGTCTCTCCAGTCACTGTAGAATGAAAGAGCAGCCTGGCTGCACTGGTGATGTTAACTGATGCATGTTACTGTTTGTGAACTGAAAATGATTCCCTTTGTTTGTTGTAGTCACTTTGTCTCACAGTCTGTGGAGTGGTGGCCTAGAGGCAATGCATATGCTTAGTAAGCGAGAGAATCTGACCATACGGGATCGAATCTCACACATGCCAGAATTTTCTTTCTGTCCACTAGACCTTGAGTGGTGTGGATGCTAGTCATTCAGATGAGAGGATAAAGCAGGGTCCCTTGTTTAGCATGCACTTAGTGCACGTAAAAGAACCTGCGGCAACAAGAGACACAGAAAATCAATGATGAGCACCTAAAAGCAGCTCTCAGTGGGCTCTGCCTAGGTGGGTAGCCAGCCATTTGTGCAAATGATTACGAGTTAGTAAAACACTTCGACCTTGGTCTCAGAACCGAGAAGAGGCATTATATAAGTATCCATTTCAATCAATTAGTCATGGTGATCTATCTTGTCTGTGGGTCAAAACTTGTTCTTGTTTGTGGATTATGTCATTTGGATTGAGAAGAAGAAAAGAACCTTCTCGATACAAATTCATTCAAAAAAAAAAGAAGAAGAAGAAAAAAAAAAAGAACAGCAGACAAGAGTCACCCTCCAGTGATTAAAACTGGTCCTTGATTAGTAGTTGTCAGTGGCCATTGGATTATATCATCTCGAATTGCAAAGCTGAAACTACAGGGATGGGTGATTTTAATTCTATGCAAGGTGCAAGGATATCTACTCCCTCGCCCCTCCCCCCCCCCCCCCCACCCATCCCTCCACTCTGCTGGATGTGTGTATGAGTTGGGGGTGGAAGGGGGAGAGGGAGAGGAACAGTTTTTTTTCACAAGAGTGTCACTGTTTGTATTACTGAAGGTGGGTGTGTTTTGTGGTGGTATTTTTGTTTTGGGGGGGTGAGAGGGCCAAGAGGGAGGGGGGCAGTTTGTGTGTGTGTGTGTTTTGAGAGCTGCGCCACTCTGGATTCATGTGTTGCAGCCAGAATTTGGGCCAGTGACAATCCCTCCAAGTGAGTTGGCAGGCTATGCCCAGCTTATTGATGTGTTATTTATTATTCAGGCTTAGCATGCCAGTGCTTTCTTCAGCCTTGTTCTGCCTCTCCCATCCCTGTTTCTGCCCAGTGTTGTTTGAGGATGGTATAGGTTGTTGCCGTTCCTAGTGATGTACTCCTTGGTTGAGGATTTTTTTGTATCCACATCTGTGAATTTTGGGATACTCTTTTTTTGTTTTGACTAGTTTTGAGATTGGTCTTCTTCTTTCCATCATATGACCACCATCAATTTGCTGATTAGAATTTTGTGGTCGATGTATTCTGGGTGTTACATCGAATGCTGACATGGATCACAGATCTTTAATGTATGCATTTGATCTTCTGCATGCTTATATGCGCATGAAGTGGGTTCAGGCACTGGCAGGTCTGCACATATAAGTAGAACTAGCAGACTGGAAAAATCTCCGTCCTTCAGCCACCAGGTGCACTGAATCGGGATTGGGATCAGACTGACAATTGAAGTAATAATAATAATAATAATGGTATTTATATAGCGCTGAATCTTGTACATAGACAAATCTAAGCGCTTTCGCACCAGTCATTCTCACGCACGCATAACCCTAAAACTGGAGAAACTGAAGACAAGGAAGAGGCAGGGAAGGGAGGCTATTTTGGGAAGAGGTGGGTTTTAAGGCCAGACTTGAAAGAGCTGAGTGTGGAGACTTGACGAAGCGAAAGAGGAAGTTCATTCCAATTGCAAGGTCCAGAGACCGAGAAAGAACGGCAGCCAACAGTCAAGAGTTTGAATCTGGGTATACGTAAATGGAGTGGATCCGAAGCTGATCATAGTGAGCGAGATGGAGTGTAGAGGTGAAGGCAGCCACAGAGATAGGAAATGGCTGATTTGTGAATACATTTGTAGTCCAGCACTGTGACCGTTTGACCACCTCATCTGTCAGTCTATGTTCTCGCTTGCAAGCGCTGGACTTCATACTGCATTTTCAATTTCGGCTTGAGTTCCAAGGAGGTTTTAAAGCTTGTGGACTGATCTATTTATGCTGCACCACATCCACCGAAAAAAAATATGATGAAAAAAAGAAAAATAGATGCATGATCTTTGCATTAACCCAGTGCACTCATCAGGCCCACCACTCTGATCAAGCCTTGTCATGTAATGGTTTCACATGGGGCAGATCTGAATACCTCATCTCCTCCCTGCTGCAATGTATTCAGGGTGGGATTGGCATGCCTTCTTTTATTGTGTCAGATACTGGTCTCTGTCAGTTGTTCTGTGTACTGGCTGTGTTTGTGTGTGTGTGTGTGTGTGTTACTCTGTGTGTCACACTGTTTGTTCTTGTTTGTGTGTGTGTTGTTGTTGATGTTGGTTGTGCGTGTGTGTTGTATGTGTGTGTTGTGTGTATGTATGTATTTGTTGTGTGAGTTGTATGTATATGTTTGTGTATATGTATGTACGTGTGTGTGTGTGTGTGTTGTATGTGGTGTTGGCTCTCTGTGTGTGTGCATGTGTTGTTAGTGGTGTGTGTGTTGTTGATATTGGTTGTGTGTGTGTTGTGTGTGTTTGTATTTGTGTTGAATGTGTGTGTTGTAGGTATAAGTCTCTGTGTGTGTGTGTGTGTGTGTGTGTGTGTGTGTTTTGATGTTTTTTCTTTAGTCCAATGTCTTTTCACTGGTAAGTGATATTAGATGGGGGAAGGGGAATAGTATGTCTGTGTGTGCTCGTGGATGTTGGGGCAGGGGTTGGAGGGGGTTGGGGGGGGGGGCGATGGGAAGAATGTTTTGTTGGTTGTGTGTGTGTTGCTGTTAATGTTGGTTGTATGTGTGTATGTGCGTGTTTTGTGTGTTTGTATGTGTTGTACATATATGTGTGTGTATACATATGTATGTGTGTGTGTGTTATGTAAGTTTGTGAGTATGTATGTGCATGTGTTGATGAACCGGGCGGATTTTGCTTTTTACAGCCATGGCGGCACCAACGGACATCCCTGACTGGTAACCAGAGTGTTTATCCTGTTGCTGTTCATTAGTGGCATTTTTATGTATTTATCTTTCTTTTTTTTTCTCAACGTCTGATTAAGCGCATTGGGTCACACTGCTGGTCAGGCATCTGCTTGGCAGATGTGGTGTAGTATATGGGTTGCGAAAAGATGACGTCACATCCTTGACAGCGCGTGCCGTCCGCCATCTTGTGGAGACAACAAATGAAGCGGAGACTGTGTTTACATTGAGTCAAGACCATGACTTCGTACCGCAGCATAGTCGGATGCATCCACAGAGAGACAAGGATGCCAGAATAGGTCGGACTCGCATTTATTTTAGTATACCCACAGTCAAGACAACGCAGGGAGAGATCGAATGTCCATCAAATTTTGGAAACAGGTCGGCGAGAATGGATTGTGCTGTTGAACAGTCTTTCGACATTGTCAAGTTACACCATCAAAGGTATGTGTAGTACTGTCTGTTACACAATATAATGTGTTGTCAATTGCAAGCTCTGTTAGGTGTTCGATGATTTTATTAGCGAAAATTGAATTTATAAGCATGATCGAGTCATCAGTTGACTCAGTCCCAAGTTCGAACAATGAGAAAGACAAAGCAGCCTAATGAAAGAATATTTCACAGTCTCACAGATTTAAAGAAAAAACTGGTTGATGTGATACGGTGTATATTTCAAAACACTACATTGCCAACTATTCAAAATTGTAGAATTACTGTGTTCTGTATGGCACTTTGTATGTGTGTGTGTGCCAGATTTGTAAGAGACTGATAAAAAATATTTATAAAATGTTTGTGCAAATGGAGAAAGTAAATTCAGACTCACTTTTGATAAGAGGCGTCCAGTGTTTCAGACAATAGATCAGTCTTCAGGGACTGTGTCAGATGTGGTTACAGTCCCTTAAAACTGACCTATGTTCTGAAATGTTGGATGCTTTTTATCAGAAGAGTCTTATTTTACAACCAACAGTTATTGTTGTTGTTTTTTATAAACTTTCTCCATTTCTAGTTTTTGTAGACTCAGTTGTCATCTTTCATTTTATAGCTGTACCTGTTTGTACTAAATTGGATATTAAGTTTTGTGTTGTTGTTTTTTTTTAAGTACTTACCTTTGTGTCTGCACTGGTCAGAATATATTAGATATTTATAATGAATAATTTGTGGCAGAATTTCTTATTCCAGAATATTTTATCTTAATGAACATGTTACTTTAGAACATCTCTCCAAGTCTAAGTCTCTGTTACTGCATATAGTAATTTATTACTTTTTTTTTTAATATTAAACCTCATTTAACAATCAGTAATGGTTTTATAGTTGTAAGCATTTCTTACTCTGAAATTGTGTTTCTTAATATTCATGTTATTTTACAGTGTGTGTGTGTGCGCGCGCGCATGTGTGTGTGTGTGAAATGTACCCGCTGTTCTCTATTACATGCTTGTAGTTGCATGTATTTAGCTTTATATATGTTGCTTTTGTTATATCTTTGGTCCAGCGTTTGTCATGTGAATGTGGTAGACTTGGCTGTGTGTAGGGTGACTGACAACCCTGTGTATGCACAATTTATTTCCAAATGGATGAATAAAGATGTATTTTGTATTGTGTTTTGTAATTTACAAAATGTGTACTTGGTGTGCCTACAGGTGAACCTGCAAATGAAATGTACACTGATGACCCAGACTGGATTCCAACTCAGAATCTCAGCCACGCACATGGGTAAAAACCTTTGGACAGAGGTACAAGACTGAAAGCCTGGCAGAAGCAAAAGAACTGTCAGAGTTGAACAAGTCTACAGAGTCCACTCCCTGACCTGGAACCCGCAGGGAAAGAGGAAGAGAGGCTGGCCTCGCAACAGCTGGAGGCGAGATACCGAGGCAGAGCTGAAGCAGCAAGGGACCAACTGGACTGGAATGGCCAGAACAGCCCAGAACAGAGTACGATGGCGAGGGGTCGTCGATGGCCTATGCTCCACCAGGAGCGTTGGGCAAAATGAATGAAATGACTGACTTGTCTTCACATGCTGAAGAACAGTTAGATGTCAGTGCTGATACAGCACATAACAATCATCATTTTTCTCCACAAAGGACACACACACACATTGACAGATCTCACCTATACTTCTGTTGGCACACACACAGATCTCACCTCAGGTATCATTGGATGTGTGCAAGATGAAATGAACAGGCTTTTGATGGAAAATGTCAGACTGAAAAATGACATAGAAAATTCCAAATATACAAAAAAAAAGGTTTTGAGAAAGGTGATGGAAACATCTTTTTTTTTTTTTTTTTGGGGTGTTCATGAATACAGTGACACCTTCCAGTGAGCTTTTCCCATAGTAACTGTTTTGTTTTCCTGGCTGCACACAATATAGTCAATCCAAAAGATAACAGCTGCTACATGTGTACATGTTTCACCAATGACAACCATGCATGTGCAGTGTGCTGACTTCACTGCACCGTCCTTTCTCATAATGATCCTGGGCCTGGAAAGAGCCTTTTCATTCAGCCGCTGGGGGTGGAGAACCTGAAACATCAACATTTCAGTTGGGTTTTTTTTAGGGGTGGGAGTGTGGGGGGGTGACTAAAATGCATACTTGTGCACATCATATTTTGTTTAGTATGTTGTGCAAGTGTGTATAGCTCCCTGACAATGATATGCCTGTCTTTGTCTGCCCCAACTGTCGGCGAACATTTCGTGCGCAGATTGGACTATCCAGCCACCTGCGCATTCACAGATAGATTCATGAGCATCCCCCCACCCCACCACCACCCTCCCCCAATCCCCCAGCTGGATGACAACGATGGTCATCATCGATCTCGATGGACACACACTACCACCACCATATATGCTATGCAGAGTTTGTGCATGGATGCTTATGTATGACCAGGTTGTGTATTTGTGAGTGAGTGTGTGTGTGTGTGTGTTGAACTTGAATGGTTGAAAGGTGATGTTTTATGAGGTCTGGTTTGCTATGGCTCATTTAGAGTGTTTTTTTGTTGCATACATTGTATGCCAGGTTGGTTTTTTTTATGTCGGTTTAATTTCATATGATTTCTTTAAATATCCAAACAAGTGCGTAGGTCTTAAGATTTAATTCATATTATTCAGTGTTCTTGATACGTTCAGTCTTCATAGATTAAGTGTTCATACGTATGTCAGTGTGAATTGTACTGTAACTATATAGTTTTATGTGATCTCTTGATTATTTAAGCACTTGCATATCTTTTAATATTATATATAATTAAGTTTGCATAATGAGTATGAGCAACACAACCACATGTGAATTTCTCTTAGGAGATAATAAAGGCTAAATGTGATGACTTGATTTTGGAAAAATATAACAGATGCATTAATAAATATCCTTATTTTTACAATCTGCATATATCATTTATATTCAGTTTTACTCTCTCTCTCTCTCAAAAAAAAAAAAGAAAAAGAAGCAGAAAAAAAAAATAATATATATATATATATATATATATATATCCTGCGAAGCAGAAAAAAAATATATATATATATGTCTCTCTCCTGCCCTCCATCTTTGTGTCACAGTGATACACTGACACAAGTGGTGAATTGTGCATATATAGCTGATGACATATATAACATGACGCACTTTTATAACTTTGTTTCTGTAGATCATGTTCTGATCTGTAGCTTCACAACATCCAGGTATATTTAAAAAGTGTGGACTAAAAATTATTTTAAATCTGCAATTCTCTCTCTTTCAGTACACACACACACACACACACAGAGTATTTCTTCCAACCAATATCAACCCTCCTTTTTGGGTTTTATATATATATATATATAAAGAATCTTATCAGTAAATCATGCAATTGGCACCCTTTCCCTTAACACATATTTACATCTTTTTTCAAAAACTACCATTTGCATGCACTTCTCCCAAATGCAAGACATCTAGAACGATTGTGATTCAATACATGCTGACTGATTTAAAGTACAAGTGACAAATTTACCTTCGCAGTGACATTCGTTGCAACGTTGCTAATCCAGCTGTCCAAAAACTGTCGGTAGACTCAAGTTAAGTGGCTTGAAGTCCTGCTGTGTGTAAGCAGACTTGCCAAGAACAAAATAATTATTGTACAGGTCCCCATACTCAGACGCTGGGACGGAGGTTTGACTGACTGAAATCCCCATCTCCCTTCAGTCAATATTTCGTAGGGATCTATGTCGCCAATCACCGAAAGTTTGGCATTGTACCGTTCCCTTGCTTCTTTTGGTAATGTTTCAGCATACCGAATGTTGATTTGACAAAAATTTGTCTTCTCCGCCATTATACAAAACGATCAGCAACACAGCGTTCGAACACAGCCAGAGTCTGTTTCTATAGACTCAAGATGGCGGAAGCGTCCGGTTGCCGGGTGTGATGCGTGCGCAAGTTTTCGCAACCCATATGGATTTGACCAAACGCAGTGATGCCTCCTTGAGCTGTTGATACTGATACTGATAATGGCATGAGTTTTTGTTTTCTTCTGTTTGAATAATGTGTTTTAAAGGTGCTGTTTCGTTGTGAGATTGTTTCTTCTTTGTAAATGTTTTTATGTTTGTATTGATGTATGTGTGTATTTCTAACATTTCCTAATATGTTCTGTGTTGTGCTTTGCTGTGTGTGTGCTGTGAGTGTGTTGTTGTTGTTATTGTGTTTTTAAATTTTGCATGATATCTTATAAAGTATTCTCAGTGTGTGCATGCACATGTGGGTTTAACAATTTGTTAGTTGTTGGTGGTGGCGTTTTTTGGGTTGTTGTTGTTTTTTTACTTGTCCATATTTTTATTTTGATATTTATGTTTTTGTGTTTTCTTTATGATTTCCTTCCTTTTCCTCTTCTTTTGTTTTCTTTAATTCACATTTTTCAGTCAGCAGTTTCATGTTCAACAGACAACATATCTTACAAAAATAAAGTGGGGAGCAAACCTGAAAGGAGAGGATATAAATTTATAAAATATTGTTAAGGATTGTAATCAGGAAACAAAAGACGTCGTTGTGTGCAAGTTTATTGCAATAAGGTGATTGAATTGTGTGTGTGTTTGAGTGTGTGTGTGTGTTCATGCAAAAGTGGGTCAAATATTTGTGTTTGTTTTACCTTGTGTGTTTTTGTGTTGGCTTTAATGTCTGTGTGTGATCTTCAGTTTAACGTCTATTCACTAGAAGGTTTATTGGACAGAAAGAAGAGAGATGAAAGAGAGGGAATGCTTGTGATTATTAGTGTAAGAAAGCGCTAATGTCGTTGCGTGTGTGTGTTTGTGTGTGTGTGTGTGCACATGCTGAGAGGATATATATGTGAACTACAAGAAAGCTTATTTGACAAATTGATTTTTCTTTTCTTTGTTTTATTCATTAATTTGTACTTGTTGGTGAGTTTTTGTTTTATGAGTTGATATCATTTGCCCCTTTAATTTTTGTTTGTTTGCAAAAGATAGTTTCAATGTGTGTATGTACAAATGCTTACATGTACTTATGTGTGTGTGTGATGTTCTATTTCATACCTTCATACCAGCATGCATGTGCAGGAAATTATTTGTGGCAAATAATTGTTCTGCTCCTATCGCTAACAATGGTTTGCCGTGTAGTTAGTTTGCTTTCTTGTTCTGTCATTGAAAACTTCTGAACAACTCCTTTGGCGAATGTTTGTGGTTTGTTGTCAGACTTTTGTTGAACAGCGAAGTTGATAATGGGCTTTGTATGGTTGTTCATTAATTTAACGTCTGTTCACCAAAGTGATTTGGCATTGTGTGTTGCTTTGTCCAGGTTTAACAGTGAGCGATGTCTTGCTTTGTCAGTGCTTTGCTTGGTCGGTTTCTGGCTGGCAATGTTTGCTGATTCATTGATGGATCGTTGTTTTTAACAATGTTCAGTGGGTTGACTTGTGAATAATCATACGATTTACGTATTTACTTATCACTGCTTCACATATCACTGAAAATCTTTATCACTTTAAAGTTCAAGCTGTTAATTCTGTAACAGCTGTTGTGTTTGTTTATGTGGTGTTGTTTTTGTTTTGTTTCTTTGTTTCCTTTGTTTTGTTTTTCACTTCAGAAGAACAAGTCTTGGTCTTCTCAGACTAGTAACTGATTTATCAAGGCTCTGTGTTGATTTTGACAAAATTAGATGATGAAACTTTAACAGTAGCAACTTTCACGGTAGCAGACAGCATCAGTTATCAGAGTGGTTTTGTAAGCTTCAGCGCTTTTTCCAGCACTGTCAGGGTATCTGCCTGTGCGTGTGTGTTGTGTATGTGAGTGTGTGTGCAAGTGTATGCATATGCATGCCTATTTGTCATGTGTGTGTGTCTGTGTGAAGCATGTGTTTGTGTAACAGTCATTGGTGAGAGGATCAACACTAGTTCTTGGTTTAACATGGTTTTGGTTCCTGGGGTTTAGTGTGGAGAAAGGGGAATTCCCTATGAGCCTGCAGGGCTGTGGGAGCAGTAAGGTGGGTGATGATGATGGTGATAATGATGCTGATGGTAATGATGGTGACAATGATGGTGATGATGATAACGATAACAATGCAGTTGACTGGCGGGTGTGCAGGGTGTTCACAGAAGCAGGCCTGAAGTTTGAATACAGCAGTCTGGCCAAAGATGACTACCTGGCGACACTATGGAACGCCTCTCCCGTCAGCCATGTCGACAGTGTCAGTGCCTGGTTGGGAAAGCAGGGACATGGTGTCAGAGGGGGTGGTGGGGGGGAGGGGAGGACTAACATGTGGAGTACTCTTGTTCACTGTGCATAGTAGCTGTTTGTCGGAGTGGGGTGGGTTGACTAATGTGTGGAGTACTTGTGTTCGCTGTACAGAGGGAAGAGATCACACGGAGGTCAGAAGAAGCACTTCAGAGATACTCTGAAAGTCTCTCTGAAAGTGTTTGATATCAACCCTGACTCCTGGGAGGAATCTGCAGTGGACAGTGACAAATGGCACGCTGCTGTGCACAAAGGCGCCAAGTTGTGTGAGGCCAACAGGACTGCTGCAGCTGTTCAGAAGAGGCAGGCCAGAAAGTCACAGGCAAACAAGCTCCCTGACAATGATATGCCTGTCTTTGTCTGCCCCAACTGTCAGTGAACATTTTGTGTGCAGATTGGACTATTCAGCCATCTGCGCATTCACAGATAGATTCATGAGCATGGGCGTGTGGGGGTGGGAGGGGATCACTAATGTGTGACGTACTCTTGTTTGCCATACAGATTAGCTGGTTGTTGAAGTGGGTGCGGGGTGGGAGGGGATCACTAATGTGTGGGGTATTTGTGTTGGCTGTGCAGAGTAGATGGGTGTCTCAGGAGGGGCGGGGTGGATGAACAATGTGTGGAGTACTCCTGTTTGCCATGCTGAGTAGCTGGTTGTCAAAGTGGGGGGTGGGAAAGAGGGGTCACTAACATGTAGTAAACTGCTGTTTGCTATGCTGAGAAGCTGGTTGTCAGAGTGGGGGGTGGGAAGGGGGGGTCACTAACGTGTGGCGTACTGCTGTTTGCCGTGCAGAGTAGATGGTTGTCACAGTGGGGGGGGGAGAAAGGGAGGAAATATTATAAATTTCTTTCAGCCATTTTGCATCGTCAGTTATTTGCTGAGGAAGATAGCGGTCCTTTGGCACCTTGGTGTTGGACTTTTGACCCAGTGATCACTAAGTGATCAGGGTTCAGCACGGTATTGTGTCCTTGGGAAAGGTACTTTACTCCTGATTTCCCTCACACCACCCAAGTGTGAATGGATACCCGACTGGTGAGGGAATGTTTAAAAGCGACTGGAGAGGATTTGACCCACCTTTCCTATGTCAAGCCCTAGACACAGTGCAGGCAAATTCACTGTGTTATATGTGTGTGTGTGTGTACAGACTTTGACAATCACATGTACATCAATCTTTTTCTCTTTTAAGTATGTATGCAGTCATGTCAGTATCTGTGGTTGGTAGTATTTACTATGCTCTCATTGTTTTGTCCACAACATGAACAGCCACATCAATTTTTTTTTTTTTTTTTTTTTTTAATATCACTGGTTATCATAAGTAAGAACTGTGATAATTAAACTTCTTTTCAACAAAATTGCTAACTTTTATGACCAGCCATAGATACTGATAACTGCTAAGCTTACGCGAAAAACCAAGCAAATTGAATGCAAATGGACAAACATATTAAGTCAGATGCCCATAGCCATGTGAACTTTTGCCGGACTTTTGTCAACAGGAATTCTAAATCTTAAAAGTAAAATCAAAATAAGAAGAAAACATAACAGTGATCTTCAACCTTCCATCTGGAAAAAAAAAAAAAAAAGCAAACCAATGACCTCATTTAATAAGGAGTCAGACCTACCCAAATTTTGTTTTGTGTGTTTTTTCTTTTTTTTTAATGAAATTACACTGTCTTAATTTTGTAAGATAATCACTCTTATTTTCGTGAGCAAGTTTTGAAGATACAGGGACCTGACAAGGTAGGAAAAGTATGTTAGAAGGAGAAGACTGGTCCTGGCCTTCCTGTGCTGAGCCCTGTGAACAGTGAAGTTAGTGTCCCAGCAGTTGTAAAAGACTATGGAACCTTTCACCTTTCAAAAAACACTTTTTTTTTTTAATCAGTAACAGACATCGAGACATGCGAGAGCGATGCATGGAGCCTTTAACCCCTTTTTTTTTTTCTTTCTTTTTCTTTTTTTTTTAAATCAATGACAAACATTCTGACATGTGAGAGTGATGCATTTTTCTTCCTGGCTGTGTGTGACCAGGTGAAGACCCCAGTGATGCTTCACATTGGACTGAAGGACCTCAGGGTGCCGCCCTCACAAGGCCTGGAGTATTACAAGATGCTGAAAGCCCGCAACGTTCCTGTACAGTAAGTGACCTGCCGTGTAAAGCTGACAGAGGTACTGACAACAATGCAGAACGGACAGGGAAAACAGCTTGCAGAGAGACCCAGGCTCTGACACACAACCAACAGACCTGGAGGAAACTGGTGAACAGTTCTCCAGTGCAGCCCCCCAGTGACTGTTCACAGAGTTGAGGGAGGAGGAGAAGAAGAAGCATAAGCTGAGTTAATGCAGGGGCCAGGAGGGTTAAACAGTTCAAAGATTTGAAAGAGAACCTGACGGCTTAACATCCAAGCAGTTAAAGCATTAGACTATAAGTCTGAGGGTCCCGGGTTTGAATTTCGGTCGTAGTGCTTTGTGGGCTTTGGGTAGAGATTTTTTTCCAGTCTCTCAGGTCAACAGATGTGCAGATCTGCCAGTGCCTGTATATTGTTCATGTGTATACGCATGCATATGAATTGCACTTGTTAAAGATACTGTTGTCCATGTCAGCATTTAGGTGAGTTCTGGAAACAAGAACATGGGGAGGGGGTGAAGTCGAGAGTGTGTGTGACATTCTTTCCAAAAAAAAATCAGTGGAATCTAAAACGTCATGAAACCCACATCCAGTACAATGTGATAAGAGTTAAAAAGAGACACCAGACTTATTTTGTGATTAACATAAGACCGTTTGTTAAAAAGTTAAGAGCTAAAAGTGATATCAGGCTTATTTTCTAATTAACTTAAGACTGTTAGTGTTGCTAAACGGAAGAGTTAAAAAGTGGTATCAAGACTTATTATATGATTGACATGAAACAAAATCAGACATGTTTTGTGATTAACTTAAGACTATTTGTTAATGTTCCTGAAGTGATCAAGTTCAAAGTAATATAGGACTTATTTTTTGATGAATGTAAAACTGTCTGTTAGTATTACTAAAGTGACAGAGTTTAAAATTCAAAAGTGTTATCAGAATTATTTTGTGATTAAAGTGAGACCTTTGTTAGTTTTACGAAAGTGACAGAATTAAAATTGATATAAAACTTATTTTGTGAACAATGTAAGACCATTTGTTAGTGTTACCATTGTGCTAGTGATAGACCTCACAAAGCTGCAAGTACAGGGATTTGTTGTTGTTGTTACAGATGCCACACCTATCCAGACAGCAACCATTCCTTGGCGGAAGTGGAGGTGGAGGCAGACAGTCTGGTTCACTCCATCTTGTGGTTTGTCAAACACCTCCCCCATCAGTGAATCTGGATCACTACAGTTACCAAAGTCACCAAAGTTCATGCTTTTCATTCGTCCATTTGCACTTGAACATTTTATGTCAGAAAGAAACGTTCAGAAACAGCTGATACACATATCATATGAGTGTTAATCATGCCTGTCAGATTTTGCTGCAAGGAGGTCGTGGGATTTTTCGAGTCTTGGAAAACATGTATGAATCATGTCTCTGTGTCACAGCACAACTTTACAAATCCACATGGAAATCTTGAAACATATACATTCATTATTCACACTAGGTTACGCTAGATGTGTACAAAATAATGCCTTTGTCATCCAGGTTTATGTTGTGGGTGCTTATGGTTTGGGTGGAGGGTGGGTTGGCAAGCTTCTCTGGTGAGTGTGGGTTGGGGGGAGGGGGTTGTTACTGCTTTTTGTTGTTATTTTCAAAGACTCTCTGTGGTACAATTTTAGATTCTTTCAGCAGGAACAGGGGATGCCAGGACTCTCAGTATGAATAGTGCCCCCACCTTTTGGAAATAATGTGCTAGAAATGTCTGTCTTTTTTCTGATGCTGTGTTTGTTTCTGGCTGTGTCTTTTTTTCCTGTCATCTCTTTCTTTCTTAATTTCTGCTTTGCTGATATATTGTTTTGTGCGCAAGTCTTCCTACTTGTAGAGTGTGTGAGTTGCTGGGCGGCTTTTTTTATGCATTATATATATATAATTCTGTGTATTGTATATGTTTGTGTTAAGGTTTTTGAAATCCTCCTTCAAAAAATTGATGGAAGGGTCAATGCCAGGGGCATTTCCTAGGTTTATTTGTATGGGTACCACTGTGCTTGTGCCTGATTTTATTTTCAAGTTGTTATTTTTGTGTGTTTGGTATTTTTTCACATTGTGTGGTATGAACATATAGTTTTTCAGCCTGCTATGGCCCTGTGTGGTGAGCTTGGCTTTAAGCAATAATGATATACACAACAGGTCATGTTGTTCCACATGTGGGATATCTTCATAGTCTCTAATTTTAGTGCCAAGTGCTTTCTGAGACTCAATGCAGAGTAAACAGTATCTCTGTTTCTACTGATCCATGTGCATACACATCAACTGTAATATTATGTTCCGACATTTTTTGTGAAAACGCACTCACTCACACACACACACCTGCACACGCCCTTTAACCTTTCCCGTACGTCGTGGGTGTGAAATCACCCAGACAAGTGTTTTTGCTCTGTAACTCAAGTAATATTGAAGCCACTTCCACATAATTTCATGACTTTGTCCATAATATAGTTTACTACATATCCACTGAACATTATTTTCTTTTATACATAAACAAAGAAGTTATTAATCAATTAATGTCCCAGTACGTCGTGGGTGTGACGACACCCATACTCCCAAAGAATAAACCTTGCACGCCGTACGTCGTGGGTGTGGAGCCACCCATGCAAAGCTTGCGCGCCACGCATTGTCGACGTGACGTCACTTGGGCTCGCTACAGAGAGAGATCAGAGTGACCTTGTCTTTTGTTGATCGTATCCCGGTTCAAGTCTGCGGCAAGTTTTACTCTAAAGTTGTAACTAATTTCAGAAAACAATATTTATTGCACTAGATATCTTCAACAATATTGAATGAACTGTTTTTCTTGTAGAGAATGATCGGGAGCAACTGATTGATAGCTTTTTATCTAGTTGGAATTAAAGTGCCTTTCTAAGAACTGGATATTTTTGTAAGTCTGAAATCAATTGATCTAAAATCTAGTTGATATAGAAATTTTATTCTTATCCTAATCTGTTCAAAGTAGAGAAAACCCGACTATGGCTAAAAAAAGAAAGATAGTTGATATAGAAATTTTATTCTTATCCTAATCTGTTCAAAGTAGAGAAAACCCGACTATGGCTAAAAAAAAGAAAGAAAAAAAAATGCCAGCCAGCCAGCCAGGAATGCCGAGATCTAGGCCAAGGGAAGGGGGGGACTGATACCAGGCTGTTGCTGCTATGTTAGGGCATCTGCCTTGACCGAAAGAGGATGGGCGTGTAGCCGCTAAAAACAAAACAAAACCAACAACAAAAACAACACACACACACACACACACACAAAAAAACAAAAAAAAAAACAAAACCGTTTTTTGTAAGTAACAACACTCTCTTCTCACGGGCAAAACTTATTCACAATGCGCCTGGTCAAGCACTGGAGTAAATAGCCTACACGCACAAGTGGAAACTGCGCATGCAAGTCTGCTGAAGAAAAGTCAAATTTGCTTTACGGACAGGTGTGGGTTACTGTGCACCCACGACGTACGGCAAGGTCTTATTTCTTCAGTGAAACCATGGGTGCCTACACACCCACGACGTACAGCGAAGGGTTAGTTCGTACACAGAAACCATGGGTGCCTGCACACCCACGACGTACAGCGAAGGGTTAGTTCGTACACAGAAACCATGGGTGCCTGCACACCCACGACGTACAGCGAGGGGTCATTCCTTCTTAGAAACCATGGGTTTCTGCACACCCACGACGTACGGCGCGCAAAATTTTAGGCGACGTACGGGAAAGGTTAAGAGAGGAGAGAGCAGAATGGAGAGTGAAAGAAATGGAGAATGTGGTAAGGAAAGAAAACAAGTTGAAGCATTGATGGAATTCATAACAAAGTACAAGTGTTGCAGAAGTGATGTCATATTATTTGTTATCTCAGTCAGATACAGTATGTTTCTTGTATCAGTTTCTCGTTTTCTGGTGTATGAAATATGTATTATCCTCCTTAAGAACTAAAGTAAGCAGAAGAGATTAAAAGTATTGATTTTTTTCTATTTATTCAGTCAGAAATTACAAAACAGTAAATAGCCAGTTGCTCCATGTGTGATTAACTGGAGAGAGTGTGTGGAGGTGGAGGATTTGAGGGAAGGAGTGAAAATTGAATGAAATTTGCTGTTGTATTGTCACCTTGAAAATCTGTATTTAATTACACATACTTAACCGTGACCCAACTAGTGCAGACTCCGGCAGGGGTCTGACATTCCTGTCCTGTGCAAACTACTATCCGCCTATGCGGAGAAAACGAAACTACGGCCGATAACCCCCCAGAAGTAGGTAACCTCCCCTTTGTCCTGCTGGCTAGCGCCCTCTTTTGTATTTTACAGAGCTGTAGCTGTTTGATGGAATGAATCGATGATTAGAATTGAAGATAGATTAGTAGAAACTGATGATAATAATTTCTGGACCATTTCTACAACAAAATGATGATCATTCGGATATCATATGCACTCAAGCATGTGCATGGACACACACACGGACACACACACACACACACAGAGTTTCATCATTGTCATAATGCAGCCTCAATCAGTAGCTTTTGTATAGTCTGCCAATTTATGTTGGTGACATTCAACAACATAATCAAAGAAAGAACTTACATATCAATGCACTTACTAACATGATGTTCTACTGGTTTTTAAACAGTCAACTGAAATGAAATGGGTCTGCAATTTGATGGACGAGCAATGCTTCCTGATTAGTAAAAAAATAAATAAATAAATAAATAAAATGAAAAGTAAAGAAGCATAGCTGATACTAGATTGAATGAATAAAAGAATGTATTTTCCAGCATGCAAGTAAACATATATTCTTCATTTTTCTTGAATGATACATAATAGTATAATCAGTTTAATCTAGAAGCATCATTTTTGGTTAGGCTTTCTAAATATTTAGATTTTCTGAATATTTTGATGAAGATGAATCATAATCAACATTATTGTTGATCTTAGAACATTATCATTATGATTTGTTAACTGCTTTTTTTTTTCTTTAGTACAAACATTCTGAATAATGTTTTGAGGTGTTTTTTGTGGGTTTTTTGCCTTGCATGGTCTTCTTTTCTTCTTTTTTTCTTTCTTTCTTTTCTTTTTTTTTCTGGATGAAGAGCCATATGGTAATGATACAGACACCAACTCAGCTCACAAACTCAAGATTATAAAAAAAAATAATTAAAAAAAAAATAGTGCTGAGGATTTCCATGAAATATTTAGTAGAATTATTTAAGAAGCCATTAGTCCAGTGGTTGGTAAAATGACCCTACAATATGGTGATCCGTACAGGAAGAAGCTGGACACAAAATGTTGACCCCACAAAAACTCAGTTCTGGTGGGAACAAAGGTTACCCAAGATGCTTGCTGAGGGCATACCATCACAAAGAAACTGGATAAGAGACACAAAAGAACTAATACTATACTTTCAATACTAAGAGAAAGACTAAAAAAAAAAAATGATGACATTTAATGATGACAGTTATTGCAGCAGTATATCTCCAAAAGCAGTATATCTCCAAAAGTGTATCTGGTAGAATACCAGCCTGTTCACCCCGAGAACCTCACGCCTCGAACAACACCACCTTCCACTGAACAAAGACCTCAGCCCTGAACAACTTGACCTTATGGGTGTCACACCAAAAGGTTATTAACCTCAACCTGTTGCCCATAATTCCAATTCAAGAATGTCTGCGAGAGTGACACATGAAAGCCCTGCTGGCATGACCATCAATAAGTGAAGAAGACAACAGAGGCTGATGCAAGATAATGGTGTGAGCTCTAAAACAGCGTGAAGAAAGTGGGTGGGGAGGTAAAGGGAGAGGCGGGAGACAGCACACCCTGGAGGAGAGTCGAGCAGACAACCCTCGGATGATAACACGCACAGAAACGGCAGATGTAAAAGGGCCTTCACTCGCGAATCGGCCACAGATCGAGCTCTGCATAATATTCCATTGTCGCCAGACGATGACTGACGGATGCCAACAACTCTGAAGCACACACCTGGTACATCTCCAAAAGCTGTAGACGTTTTGTGGCGAAACGTTAACAAGGAGGTATCCCAAAGCACACACAAGACTTAGATCTTGACATTAAAAAAAAAAAAAAAGTAAAATGAAATAACCAAAAAAACAATAGTAAAAAGAAGAAACTAAATACTCATGCACACAGACGTAACTGCAACAAAAAGCGACGTTACGTCATGCTACTCTGCATCATCTTGTCGCTCGTGTTATCCTCAACAGAGCTTTTCCATGTAGAAAGTCGGTGCAGATTCAGATCCAAATAAATCCATGAAAAGATGCCCTGGAATGCTGGAAGGGGGAAAATGCTGATGTTGACAATTTACGATAGCTTTTTTCCCTTCTTCTTCTTCATTTTGTCACGTAAGAAGAGTTGGTCTCTTCAAGATGTCCAGGTAGAAATAGCTCATATCCGTAGATCTTTGAAGGTAAACAAAAGAATCCATTTATTTTTCGGGACTTCTTGCCGATAAGGGAGAGCACCAAAATCATTTCAGGCTTACCTCCCCTCCAAAGCTGATCGGCAGTTTCCAGAAGAGATGGTGGTAACGGGTATAAAGTGTCAATTCATGTGTCGATGACCGCAGTCGACAGGTAAATCAATAATCCCGCGCATGGCCATTTTTTTCACTCTATTTTTTTCTTCACTCTTGACTATCCCAGTACAAGACATTACATACTTTTTGCGTTCCTTTCTCTCTCTCTATTTGTAATTATCTTTTTTATTTAATAATAATTTAATTTGAGACTCAACATTGTGGAAATCAAGATTTCAGTTGTCCGCACATTCGCGTACACACAGACGCAGACACGGCACTTAAACGCACGCGCGCACACACACACACACACACACACACACACACCACCAACAACAACAACAAAAACTCTCTCTCTCTCTCTCTCTCTCTCTCTCTCTCTCTCTCTCACACACACACACACACACACACAACAACAACAACAACAAAAACTCACACACACACACACACACACACACACACACAACAACAACAACAACAAAAACTCACACACACACACACACACACACACACACACACGCATGCATGCACGGGCACACACAACACACGCGCGCGCATACTAATGAGCAAATTGGATGGGATGGACGGGCGGATAAAACAGCGAACAGGAAACTTCCGAGAGAAAGAACGCGTCGCTGATGAATGAAAGCGAAAAGGGCAAGGCGGCAGAATGGCTAAGACGCTCATCGTCCAATACAGTGTCCGTGAGGGGCTGGGTTCGATTCCCGCTTTAGTTCGCCCTTTCTCCTAAGTTTATCAGGAAAATATAGTGACATGTGTGAATTATTATGCAAAATTCTGTCAAACATGGTGATGTTTCAATGAGAGAAATATAACCTTCAATGCAACAGAGAGGGGAAAAAAAGTGGTGGAATGATAATTGGTTTGGTTCTGTACCAACTTGTAAAAAATATTTAAGAATTAAGAAAAACAAAAAGTTAAACAGGAAAAAATAAAACTGGTCGTCTAGTCATTCGGGTGAGACGATAAACCGAGGTCCCTGCCCTGTGGGTTGGGCACTGATAGAATAGACCCACTGCCCTGCCATGCATGTCGTAAGAGGCGACTAAGGCAGGACCACCTCACCCGGAGGATAAAGGGGTTTGCGTAGGGTTAAATACCCTGCCTGTAAAAAAAAAAAAAAAAAAAAAAAAAAAACAGTTACAGAAGCATCGACGACAAAGAACCAAAACATTCACCTGGGCAAGGAAGGGTCTCCATCCCGGAGACTTATGACGCGGTGCAGTGAAAGCCGAAAGGAAGCTGCAAGGCTGACTCCCCTTCTGACACCCAGGACAACAACACGAGTAGCCACATGGAACATCAGGACGATGTATGAAGCAGGAAGAACCATCCAAGTAGCGAGAGAGATGAAAAATTACAAGATCGGAGTGCTAGGATTTAGTGAGACAAGGTGGCTACAGTCGGGACGGATGGGACTTTCATCTGGAGAGCAACTGCTGTATTCAGGACACAAAGAGGATGGAGCCCCCCACACTGATGGTGTGGCCTTGATGCTGGCACCGGAGGCACAGGGGGCACTCATCGGCTGGGAACCTGTCAACTCCCGCATCATCACAGCCAAGTTTACCACCAAGAAGAATGACATCAGGCTGAACATCATCCAGTGCTATGCTCCCACCAGTGATGCGGAAGAAGAGAAGAAAGATTACTTCTACCAACAACTACAGACAGTGATAGACAGAAGAGGAGCCAAAGACATAACCATACTGATGGGAGATTTCAACGCCAAGATCGGAAGGGACAACACCGGCTACGAGGACACCATGGGGACACACGGACTGGGACAGATGAATGAGAATGGTGAGCGCTTTGCAGACCTGTGCGCCCTGAACCAGCTGGTGATAGGAGGAAGTATCTTCCCGCATCCACAAGGCCACATGGAGATCCCCGAACCACGTCACGGAGAACCAGATCGACCACATATGCATTAGCCGCAAGTTCAGGAGTTCATGGCAGGATGTACGAGTGATGAGAGGAGCCGATGTGTCATCAGACCTCCACCTTCTTACGACGACAGTGAGACTTCGCCTCAAGAGATTCACCAACGCCAACAACACACGGACAAGGTACAATGTTAGACTGCTCAGAAACAAGGACACACAAGCAGCATTCCAGATCAGCCTTTCCAACAGGTTCCAGCCACTACAAGAGCTGATAGAAGACGGTGAGATGGACATCGAGACACAGTGGGAACACAGCAAGAAGCTCTGGCACGACACATGTGAAGAGGTCCTTGGCAAGAAGAAAACTCGGCACAAGGAATGGTTCTCTGCCGACACCATCCACAAGCTGGAAACAAGGAAAGAGAAGAAAACTTTGCTGAACACGAGCAGAACAAGAGCAACTAAGGCAAAGGCACAGGAAGAGTACACAGCAGTGGACAGAGATGTAAAGAGGAGCATCAAGAAGGACAAGAGGGACTACATCGACGACCTGGTCAGTCAAGCAGAGGCAGCAGCCGGACAGGGGAACCTGAAGGACCTGTACCTGGTGATCAAGAAGCTGACGGGCAAGTTCCAGCAGACAGACAAGCCAGTGAAGGATAAGAATGGGAAACCACTGACAACAACCGAGGAACAGCTGAAACGAGGAACAGCTGAACACTTCAGGGAGCTGCTGAACCGCCCCGCCCCTGACGCACCACCAGACATTCCACCCGCAGAGACAGAGCTGCCCATGAGCTGCGACAAACCCTCGAAGGTAGAGATCAAGAAGGCCATCATGACTCTGAGAAATGGGAAGGCTGCAGGGCCGGACGAGATACCAGCAGAAGCCATCAAAGCAGACATGGAAAAAGCTGTCAACATGCTATACAGCCTCTTCAGCAAGATCTGGGAGAAGGAGGAGGTACCGGCCCAGTGGAAAGAAGGAATCATCATCAAGCTGCCGAAGAAAGAAGGGACTGCAGCAACTACCGAGGGATCATGCTCCTGTCAACGCCAGGCAAGGTTCTCAACAGGGTTCTACTGGAAAGGATGAAAGAGGCCGTCGACCCCAAGCTCCAAGACCAGCAGGCAGGCTTCCGCGAAACAAATCCTGTGCCGACCAGATCGCCAACCTGCGCATCATCGTGGAGCAGTCGCTGGAGTGGAACTCCCCTCTCTACATTAACTTCATATATTATGAGAAGGCCTTCGACAGTGTGGACAGAGAGACGCTGTGGAAGCTGCTGAGGCACTACGGAGTCCCAGAGAAGATCATCTCCCTCATCTGGTGCACCTACCAGGGCATGAGCTGCAGGATTGCCCACGCAGGCCAGCTGTCCGAAAGTTTCGAGGTGAAGACCGGAGTTCGACAGGGGTGCCTGCTGTCACCTTTCCTCTTCCTCCTGGTCATCGTCTGGATCATGAAGACCACTACAACAGGCAGGAACAACGGTATACAGTGGACACTCTGGACACAGCTGGACGACCTCGACTTCGCTGACGACCTGGCGCTCCTGTCACACAACCACAGCCAGATGCAGGACAAGACCACTCGCCTGGAGACCACGTCAGCCAGGACAGGGCTCAAGATCAACAAGAAGAAGACCGAGCTGATGAAGATCAACACCACTGCCAACACACCAATCACAGTCGGTGGAGAACCCATCAGGGAGGTGGAGTCTTTCGTCTACTTGGAAAGCGTGGTTGACCGACAGGGAGGCACGGACCGAGACATCACAGCCAGAATCGGCAAGGCAAGAACAGCTTTCATCATGCTCAAGAACATCTGGGCATCTGGAGCAATCAGTATGAAAACCAAACTCCGCATCTTCAACTCTAATGTGAAGTCAATTCTGCTCTACGGATGTGAGACATGGCGGACAACACAGACGATGCAGCAGAAGATTCAGACATTCTTCAACACCTGTCTGAGGTGCATCTACAAGATCCGATGGCAGGAGAAGATCCGAAACGAAGATCTGTGGGAGCGAGCGGGGCAGGAACCAGTGGCCAAGCAGATACTGCGGAGGAAGTGGGGCTGGATCGGACACACCCTCAGGAAGCCAGCGTCCAGCATCACACGCCAAGCCCTGACCTGGAACCCGCAGGGAAAGAGGAAGAGAGGCCGGCCTCGCAACAGCTGGAGGCGAGATACCGAGGCAGAGCTGAAGCAGCGAGGGACCAGCTGGACTGGAATGGCCAGAGCAGCCCAGGACAGAGTGCGATGGCGAGGGGTCGTCGGTGGCCTATGCTCCACCAGGAGCGATGGGCATAATGAATGATAAACGGCCGAGGTCCAGTGCACAGCAAGCACTTGGCGCACTGAAAAAGAACCCATGGCAACAAAAGTGTTATCATCTGGCAAAATTCCGTAGAAGAAATCCACCCTGTTATGCACACACGCACACACACACACACACACACACACACACACACACACACACACACATATATATATATATATATATATATATATATATATATATTATGCACGCACTCAAGGCCTAACCAAGCGAGTCGGGTTATTATGCATAGAGCTTCAAGAATATGCGTTACAGCAAGATGTGTCAGCAAACAGATCAGTGCTGCTGGTCAGCGGTATCTTCCTGTGGCACTGTAGCGTATACCTGTGTACGAACGCAGTGCGTGACGCCTCCTTGAGAAAGTGAAGCTGAAGTAATCTGAAAGCAATTCCGTTGAAACTCACCCCCACGATCCGTCTGATATCCTGGTTCAGTCGCTCGACCCCCCACCCCCCTGGTCCCCCTCTCCCCTCCCCCCTACCCACTCCCCCGCCCATCCCCCCCCCCCCAAAAAAAAAAAAATAAATAATAAATAAATAAATAATGATAATAATAATAATAACGATAATATAATGATAATAATAATAATATCTTTAAAAAAACATTTTTTTTATATCACCCATTCACTGCTTGTTTAACCCCAAATATTCCCATCTATCCTCCCCCCACCCCCACTCCCCGCCCCCATTCACCATCACTTCTCACCCCACCTACCACCGCCCTCTCCACTTAGGCTCGTCGGTTCACTTATTTCATGAGGAAAATGTCTGTGTACCAAATTTGTACAACTCAAAAGAATCCAAGGCTTTTTTTTTTCTTTTTTTTTTTTTTTTTTTTTTAGTTGTTGTCGTTATCATCAATGGTTAGTATGTTCGCCATACATGTCATAAGATCTTTTTTGCCCCCCCCCCCCCCCCCCCCCCCCCCATTTGGATTTGATGTCATGTTTCATGAGTGTGTGTGTGTGTGTTGGGATTTTTTTTTTTTTTTTTAAAGCTGTGGTTATCGTTATCATCAAAGGTTAGAATCTTTTTTAGTTTCCCCATTTAGATTTGATGTCGAACATGACAGTTTAATAAGCGTGTGTGTGTGTGTGTTTGTGTGTGTGCGTGTGTGTGTGTGTGTTTTGGGATTTTTTTTGATTTTTTTATTTTTTTACACGTATTACCCCTGTAACATCTAGACATACATTGGACAGAAGACAATCGGAGAAAACTGCATGGCAGCCATCAGCTAGCACGTATATACAACAGTGAGTCCGTGCAGCGTTGACAGACGCAGATATGTGTTCATTTGCCCCAGCAGTCTGTATCTCTCTGCAGCACAGAGACTGGTTTTGTTAACGTACAGTTTGTAATGCTTTCTTACCAAAGCTGACACGTACTGCCACGACAATGTTGTGTGTATCTATTCCTGCATGTGGCAGGGTTCTATATACATCAGAGAAGTCATGCAAGCTGGTTGTGCAGAGACTGTCAAACTGGGTTAGTGATGACAACGCAGGCAATTCAGAGAATCAAGAAGCCCTGACCGTCCACGATCAACGAGAAAAATAAAAAGACACAAACAAATAGATATATAGATAAATGAAATAAATAATAACGGTTCGTCGACTTCACTCCGCACTGAAGCATGAAATAAAATTATGTAGCATTTTCATGTGTCCCCACGGGGTTTCCTGAAATAAACGCGTCTTGTCTGGTCTTGTCTTGTTTCGTATGACGCAGCTATCGCAAACAGAGAGCAGCTGAACAACGTTGGTGACCTAACTCCGGAGTCACGAACGTTTCGTGTAGCTTATTCCAAAGGCTGAGAACATCAAGTCCAAATGCCCAGCAGTTCCACTGACCTCAACCCATACAGACCCAGCACATCACATCACTGGCTCCTTTTGTCCACAGGGTAAGTGTGGCGTGGACAAGACAGAATGATCCGGGAGATATGTGACAATCATATGCCTGGCGAGAATAGATGCCGCAACAGACGCTATACCTACCTACCTACAAGAGAGTCACGTACACCTGGGTTTCCATCGACGGACGGGAAAAGATATACCTATGAAGATGTCCAGAAGAACCTTGACTCAGTGACATCACTGCGAGAAAACACGTTGCTCTGGTGATGAGACCGCCCCGGTCACGTGACAGGGCAAGTTGAAGATACTTGACACAACTCGTCTCCCTCGCGACACCTGACAGAACTTGTTAACAGGGACGAGTGAGATGTTACATCCGGACGCACTCCCCGGCAGACACGCACATGTCCAGAGCACCACACGCCAAAGGAACCAGGCCTGCCTTCCAGGACTGCCCCTCACCCTGTTCACAAACCCCGTGTTGCCATGCAGCCATGCACTCACTTCCTGCATAAGCGGCCACATGATCCGAGGTTCGTGGATGTGGCAACATGGAGATGTTCCCGCGCTGAAACCTCTTCCAAAGCCTGCATCTTTTAGGGGAGCCTCTTGAGACGGCGATACAGAACCACCATTCCGCAAGAACTGGACCTGTCAGAATCACACGTTTCTGATTTTGCAGCGGCAGTTAAAAGTCGAAACGGCACAAGCTGAACTGTGGAAAACGGTGGAGAGAGGCCGCAGATTTGTCGTCAATATACTGGCTGAGGATCGCAGAGAATGGAGCGCTTGTCTTCATGCGTACAGCGACACGGGGGCTGAAGTTACCCTTAGTCCATCTATGGGCACTCATTTCTATCATGTTTGTCGGATCCACAAGCCCAAACATAAATCATTCCGATACCGGAGCTGGACCCACATCTTGCCGATTCGCGTTATTTGATTTACCAGCATGAGCACTTATTTTACATGCAGAGATATATCTACGCTTTTGTTGTTACCTAAAACGTCAAGCAATAACAACCATCTGTCGCTTTCTACTGTTTGATCACTACAGATTAAAGGATGCTTTGATTTTGTGTTGCATTTCGTGATTATGTCGTCTCTTATTGCACACTGCGTGATTCATCTTTGAAAATTGTTACTGAATTATCATTAATTGGAGAAGTTGTTGCTGATGAATCACGAGTCCAAAGTATAACTGCTTTTATCATTTTCTTTGTTTTTGTTTTACCTTTTTTTTTTCTTTTTTCTTTTTTTTTCTTCTTTTTTTTTAATGATTTGTATCGGGGCCTTTGGATTCTTTCTGAGTTGTAACCTAAGTTAACGCAAGCGATGCCATGTTAAAGTTATTGACTGAACAAGTCCTGGTGGTTTGGTCTTGTTTTTGTTTGGGGGGGTTGTTTTGTTGTTGTTTTGTTTTGTTTTGTTGTTTTTGTTTTTGTTGTTTTTTGTTGTTGTTTTTTTGTTTATTTTCGTTTTGTTTTTGTATTTTGTTTTTTTTGTTTTTTGGTAATCTTTTTATCATTCTTCTTTGTTCCTGTCCCAAAACGGACTCGATCAGAGATGCATGCAGAACCACGCATCATGTGCTTGTGTGCGACCTTCTGTAGGCGAGGGAGAGGGGAGGCTGAGGGAAGGGAGTGGGTATTCAGCCGAGACAAGGGATGTGGAATCTGTGTCAGAACTCAAGGCGATGCTTCGGGATTCGAGAAAATATAATCATGCGACTTTGTTTGATTAAAAAAAAAAACAACCATATATATATATATATATATGACAAGTCTATGGGGAAATAGGCCTAATTGTATGACATCTTTCTTTTCTCTTTTCTTCCTTTCTTTTGATTCCGTTCTGTTGGTTGTTGCCGGTGGACTGTTTGTTTGTTTTCTTTGTTTGTTTGTTTCCTCTGTCCTAAAGAGAAGCAAAAACAAAACAAAACGCAAAGACACTAGCAGGCGCACAAGTAAACCAATCAACCCACTCATACAGGTAAGCGAACATTCATGGGCAGAATACTCTCGAACAACACAAACACGTTATTATATACACAATAACACAGTTCACACACTCACGTACACGCGCGCGCGCTTGCGTCCGCACAAACAAACATACGACCATACGAGCACAAACATACAAGTATAAATACAAACACACACACACACACACAGAGTGCGCGTGCTTGTGTCTTGCAAATGGCTGTGAAAAATAGTGATTCGATCAACATTTAAAAGACTTTTTAGTGTGCAAACAGGGTTTTGGAAGGGGTGTGTGTGTGTGTGTGGTCTTTCTGTTATGAGGTTAATTTTGTTTCATTTCATTTTCATTTTACAGACTGACGGTTGGTCAGTTGTTGACTCGTATGTATGGCGACTGGTCACTGGTGGTCCAGTATGTTTTAACTGGTCTTTGATTGGCTTATATTTTTTGTCTTTTTATTTTCTCATTCGTGATTGGCTGACGATATAGTATTGCGTCTACTCTTCTTTTACCTTTTGGCCAACGAATCGCCAATGTACGTATTTTGGGGATGTTTGATCAGTGGTTGTTTTGTTTTTTTTAGCACGTTTTCTCTTTGTTTGCTGATTGGCTAATGGTTGAGCAACACCTCGCCTTCTCGTTGGGGTGTGTGAAAAATGGTCAGCCAGTATGACTTTAATGATTGGTCTATGCTTGAGTGATGCCACGCCTTTTTGTCGGTTTTTTAACCAATGGTTGATCAGTATGTTGTTTTCTCTCTCTCTCTCTCTCTCTCTCTCTCTCTCTCTCTCTTTGCTGAGTGGTCAATAGTTTACGAATGCATGTTCTCTTAGAACTTTTGATACCAGACAGATATGGCCGACACGGTATCTTCTGTTTTCTTTGATGATTCGTCGAGGCTGACTGGTTGGTTATATCCCGAAGTTTTCTCCGTTTCTTCAATTTAAAAAAAAAAAAATTCTATTTATTTTATGAACTTATTAACTGACTAGCTATTGGATCGTGGGTGCCTTGTATTTCATTTGTTGCCGGTACTGCTTCCCCCATCGCTCTCTCGCTCTCTCTCTCTCTCTCTCTCTCTCTCTCTCAAGGACAGGTTGGAAGAATGGGCCATGCCTAAAATCTTAATACTTGAATAAAAAAAACGTTTTGAGTTCTGAGTTCTCTGTGTGTGTGTGTGTGTGTGTGTGTGTGTGTGTCTGTGTGTGTGTAACGATCAGTTAACGGTTTGGATGTGCGTTGAATCTTACTATGCTTGTGTTTCGATGTTGTCTCCGTTTTTTTCTTTCTTTCTTTTTTTTTTTTTTTTTTTTTTTAATTTGTTTTGGGTTTTTTGGGGGTTTTTTTTCTTTTTTAACCAGGGGACTGACTACCATTTGGAATGCCTTCTCTTTCTTTCCAAAGTGGAACTTATTTTTCCTCAAGGGATGCGGGTGGGGGTTCTCTATTTTAAGGGGTTGGGGTGTATGGGGGGGGGCGAGGGAGTAAACACAATCTATTCTGTGGGCATGTGTCCCCGGTTGTCGTTCCTTGGCTCTCTCTCTCTCTGTCTCTGTCTCTCTCTGTCTTCACCTGTAAAGTCTCACACAGATGCACGATTAAAAGGAAACAAATGTTAGACATAATTTTGAAATAATAGGGCTAAAAAGATAGTTATCAAAGTACCAGAAGACGTTTACAAACAAACTGGTAATAATCGGATAACAATCAATGATTCTATAAGAGAGAGATTATATAAGAAAGGACATAAACAGAGAACTCACTTCCACTCCCACCCCTCCCCCACCACCAATTGTACCCCTCTCAACCAGTGTGTGTGTGTGTGTGTGCGCGCGCGTGTGTGTGTGCATGTGTGCGTGCTTTTTTATTTGTGTGTGTGTGTGTGTGTGTGTGTAATATCTACATTTGTTTCATTTGCGTAAATTTTCATTTTTCTTTTCCATAGCTAATAAGACACAAGACATAGAAAACATGTCAGTGATTATGAAGAAGAAAAAAACACACCTCGATATATCTCTCAGCTGTCTTCTACGATCATGGAAAACACACTGTTTCAGAAAAAAAAAATGAGGATGTATGTCTTTCAACAATGAAATGGATTTATATAGAAAAAATAGAAAGAAAGAAATGCTATATGCCTTCATATATGTAAAAGTGCATACTTTCATTCATACGTAGATTAATTGTTACAATGTCAGCTTTCTTACCATTATGATTTTGTTTGGTCCATCATAATTTTGTCTAGTGGCGGTTAATTAATTCACTTCCATTATGACTTTGACACTCTGCCCGCATTGCTACTAGATAAAATCGCAATTTGAATGTTTCATCTCAACATATCTTAATTAATTCGCATCCTCTGCGTGCGTGTGTGAGTGCATGCGCGCGCGCGCGTAAGAGAGAGAGACAGACAGACAGAGGGTGGGAGAGTTTTCCCTTGTTCTTTTAGTGGGGGCGGGGAGAGGGCATGAGGGGTGCTGTGGTGGTGGTGGTGGGGGGGGGGGCGTGGGGGACTGAGATCCAACTGGTATGTTGCCCGAGTTTTCCTCTCATTTTAACACACACACACACACACACACACACACACACACACACACACACACACCAACCTTACAGGCTACATGCTAACCTATTTCTGAACTATAACGGCTAATCAGAAGTAATACCAATGACGTAGGTATAGTATAATTATATACGTACCAACAATTACCAGATGGATGACACGACGTCGACATCAGGTCAGGGAACAATCATGCTGACTAAAGCTGCTTGCTGCGTGGCAGAACAAGAAATAAAATAAAATAATAATTATAAGATAAAATAAATGAAATAAAATGGAATAAAACAAAAATAAAACAAGAATAATGAAAATATAAAGTAAAGAACTAAAAGCGTTGACTCACGATTGGTCAGAGTTCCAGAATCACAGCACTGTTTGATCAAAGAATATCAAGTATAAATAAATAAATAAATAAAAACATAGAAACAAATAAATAAATAAATGAATAAACAAACAAATAAATAAATGAAATAAATAAATGAATAGATAAATAAGAACATACAAACAAACAAATAAATGAATAAATAAACAAACAAATAAATAGATTATTAAATAAATAAAAGGAAATCACAGCTCAAGTCGGACGTGTATTTCTTGAGCAAACTTGACCGATGGAAAGTTTTTGATTACTTTTTGTGCGCCAGTATTAAAAGGAAAAGAAATCACAGTTTAGTTGGATTTGTGTTCACGGCGCTAACTTGACTCATCGACTGAATGCTTATTGACTTTCTTGTGTGTCAATCAAAAAGAAGAAAGCAATCACACTTATTGGACAATGAAATTAATGTCTGATACAAAGTCATCTTCCGCTAGCGGCCAAGGAAGGATGCTACCAAATCACTATAACGCAAGGCAAGAAGTTTATGCATAACCTTTCAAGTGCCCGTCTGGAACGATCCAGAACTGTTTAGTTAACAAAGACAGTCACCATGGTAAAGGAATACAGCACAAAAGCACACTTTCCACGTCCGAATTTTACCCAATGTGAACTTAATCAAGCTCTTTAAAAAAAAAAAAAAGTATCAGTTATCAAATATATTAAAAATCCAGTCAGTGTAAAATAAACACGAACAACGCCAACAAATGAAGTATAAAATGAAAGTTTTCGTCCGTCGCTGACCTGGACACTAAAATAAACAACGAAGTGAATAATTAAACGAAGCACAAAAATGCACCACAAAACTGCAAACCCGTCACCGCCGAAGTAAACATTAAATCGCTACCAAAAAGAAATAATAAATAAATAAATAAATAAATAAATAAATCCCCTTCGCCCGATCTTAATTTCAAACGTATGCACCAGTCAGTCAAACTCTTACTGAAAGATTCGAAGCTACGGACCATCACAATGGGGGGGGGGGGGGGGGGGGGGGGGGATTCACCCCAACACTGAAAAACATTTATAAAATAAATAAATAAATTTAAAAAAACTAAACTTCACCGACACTGTAACAACAGTGAAAAAGTCATGGTTCCAACATAAAACAACAGCCTTCCACAGTCATTCCAACAGCCCCACTGAACTGGCGCAACTTCAGTGTGTAAAATGTACAGCTCCAGCACTTCCCAACCCTTCACGTTCTGCAAGGAGGTATCTATCTACCCGACGTTTGCTGCCGGCTGCCGCGGGTAGATATCTAGAGAGGAAACGGGGTGGGTTGGTGGGTTGGGCCTGGGATGGAATTGGAAGAGCTGGGACAGAAATGACGCACGGGTTGGGTCTTTGTCGCCTGCAGAAGGTTAAAATTAACATGATCTCTTCTGTGGGCTTCTCAAGTTTCACAGGTTTTTGTCGTGGTGTTTGGGTTTTTTGGGTTTTTTTCTGAATTAACGGGCGGTTTTTGTGTGATTTTGCACGGTTTTTTTTGTTTTTTTTTTTTTTTCGCCGTGAATTATATACATACAGTGACGCCCGTTTACGTCTGGTTTTGCTTTCTGGTGTTTGTTTATTCATCAGTGACAGCTGTTGGGGACTTCTTTTTCGTTGTTAGTTTTGTTGTTGTTGTTGTTGCTGCTGTTTTTTATAAGCCTATTCACACAATAATTATTTGTTTGTGATACAAACAGTATCGCTGTTCATCTAATCTTATTCATCTTTTTTTTTTAATAGTTATTTATTTACTTATTTATTTGGTTGTTTGTTTGTATATCTATTTGTCTGAGGAAAACAATAATTATTACTCTCTCTCTCTCTCTCTCTCTCTCTCTCTCTCTCTCTCTCTCTCTCTCTCTCTCTCTTCCTTCACGTGTGTGTGTGTGTGTGTGTGTGTGTGCGTGCATGTGCGTGCTTGCGCGCGTGTGTGTGTTTGTGCGTATTGACTACGCGTGTACGTGTACGCGCGCGATAGCCAGTGTACACGTGCGCGGGCGTGTGCATGTTTCTCTTTTTAGTCAAAAAAAAAGGAAAAAAAGCCCTTCTACCCTTTTTTAAGACCACAGGTTAACCTGATTAGCATGTTCCGCAGTATATAGCAGCATCGCGCAATGAATCTGTCTTCCTTTCTTTCTTTCTCTCCCCCCCCCCCCAGCCCCCTGCCCTCCACCCCCCCCACCCCACCCCGCCCTTCACCCCCCACCCCCGATCTCTCCGTCATCCGCTTGCAGTACCAGCCATCCGTGCAGGCTGACAGACACACAGACAGACAGACAGATGAAGAGATCAGATCAGCAACAATCCGCCGTTGATGCCAAACCTGTGTGATTCTTTCAACGGCTGTGACGTTGCCACGTCAGCCAACCAAAAGCTGCTTACAACTTGGGCGGGGGTGGGGGTGGGGGGTGGGGGGACGGGGGGGGGGAATTGATGAGTGAGGAGGGGGGGGGAGAGAGCGGGTTGGTGTTGATGTGAGAGGGGGAGGGGGAGGTGTGGGGGTGTGGAGAGAGAGGGGGGGGGCAGCTTTGCTGAATGCAGCTGAAGGAGGATTTTAAAAAAAAGAAAAAGAAAAAGAAAAAAAAATAAGGATAAATGAAAAACGTATCGGTTATGCCATGCTAATTTTGTGACTGTTTCTGAATGTGTGTGTGAGTGTGTTGGGGGGTGGGGGGGAAGGAGGATTGCGGGGGGGGGGGGAAGGAGAGGAGTGGGGGAAGGGGGGTCTGTCTCTCTTTCTTCTGTCCTTGTTCTTACCTCCCTCTCTGCTTCTCTGTGTGTGTGTGTGTGTGTGTGTGTGTGAGAGAGAGAGAGAGAGAGAGAGAGAGAGAGAATTAGCCTCGCACGCGTGTGAGTGTGTATATGCGCGCGCGCGTGTGTCACGGTGTGTGTGCGTGTGTGTGTCTATGTGTGTGTGTGTGTGTGTGTGTGTGTGTGTGTGTGTGTGTGTGTGTGTGTGTGTTTACATAAAAGGACAGAGGCATTCAGTCACATCGAGAAACGGGCAGGCAGACAGACAGCAATACACACAGACATACACACAGAAAGACGGATAGTCTTGTGCTGATCTGAATCTCATTCTGCTCTGATATAATCGTATGGAGGTCTGTGCGCAGGCGCGTGCGCGCGCGCACGCACACACACACACACACACACACACACACACACACACACACACACACACAGAGCGTTTCAGGGCACGTGACTCGCATGGGTGTGGTCGTTCTTTGTCAGTGTCGATTGCCTTTCTCAGTTCTCTCTGTCTCTGTTTCTGTCTCTTTCTCTGTCTCTCTCTGTCTGTCTGTCTGTCTGTCTCTCTTTCTCTCTGTCTCTCTGTCTGTGTATCTGTTGTTGACTGCGTTAAGCTCGTGATAATGACATCACTCCCTCTTTCCTGACGTTGGTTAGTTTCATTGTCTTAATTGGTGCAGCCCACTGTAATCGCGCGGCGTGGTAATACAACTCAGTGTGCTGTGAAATCCGGCTTGTTATATTAATTTTGATGTCGATTTTCATGCCGTCATTGGCTGTGAAATAGGCTTCATTCTGCTGTCGTCGTTGTTGCTGTTGTTCACTCTCTCTCTCTGTCTCTGTATCTGTCTGTCCCTGTGTGTCTGTCTGCCCCCCCCCACCCCCCTCTCTCTCTCTCTCTCTCTCTCTCTGTCTATCCCTGTCTCTCTATCTCTCTGTGTGTCTCTCTCACTCTCTGTTTATCCCTGTCTCTCTATCTCTGTCTGTCTGTCTGTCTGTCTGTCTATCCCTCAGTGTCTCTCTATCTCTGTCTGTCTGTCTGTCTGTCTGTCTCTATCTATCTATCTATCTATCTCTCCAGAAGTGACCTTGAAGAGAAAGGCAGATACATTCCATCACATGTGAGATCAATAACGTAGCTGAAATCACGAGTTCGAAATGAGCCTAGACACACCGGCAGACACACAGACAGAGAAAGATACATGGAGAGACAGAGAAGAGAAGAGAGACAGAGACAGATAGAAACACACAGAAACAGGGACACACACACACACACACACACACACACACAGAGAGAGAGAGAGAGAGAGAGAGAGAGAGAGAGAGAGAGAGAGAAACATCACTGGTTTTGCTTCTTCTTTTTTTCTTTTCACATACTTCGAAAAAATTTTTTACTCGCACACTTATTAACTAACCAATGTCTGTTGTTGTTGTTGTTTTTTCATGCTGTTTTGCTTTTTAAGATGTTTAACTGTAGATTCTGTGGGCTGCAATATTTGAAGAAACTCTGTCTCAGTTAATTACAATCACTCCGGATTAAGTGGGATATGACAAGACCACCCCCCCACCCCTCACCGTCTCTAAGGCTCTCTCTGTCCCTTCTCTTTTCTTATATAAGCCGTGGAATATGACCTGTGAACGCCTTTATTTGTAATGTGTTTTTTCTTTCTTTCTTTCTTTCTTTCTCTTTATCCCAGGACTGGGATTACCATATTCCAAACAGTGAAAGATTTAGCTTCTATAGAACTTTTGGACATACGCATGATGTTAAACAGTACTTGGTATGTAACATGGACATGTATTTGAAGTATGTAACAACAAGATTTAGGTTAGGCGTGTCAGACTTAGCTACACATTACTATAGATACAGAGATTTTACTGACAATGATTTAATTTGCCCACTATGTAAAGAAGACAAAGAAGACGAGGTACATTTTGTTTTTCGTTGTCCAGCTCTTTGTAGAATTAGAGAAAAATATATACCACCTAAGTACTATCGACAGCCATGTTTATTCAAACTGAGTTTATTATTGTCATCCACGAGACATGCTGATATATGGAATCTGGCACTGTTTTTACACCAGGCATTTAAATTTCGGGATATCGTGACATCTTAAGATGCTGTACTTCATTGCAGCGTTTATGTAATATGTGTACTTATTATGGTTGGTTATATATTTTCATTTTGTTTGTTATTACTTATATTGTCACTTACCCCTTCATAAGGGGCCTAGGCCTATTAATGAATAAATAATCTGAATCTGAATCTGAATCTCTGTCCCTTCTCTTTTCTTATATAAGCCGTGGAATATGACCTGTGAACGCCTTTATTTGTAATGTGTTTTTTCTTTCTTTCTTTCTTTCTTTCTCTTTATCCAAAGGGGCTGGATGTGGGGGGAAAAAAATCAAACTATCCTCTTAAAACAAAGTTCGTTTCTTTTTTGTTGTTGTTGTTGTCGTTTCTGTCTGTCTGTCTGTCTATCGATTTGCCTGTTTCTGTCTCTCTCTCTCTCTCTCTCTCTCTCTCTCTCTCTCTCATTTCATCTTTCTTTTCTCTCTCCCCTCTCGCCCCCCCCCTCCCCTCCCCCTGTCTCTTTTCCTCTCTTCTGATATGAATTTTCTCTATTTATGCTTGTGTGTTTCTTTTCTTCTTTTTTTTCTTATTCAGTGATTTATTTATTCAATTTTGTACGCCAGGGCTGGGTGGACTTGAAAAAGCATTCTTGTCATTATGCTTATCTCAATACCCTGGAAAAATAAAATTTCGTTCGTTCGTTCGTTCGTTCTCTCTCTCTCGATTACTTTATATCATTTAGTTTTCTTTCTCAGTGCGGGGAAGGGCCATATCTCACCAGTTGTCACGTGCACAGAGAGAGAGAGAGAGAGAGAGAGAGAGAGAAATCTGATCCTCGTGTCGACGACACAGGCTGCGGAGGGACACAAGAAAATAGTGCGCTTCGCGTGCGCATGTGCCATTTGTCAATCATAAACACACGCGCGCGCGCGCGCGCAAGCACGCACACACACACCCTCACACACACACACACACACACACACACACACACACACACACACACACACACACACGCTTGGTACACACACATGAGCCAAAGGCTTGTTGAACTGGCGACCGAACACAGCTTGACACAACACATGCCAATTTCTCTACTACTGACAGGTTGGGAGAGAACAACAGTCAACTCTTGTCTACCACATAAACTTCGGCCTTCTTTTTCTCTCATCATCGCTGCAGTTCTGTTTTTGTTGTTGTTGTTTTTTAACTGAAGAAGAAGAAAAATCATTACGTTTGGTTCGATTAGTTTGACTTTTTTTTTTTTTTTTTCTTTTTTTTTTTTCAATTGTTTTTGTCAGTTTCATATTCTTTCATTTTTATAGCACCCGGGGCAACGAAGTAGGTCTACTGACTGATGAGTGTTTATCTTCATTATCAGGTTAATGTTTGCTGAGCTCTCTCTCTCTCTCTCTCTCTCTCTCTCTCAGTCTCTCTCTGTCTTTTAATTTCGCTATTGATTGATTTGTCATAGACGGAGTGTTTTAGTGAGAGAAAAATTCCTCGACTACTGACGCCGCCCGCCTTGCTTTTCAAGTTCACCAGCTAGCTAAACTGTCGCCGCGGCAGAAATCGAATCATTCGTGTGTTGAGCTTGTGCTTTTCTACTGCATACAAAAAGAACGTGGAATGAAGAAAAAGTTCAATGTTGGATGTGCGAGTTGATGAACTGGAGAATAATAATATTATTATTATCGACAACTGAGCGGCCCAGACAACAGGTTGGAGAGCAGGGGAGATAATAACCATAATATCGTGGTTCCAGGTTAATTATGATGCCGTTGCATAGCCACTACATGATGTACGGTTACGAGTTCGGCAGTTATCATCCAGGTGAGATATAACATGTACTGGATTGGATTGTTGTTCGTCCTGTGGTTTTTGTTGTTGTTGTTGTTTGTTTGTTTGTTGTTTTTTGGTGGGGTGTTTTTTTTGTTTGTTTGTTGTTGTTTGGTTGGTTGTTTTTTTTACGTTTGTTTGTATGTGGGGGGGGGGGGAGGAGGGGGGGAGGGCGTGGAGGTGTGAGAGGGGGAAGCGGCACAGAGGAGGTGATGTGTGTGTGTGTGTGTGTGCGCGCGTGCGTGCGTGTGTCTGTGTGCCTGTATCTGTATGTCTGTCTGTGTCGCTCTGTGTGTCTGTGACTGTGCGCGCATATTCGTGTTCTCGGCTGCATTTATTTTGTGTTTTTATAGTGGAGCCGAGTGGGATGTATGTGTGTGTGTGTGTGCGCGCGCGCGCGTATATGTGTGTGTGTTTGTGTCCGTCTGTGTCTGTGTCTTGTGTGTGTGTGTGCGCGCGCGCATGAGTGTATGTACTCTCTACGTTTTTCGTTTGCCTTGGCAGCGAGGGGGGGGGGGGGGTGTATGTGTGTGTGTGTGTGTGTGTGTGTGTAAGTGCATAATTTATATGTATCAAAGAGAGAGAGAGAGTCCACGTGCCAAGACCACCACCATTAGAATTAGCTTAGATTTTTTTTTTGGACACATATAAACACCCCCTAAACACACACAGACACACACACACACACACACACACACACACACACACACACATATATATATATATATATATATATATATATATATATGCCCGTCGATGATATACATATATATATATATATCCATATAATCGAAACAAATCTTCTACTACAAACAGATATGATTTTAAAACAAGGGTCCAAGAGTTAAAGCGTTTCTAAAATCACAGCCAAATGAAAGAAAGACAAAAAAACCACCCAACTAATTAACTGTTCCAACACTAAGGAAAAAAAAAAAAAGAACTGATAGAAAAATAAAACATGCGGCAAGCGACATGAGTGAAGGGGTACAATGTCAATACTATGTTTTTTTTCAAGAAATCAGAAATGTCGATCAGCACAGTCAATAATATGGAAATTAATCTGAATTGTCGATCTGTTATCGATATGTTCGACCATCGCCTTTCACCCAACGCTTTGATCAACTAACTTTTGGCCACAAACCACTTTTTGCCCAGAGGACTAGTCCGGCGGATCGTTATGTTGATGTTCTTGTTGCGTGTTTTTTGGTATGTTGTTGTTCTTGTTGTTGTTGTTGATTATCTATTCTAGCTGGTGTGTGTGTGTGTGTGTGTGTGTGTGTGTGTGTGTGTGTGTGTGTGTGTGTGTGTGTGTGTGTGTTCTCTGCCTTCAGGGAGCAATGGGGGGGACTTCTGCTTTGACCCGACACGGAACAACACACGATGGTGTTCACATGGCTGCTGTGGTGCCCGGGATACCCAGTGCTGTCATGCCAAGTGAGTCTGTGTGTGTCAGTGTGTCAGTGTGTGTGTGTGTGTGTGTGTTGTGTTGTGTTGTTTGTGTTGTGTGTGTTGTGTTGTGCGTTCTGGTGTGTGTGTGTGGTGTGGTGTGGTGTGGTGTGTTGTGGTGTGTGTTGTGGTGTGGTGTGTGTTGTGTTGAGTGTTGTGGTGTGGGTGTGTGTTGTGTTGTGTTGTGTTGTGTGTGTTGTGTGTTGTGTTGTGGTGTGTGTTGTGTTGTGTTGTGGTGTGTGTGTGTGTGTGTGCAGTGTGTGTGTGTGTGTGTCAGTGTGTGTGTGTGTGGTGTGGTGTGTGTGTGTGTTGTGGTGTGTGTGTGTGTTGTGGTGTGTGTGTGTTTTGTTGTGTTGTGTGTGTGTGTGTGTGTTGTGGTGTGTGCGTGTTGTGTTGTATCAGTTGTGGTTGTGTGTGTGTGTGTGTGTGTGTGTGTGTGTGTGTGTCTGTGCCCAGGATACCCGGTGCTCTCATGCCAACTGTAACAACGATTAGACGCTCACGGAATTTGATTTTTCCAGTCAAATTTGGGAGAAAGGGTGAGTGCCCGGTGATATTCGAACCCAGACCCTCAGGGACTCTCCGGCTGCAGTGGCGTTGGCAGATGAGCGTCTTCCCCCCATTCTGACCCCCTCCCCTCCCCCTCGCCGCGGCCCCCCTCTCCCCCTCTCCCTCCCCCCCCCCTCGCCCCCCCACCCCACCCCCCACCCCCACACACACAAACACACACTACCACTACTACCCCTAGAACTGCTGCTGCTATTATTACGACCTTACTGTTTACTGATTAGCTTGTTTAGTTGGCGCAGGCTACTAGTATTTGCTTTATTTACTACTACTACTGCTGCTGCTGCTCAGTCTACTGCTGCTGCTTCCATTACTGCTGTTGCTGCTACTACTACTACTACTACTACTACTACTTTTGTTGTAGCTTGTTTTGTGGGTAGATTTACTACTACTCAGTACAACTATTACCACTACTGTACCACGACGATGACTGCTGCTGATCATGTACTCTTTACTGGTTGCTCAGCTGCTTAAAATTGATCGCTCCGGGCGATCGAATGATTGACTACCTTTACTACTGCTTACTACTACTGACTACCACTACAACCACCCTCACCACAACTGATGACTATGATTGCCTCAAAGCATGTACAAATTGACCGATTGCTTGCTTAGAATTGATCGCTCCGGCGCGGGCGATCGTCGGATTCTGTGATTGATTCCGACTAATCGATCAGTCGATGACTGTACTAACGATGGACGGACGTCTTTTTGTGTGCTGCTCCCACAGCATGGCGCTAATCGTGGGCGTGTCTGTGCTGACTCTGCTCTTCATCTGCTCCGTGGTGGCTGCCTGTTGCTGCTGCTGCCTGCGTCGGCACCTCTCCGCCGCCAAGCCCGACCCGGTGCTGGACCTGCAGCAGCCTCCTCCCCCGTATATTCCTCCTCCCGGTAAGTTCTGTGGCGGTCACGGTCCCAGGCCAGGCCCCTCAAGTTGTGGCCCTGAACTGAATTGGTGGGACAATTTGACCCCAAAATAATTGGTCGTTAAACTCAACTGTGTGTGTGTGTGTGTGTGTGTGTGTGTGTGTGTGTGTGTGTGTGTGTGTGTGTGTGTGTGTGTGTGTGTGTGTGTGTGATTATATTCTAATCAAGTTTACATTCTTTCTTAACTACACCGCAACTGATCTCTGCAGTGTGCTGGTGTGCCAGTGCCACGCACGTGTGTCACGGTAAGTGTGTGCGCGCTCACGGTATCTATCTGACGGTCTATCTTAATGCATCTATCTGTCTATCTATCTGTCTGTCTACATTTGTTTGTTTGTGCTGCACATCATCAGTCATAGACGAATAGTCAATTTCTGTACCTGTGTATTGAATACAAACCACTCTCCAATCTTATCATTCTAATCCACACAGGGGAGGCAACCGGAGGAATCATCACAGATAGTTGCAGCGAAGTCCACCACCACCCTCACCACCACCACCACCATCACCACAGCACCCCCACCACCACGGACCAGTCCCCACCCCCACCCCTACCCCCACCCCAGTACCCCAATCAGAGTTATCCCCCTGGATGCTACGCTCCGCCGGCCTACAGCGAGGTGCAACAACACAACTGCTCCACTTCATCTTCCTCCAATTCCTCTTCCTCCTCCTCCTCCTCCTCCTCTTCCTCCTCCACTTGCTGCCCGGCCTATTCCATTCCCATGCCCCCGCCCCCTTACTACAGCCGTGAAGAAGAACGTGGGGGGCACGACAACAAGGCGTTTGACGCTCCTGTCTGAAGTTGAACCATCCCGGCCCGTCCGTCTGGAACTCCCTGCCTGCAACAGCAGCAGAGGCTCCCTCCTTGGTAGCTTTCAAGAGGGAGCTGAACAAGATCACAGTTTAGTCCCCCTCCCCCCCCCCCCCCAACCCTACCCCCCCCCCCCCCCCCCCCCCCCCCCCCCCCCCTTTTTTTTTTTTTTTTTTTTTTCCTCCGGAGGGACGCTGCTAGTGACGGTGGGAGGGAATATGTATACATGTTCTTTCTCATTGTCACCCCCTCCGGTAGGAAGATAGGTCTACTTAGGTTATGACTAGGTTTTTACGCCTCTGCGCACACAGGTCATTAATAGTCAGTAATGACGGCTGACCTTCCAATTTGAAGAAGATTGAAGATTGAAGACTGACCAGACTCCGTGTTTTGCAAGTAAAGCGCTTAGGGTTTGGGGTGGGGGTGGGCCGGGGTGGGGTGGGGATGGCGGTAGGTTGTCCGAGGACGGATAGGCGCTATGTATCAATGATGATGATAATGATAGGCTAATAACGATCAAGAACAAACAATAAATATGTTCACCAATGCGCTTACATTTGAAATTACGCGTCTGACCGAGGATTGCCAGTGGCGCTACTGATGTATGTACCCACACCAATAATGAGGATAATTATATGATTATGATAGCAACAACAACAGCAGCAGCAACTGACAACAATGATAACAAATGGAGCACTTCAGAAGCTGAGTGATATAGTAACAGGGCATCAGAGGGAAGGACTGGTACTGAGATAAGTAAGTATGAGTTCATCTTCTCTATATCGTCGTCGGTGGAAGTTAAGCCTCGCACTTGAGGTTTTGTTCATCAGTGGAGCGGGCAGTACATGTAAGGTTTCGACACTACGTACAGGAAAGAAGCTAGAGAAACAAGTATATATATATATATATATATATATATATATATATGTATTGTATTGTATTGCTCTTTATTGTCACAACACATTTGTCTGTGTGAAAATCGGGCTGCTCTCCCCAGGGAGAGCGCGTCGCTACACTGAGAGCGCCACCCATTTTTCAGTGTTGTTGTTGTTGCTGTATTTTTCCTGCCTGCAGATTTTCATTTGTTTTTACTTTCGATATCTATATATATATATATATATATATATATATATATACCGGGCGCAGCACAATCTTGGTCAAAACATTCAGTGTGTCTGTGTTGTGTGTGTTTACGGCTCATCACCGCAACTGCTCTTTATTCATCCGCCCATAACAAAGGGACGTAACCCAAAGTTGGACCCTCACTCACTAATATTTCGCCGACATAATAAGGCAAGGGTGTGCATCTTTTTTTTTTTTTTAAATGATATATGGTGGACACATTTATTCGCTAATTATGAGTTGATCAATTCATTTGTTTATGATTTGTTTACTAATTTATTTACATACGATGTTTGTTGTTTCTACATTGAAATGTGAATGCCACAAGGGTGGGCTTCTTTCAACATCAAGTGGTGGACACTTTTGTTTATTAGTTGTTTATTTATTTCTTTATGATGCTTTTTTTTTTTTTTTTTTTTTCACTGTCACATGAACACAAGGATGAGCATCTTTTCTCAACAATGTCTGGTGGAAATTTATGTGTGTGACAAGTCTTTTTTTTTTTTTATTCATTCATTATTTCAATATTTGTTTATCTATTTACTTTTTAATTCACTTATGTGTGTGTGTGTTGTTTTTTTTCTGTTGTTTTTTTTTCCACAGACACATGAACTCAATAGTGGACATATTCTGTCATCAATAGTGTACACATTTTGTTTGTGTATCTTCTTATCTGCCTGGTCTAAGTGACTGAACGAATGCATTTCTTTTTAAAGAAAATTACACAACAGGAGGAAGGCCAACGTGAAGCTCTGGATTTGCAATATGTTGTACACAAATTATATCTAAATTATGATGCCATATGTGAGAAAGCTTGGGGGAGGTAATGGGGATGGAGATGGTGGTGGGAGAGGGAGGGTGGCGGTGGTGGTGGATCCAAAATGGAATTTGACGTTGTATTCGTGATTTCCATTACTGCAACCAACCAAACGCACAATGTGGATGACTTTTTCTCTTTTCTCAAGCCTTCATTTAATTTTTTTTTTTAAACAATGATTAACCTCTGCAATTAAATGAGGCAGTGAGTTCTTGTGGCTTTGGATGGATTGTTTTGAAGTTGTTGGGGTTTTTTTGTTTGTTTGTTTGTTTTTTTGTTGTTGTTTTTTGTCCTAGCGATTTCTGCCACTTCAGAAAGATTATCTGTACATTTGGAGCTGTAAGGGAACATTCTTCAGAATCAAACAGTGGGGAAAATGGGTTTATGGAAGTGTGATAAAAATGTAGCACAGTATCTGTTTTAATGGTTTTCTGCCCAAACTGTCCTATTTTGAGATTGCAATGCTTTTCTTGCTCGTCTTCCACAATGCTCCTGTACTTCTAGTAATTTTCCATTTCTGTGAAAATGTACATCAGGATATTTGTATGAATCAGTAGCATCTATTGATCTAGAGTGCTCTGTCCATATTTGAAATAACCTATAATGATAATAACCCATAATCCCTGGGTCTTTTTTTTTTTTTTTTTTTTTTTTTTTTTTTTTTTTGCAATGATATATACTTTTGTTTTTTGTTTTGCAATGATATATACTTTTGTTTTTTGTTTTGCAATGATATATACTTTTGTTTTTTGTTTTGCAATGATATATACTTTTGTTTTTCTCTTTGTTGAAATGCAGTCCTCATTTCTGCAATGTGGTACACACCAAAGTTTTGACATTTCAAGTTTTGGATGTCAGCCAGTGTGTCAGTCTTCATACAACAAACATGGTATTTCAGTCTTACTTTTAGCATTAATCAAGCAAGGAGAATGAGTGCCTTTTAGTTCTTCTACATCATTGATGAAGCTTTTAGTTCTTCTACATCATTGATGAAGATTTTGGAAGGTGTCGGGCTAAGAATGTCCCCTTAGTGGGCACCCTTTTTAATGAAAAAAGAAAAAAAAGTGAGAACATATATCATTTTGCCTACTGCAAACAGTTGCCTGAGTGTACATAATGATGATACATGTAATGGCATTTTCCTCAAACCCCAATTTGCCCTATTTTTCCGAAAATATTGCTTCGTGACACAAATTGTTTAAAGCCTTTGGGGAATCAACAAAACAATAATCTCATGTGTTTTTGTTTTAATGTAGCATATGCTAAGTTTGGTTTGAATCTGATTTTGTTTTGTTTTGTTTATTTGTTGTTTTTCTCCTGAAACCGACTTGTTCTTTGGCCAGAAAGTTGCTGAACTGGAAGTAGAAAAGCAAGTCTCTGTGGAGCGAAGTATGGACAAAAAAGTGTGTATATTTGTATTATTCTTAGTTGGAATTTGATTCTTTCATCATTAAACAGGACAACATTCCTATGGAACTTGTGTGAGTGTCGTTCCTCTTTCATGTGATGGATTTGTGGGGCATCCACTCAAATATACTGGTACACTGACTCCTTCTTCCCACATCTCTGGACATGTAACTTGTTCACAATGACGATCGCAGTGGATGTGGATAAAACCATTCATGGATGAAAATATTGTGGATCAGATCATTTTTCCTTTTTTGTATGTGTATGTGTGTGTGCAGGTTACACACACACACACACACACACACACATGTACCCCTAAATGCCCCCAAATAAACTTTTATTCAGAAAACCCCCACAAAACACTACTTAAAAAAATAACTGATGTTTATTCTCACACATGCACACACTCACAGAGGTGCAGCCCTAAAGTTCAAGAATAAGTATATAAATAAATAGATAAAAAAAAAAAAAAATTTTAAACCACTACTTCATGAGACAGCTGAAGTTAATTCACATATGCACACACACACACACACACACACACACACACACAGATGTACCCCTGAAAGGCAAAGAATAATTCACGTTCATTCAGGAAAAAAACACACACCATGAAACACTTTATGAGATAACTGATGTTTATTCACACCCACACACAAACACCCCCACACAGAGAAGTTCTCCAGAAAGCCAACAGAATAATTCACTTTTACTCTGAACAAAAAGAAAACACTACTTCAAGAGATATCTGAAGCTTATTCACATGCACCAACACACACACACCCACCAATGCAAACAGTCACACACACACACTCACTCATACACCACAGGGATAAAGAAGAGGTTAACAAGATACCTTGTCCAGACTTGATCATAATCCAAATACATTTAGAAGCATACTACAAATCTGAGTTCACTTTACAAAGTTGTCATGAGCCCCCACACACAAATATTCACACTCACCCATTCACATGCACATGCTCACAGTATAGAAAAAATGACAGTACTTTTACACAAAATAAATTACACCAACATACAGATTTCTTCAATGAAGTTAATATTTACAACTAGTCATCCAGATCCTTAGAAATACACGTATGGATATAAACACCACATCAGTTAATAGTTTGTTTTTAGCACAGAAGGATCCAATGAATTCAAATATAACATGTATAGGGCTGATCAACAACATTTGCAGGCTGCTCCACAACTCGCACTCTACAAAAAATAAAAACCTGATAAGTTTCTGAATTTACAATTATATTTTCTGACAAATGTCTCCCTCTGAATGAGCCACAGTGAGCACAGCAACCCAGTTCAACAAATAAACAAATGAGGAAAGAAACACACACACACACACACACACACACACACGTCAGAGATCACAATAAATGGTAATTATCAATACGAAATATCAGTGTTGCTGGCAAATAAAACTGGAAACTTTGAAAAACCGCTAAACACAGGGACTGTTTTCTTCTTCTTCTACATTTGTGGTCTGCAACTCCCATGTTCACTCGTTTACCCTGCCATTTAGGCAGCCATACTCTGTTTAAAGGGGTGTGCAAGCTGGGTGTGTTCTGGTTTCCATAACCCATCCAACTGTGGCATGGATTCAGGGATCTTTAACATGCGTATTTGGTCTTCTGCATGCATATGCAAATGAAGGGGGTACAAGCACTAGCATGTCTGCACATATGTGGACCTGGGAGATCAGAAGTCTCCACCCTTAACCCACCAGATGTGGCAAAACTGGGGACTGAACTCAGGAAACTGGTGAGAATCCAGCACTGTAACCATTCAGCCACCGCAGGGACCGGTTTCATTTTGCTCTATAATTCACAGATCTGTTGCTAAGAAATTTTTTTTTTTTTTTAAGTATGATAGTTTTCCTGCTTCAATGCCCTCCCCCTAATCATCTGTTCACTGCCTGGATACAGCAGTCAGGGTTGACAAAAAGGAATCAAGACTTGCAAACTTTGCAAAGTTAATACTGCCACTGACTCTCATCAACAGTCTAATGAGAATCGTTTCACAGCGTGCAGAATTTCCGGTCAGTTTTTGTGCTGCACTTATCAAGCCTGCATACCGTAAATTTGGTTTCATCTGGTCTTTTTTTTTTTTTTAACGACGGCAACAAGACAAGTCTTTTTTTTCTCTTTTTCTTCCCTTTCTGTCTTAAAATTGTGACACAAATCGTCCAGCTGGACAATCAATACCTACAATGAATGATGACTCACTGGACAGCCAAAACAACTATTAGGAACCCACCCTATGAGGACAGTGTGTCTGGACTCATCATGCTTTAAAATTCACAAGAGAGATGTGGATGATTTCATCATGATCGCCCGCTACCAGCGATTGTTTCTTTGCTCTGAAGAAAGGCAGAAAGTAAATCATGCTTTCTATAAGCAAATAATCTAGATCTCTTCAAACAAAAATTGAATTTCAAATATTTTTTTCTGCTTTATTTATTTTTTATTTATTTTTTTGTTGTTGTTGCTGGGACTGTTTGTTGAGGGTCATTGAGAGAAAAATGAAAAGACCAGTTCTCAAAATCTTTAATGTGATCAGACACGTGTACATAACCAACATGGTGTCAAATGATTTTATTTTTGTTACACATAATACACAATCAATCCAAGGGTCTCCAATCTTGCTCCATGCCTCGGTCAGTGTCTTCCTGTGGAAACCACCTCTCAAAGGTCCAGTGGTTAATGCTAAATGATATTGTCAATGGTGGTGTGCAACTGAAGGTTATCCACCCTAGCCAATTATCTCCATCTTCTGCCTTCATGTGCTGCTGCTCACAAGTGCATTCTCCAAAGCCAATTATCTACATCTGCTTTTATGTGCTGTAGCTCACTTGTGCATTCTCCACCCAAACCGATCATCTTCATCTTCTGCCTTCATGTGCAGTCACAAGTACAGCTGTTTACACTACTCAGGATCATTTACCAAAGCTGTCAGGCAGCCATGCTCCGTGGTCAGAGTGCTGCATGCTAGGCATTTTCATTCATCCACTTCCCACCAATCTGTGGCAAGGACCAAGGGATGTTTGAATGAATCATGTTCTGATCTGATGCGGGTATTGATCAGGGTCAAGGCCACAGAAGATCTGCACCAAAGTTGACCTAAAAGACTGTAAACATTTCTGCCCATGATCCACCAAACATTTCTGGGATTCAAACCCTGGATGCAAGTCAAATGCACTAGGCGCTTGTTTACTGCACCAGTCAAACAAAGGATGAATCAGTATATCTCCAAGCTGACAACAGCATTTTCACTCTACATACCACCATTCCACCACAAGCATGAGAACAGTGGATACCATTGTGTCACTGTGGAGATTTAAATTAATTAAAAGAAATCCTCCCTCCAATCGACAGTGACCAATATTTATTTGTGAGTAAAAATAACAGAAATAACTATGCCAGAAACACAGAATGAAAGAGAATTAATCTACTTGATTCATAAGAGATACAAAATGAATAAACTGAACCATGAGATACAAAATAATTATATCATTTTTTCAAACTCTACCAGTGAAAGAAAAATATGCAATACTTATGTTTTACTATTACATCAGAGAAATGACTTTAAAAAAAATTCTAATCTGAATGATTTCCGGGCATATGGAAACAATACCCATGCTCCAGTAGTTGCCATCAGGCAGAAATGGAAGACACTTTTTAATCTGACCATAGAATTTTATAAATATATATATTTTTTCTTTATAATATAATCAGTTTATTGACAAAGAAATATATTTTGCAAATGTTCATGTTCTCTTCCACCCAAAATACTTTTCTGCATCTTCCAGATCTACTTCAGTGAGTAATGCTTAATGTGCCACAGCCACCGTGTGTGTGACCTCTGCTACGAATAATGCTGCAGGAGGCAAAAGGCCACAAACATGAGCTCAGTGTTTCACCCCTGGCTTAAAGAAACTGCCAGAAACTAAAATCAACGTAGCTGACAGGCATAAGCATTATACCATCAGCAACAACGTGCTACCAAGTCTCTGAAACAAAAGCCTCTTCTCATCCCTTTTCTTCTTGCTTTCGTTCATGACAAAGACTGCCATTTGGTTTTTATGCGTACTGGCAGTTTTCAACCACTTCATCCAGACAATCACATTATATTTTGGGGGGTGGGGGGAGAGGAGTGAGGGGATAGGGAACAGAAGCTTTTATATCTAAAACCTTATGCTGACTTTTGACTTCATGGTTCCAAACCAACCACATCTGTTCTGTTCAGTCTCAGATTTCTAACTGCTCTTATCGCACTACAAATGGCATGTCTGTACATGAATGCACTGCATGAAACCTCTCCTGGTTTGTTCACATTTTTCAGAGAAAAATGATCAATGTATACTACAGTTTCCTTCATGTTCTGACTACAGATTCTAAACTGGCCACAACAACAACAAAAAAAAGAAGAAAAAAAAGAGGAAATGGTATGACATGACTAAAAATCCCAAGAACGAACACACCCACATTGATGACATTTTAATTTCAAGGTATTAAATAACAAACGACTGGCAGGCAAACACACCCACATTAACTTATGACATTTGGAGAAAAGGCTTTTAAATAAATTACCATCAGACTTGGACAATAACTACAAATGTAATGCATAGATTGCAATTACAAGGCAAAAAAACAAAAAACAAAAAAACCCACAAACACACACACACTCACAAAAACAAACCCCTGATCATTACACTGTCTTCATATCATTTATTACCCACACTTTCAGCCCAAACACACTCTCGATCTCACAGAGAATGTAAAGATCCTCACTCGCTCACTCATGAATTAACCCCTTGACTGCTGCTGACGAGGCTGTCTGTCAGTGAAGAGTGGTCACCTCAGGGCACCAGTCTCTCTACAGGGACTACCCCTCTAGGGATTACACTACCTCTGTCCAGCACACTTCACCACACCACTTCAACAACAACAACAACAACAAAAGTGCGCAAAAACAAACAACTGTGCTTCAAAAATTCAAGCAACACTGGTCTTGTTTTGTTCATGTTCAGCAGTCAAGGGGTTACGCCTCAAACCATACTAAAAAAATCCTTTTTAAAAGAAACATGACACATTTTTTCTTTTTTTACAAACTAACAAATACATCAGGATAAACAATTCAGTCCCACTTCTCCCTTTTTTTTTTTTTTTTTTTTTTTTTTGTAGCTGCAGCTATAAGAAAGGTCCAGGTCGTCAAACCAGCCGTGCAGAAGAGACGAAGGAGAACCCAGCCGCCCAGAACAGTCAAAGGAGAACCCAGCCGCCCAGAACAGTCAAAGGAGAACCCAGCCGCCCAGAACAGTCAAAGGAGAACCCAACACCCTGAATTCACCTGGAGGTACCCTTCGGAGACTGGCCCAACAGAGTGGCGTTTCTTCCTTGCAGCCCGACGTGCCAGTCGGCACATGAACGAGCAGGAAGTAAGTAATCCAGTGGAACCAGCCCCTCTTCTCCCCAAACCACAACCTCTGTTCCCTGTAATCAACAGCTCTGTTTTTCTTCTCTTCTTTTTTTTTTTTTTTTTTCTTTTTTTTTTTTTTTTAAATTATCATCAGCACGACCCCCAACAACAACAGTGTACACTCCTCACATATCAGACGTCAACAGTTAAAGATGCTGCTACAACAACCAGTGGTATTTTTTTCCCCCATGAGGTGGTGTTCTGATACAGAGCAAACCTGAAAGGGAATTAGGAATAATAACAGCTGTTTACTTTCCCTGTTTACTAGCTACTAGCAGCCATAAGCCAAAGTCATATGTACATACATATATATTTATTCATATATACATATATAACAATCATCACTTGCGAAGCATGCAACTTCTATTTTTCATTAAACTCATGGTATACAAGATGCAAAATAACATTCCTGGGTTGACAGAAGTCTTGAAAAACAATAGATACCATAAAAAACACACAACAACAGCAACAGAATTTCCGATACTGACAAGTCCTTGAGAAAAAGAAAAAAACAACAAAAAAACACACACACTGGCGTATCCACTGGCATAACACTGAGAAACTGGAGAGAATATATATAACAAACTAAGTGAAAATAACAGCTATACTTATCAAAAATAATAATGAATACAAAATTTATTCATCATGAAAATGCACACACACAAACATACATACACACTCACACATATGCAGAAACGCATCTACACACAGACATACCGCACACACACACACCCCCTCATACATGCATGTAGAAACAGAAAGGACCCATTGTGGGACTTGCTGCATGGACTCCCAAGACGTGGAAACCATCACTTGGGTGGTGTCCTGCTCTCCACACGAAGCTCCCACGTCAGGTGTCAAGGTCAAGGGCACCAACCATTCACTTCGTCAGGTGTCAAGGTCAAGGGCACACCAACCAATCAGCAACACTGTGCCCAGCATGCAAGAGGCTTGGGGGTAGAGGGGGGGGGGGCAGGTGGGGGAAGGTATCTTCCTAGGAAGAGAGATGGAGAAAAGGAGGGACCGACACAGAGAGATGAGAGATCTTTTTCCAAGAGCTGCTCATGTGGAGGTTGGGCAACTCTTTCAGAAAGCATCCTCCTCCTCCTCAGTTTTTTTGTTGTTGTTTTAACCACTGATCCACACCTCCTCCCTCCCTCCCTCCCTCTCGGTGGAACGTCTGCGCCTCCGGAAAGCAAACACCAACACTCTCAGACTGCTCGCTTGCAACTTAGGACTTGGCACAAACGTTGAAGACATATCAACAGACCATCAACCACCCTATCCACCCCCTCCCCAAAACAAGAGATTATTTATCACATCGTCTCACCATCCCTCCGAGACCCAATCACAAAAATCTTTGCCACACAACTTCAAACCCCCTCCCCCTCCAAACTCCCAATACTCCTCAAGAACAGAAAAGGACCAACAAAAACAGCACCGTCCCATGATATCCCCCCAACACAGCAACTGACAACAGAGAAGAAGCTTGGTCAACACAAAATTGGGGGGGAGGGTAGGGCAGGTTGTGGAAGGAAGGAGAAGGTAAGCAACCAGACCCCGAAAGAGAGAGAGAGAGAGAGAGAGGGAGAGGGAGAGGGGGAAGGGAAGGGAAGGGAAGGGGAGGAGAGGAGGAGAAGAGGGAAAGGGGAGTAGGGTGTGGAGGTGGGAACTTGAAAACACTGTCACTCATCACGCTGTAGCTGCTGTCCCCAATGACTCCCCCCCCCCCCCCCTTCACCCCCCACAACTTCAATCCTTCCTCCACCCCCTCCTCTCTCCCCCCTCCGACACCCCGCCCTCCCTCCACACCCCCCTCCACACACACCCCTCCCCTTCATCCCCTCCCCCCCGGAACTCCGTCATCAATTGACGTCCATCTCGTCTTCGCTGTGACCGTAGCCGTTGACCTCGCTGCCCTGGGTGGAGCTGGCTGCTTGGCTGTTGCTCTCCGGGGTCTGCCGTACCCTCTTGGGCATCACCCGGGATGGGGAGTCCACCCCGCGTCGCTTGTACACCAGCACGTAGGCCGCTTTGGTCTGCAGGGCAGAGCGAAGGAACAAAGGTGTCATTGTTTCAGCTTCAAGAGGAGTCACAGCGTGCGGACAGATCCATATAAGCTGATATGATAGTCGTCAGTTCTGTCCCACTATGACCATCAGTGGGATGACTCACTATCATACAGGTTATATATGGATCTGTCCATATAAGCTACACCGTCACATATACACAAAGCTGTAACACTGAAACTGAAGTGCAATGTACGAGCACGCTGTAAGCTTTAAGCTTGTTGATGCTCTTTTTGTCGTTGCTTATATTTGTGGTTCATGTACACTGTTAAACCAATGAAAGAGGAGGGCAACGAGTTTCAGCAAACAGATATTCACAACAAAAACACAGGATAAAGAACAGCAACTCTCTTGTATCACCAGGAATGTTTTTACAGATCCATAAAATGGCCTACGTGATGTTTTTACAAAAAAAGACACACAAAGACATGAGAATGGGAACGCAGATAAGTAAATGACTGCCACAGCCCACAAATGTGTGGGAAAGCTCTGCAGACAATATGAGCACATAATATGAATGGTAGCATGTGCGTAGTAGCCAAACCAGGAATGAAAACTGCTAGCCTTGCATCCATGATCCAAAAATCCTGAACCACATAATCATGAAGTCCTCAGCAAACAAGCATTGTACGAAGTATGACCAGATAGATGGTCCGATGTAAAGAAAGAGTTCAAACTTGCTCTGACGCACACACACACACACACACACACACAACCTCTGAGGAAAAAACAACCTTGAAATAACTGATACTTATGCTTACCACAACAGCTTCTTCTGAAGCTGACGAGACACTGGAGTCATCAAAGTAGTACCACTCTCCAGAGTCGCAGTTCTGTGCATAGGCAGTGTCTGAAAGAACACACCACCACAATAAACCTCTTTGGTAAAACGACACACAAAGGCACAAATTTGACGGAAATAAACCCTTTCTTGGTAAAATGACACAAAAAGGCACAAATTTGACGGAAATTAACCCCTTCTTGGTAAAATGACACAAAAAGGCACAAATTTGACGGAAATAAACCCTTTATTGGTAAAACGACACACAAAGGCACAAATTTGACGGAAATAAACCCTTTCTTGGTAAAATGACACAAAAAGGCACAAATTTGACGGAAATTAACCCCTTCTTGGTAAAACGACACACAAAGGCACAAATTTGACGGAAATTAACCCCTTCTTGGTAAAACGACACACAAAGGCACAAATTTTGACAGAAGCATACCCCTTTTCCTACGTAAAACGACACAAAGATACAGACTTGAAATAAACCCCTTCTCTTGGGTAAACCAACACACAAAGACACAACAGACTGAGAAATAAACCCCTTCTCTTGGGTAAACCAACACCCAAAGACACAACGGACTTTGAGAAATAAACCCCTTCTCTTGGGTAAACCAACAAACCAACACACAAAGACACAACAGACTTTGAGAAATAAACCCCTTCTCTTGGGTAAACCAACACACAAAGACACAACAGACTTTGAGAAATAAACCCCTTCTCTTGGGTAAACCAACACCCAAAGACACAACAGATTTGACAGGAATAAAACCCTTCTCTTGGGTAAACCAACACCCAAAGACACAACAGACTTGACAGGAATAAACCCCTTCTCTTGGGTAAACCAACACCCAAAGACACAACAGACTGAGAAATAAACCCCTTCTCTTGGGTAAACCAACACACAAAGACACAACAGACTGAGAAATAAACCCCTTCTCTTGGGTAAACCAACACACAAAGACACAACAGACTGAGAAATAAACCCCTTCTCTTGGGTAAACCAACACCCAAAGACACAACAGACTTGACAGGAATAAACCCCTTCTCTTGGGTAAACCAACACATCAAGACACTTAGGCGGGGGGAGAATGAGAGGACTCACAGTGGCCACCTCCCAGCCCCCCATAGTGGTTGGTAACGGCAATCAGGTCGTACATGTTGATGTCGTGGTTCTCAGAGTTCAGGATGTACTTCCGCAGGTCCAGACCCCTGCACACATTGATCACCATGTTGTTAAAACACACACACACACACAAACACAGTCTCTGGCAAAATTCTGTTAAAAAATCCACTTTGATCATAAAACAAATACACTTGCAGACAGAAGAAAGACAAAAAAAACAAACCCTGTCCTGCACGGTAGTGATGCACTCACCCCACCCACCCACACACATGGCCTCTGGCAAAATTCTGCTGAAAAATCGACTTTGTCATAAGTACACCTGCAGACTGACAAAAGATAAAAGCAAAGAGTGACTCTGCACTGTGGTGGCACACTACCCCCCTCCTCCCCCTTCCCTCCTTCCCCCTCCCTCCACCCCCACACACCACCTCTGTCCAAATTCTGTTGAAAAATCCGCTTTGATCATACAAGCAGACAGAAGAAAGGTTTAAAAAAAAAAAAAAGAAAAAAAAAAGGGAAAAATCTGCAATGTTGCGATGTGCTCTCTCCTGCCCCACACAGAAAACAAAAAAAAGACAAACAAAACAAACAAAAAAAAACAATTCAAAAAGGTGGCTCTACACTGCAGCAACGTGCTCCCTCCCCCTTCCCACCCCACCCCGCATCCTGAACACAATATAAAACCCACTCCCACCCATCCTATCCCCACAACTACCCTAACCCCCCCCCCCCCCCCCCTGACCCTCCCACCCACCACACCCCCCAAAAAAAGCCCCCAACCCCCCCCCCCACCCCCATCCCCACCCACCACACCCTAAAAAAAAAGTCCCCAGCTCACCGAGTGGGGAACTCGACAAGGGCGTCGATCTTGTCGCGCCAGTAGCGGTTGTAGGAGAAGCGCTTGAGGTGGATGATGAGGTAGCTGGGCAGGGACCAGAGGTCGAACTTCTTGGTGGCCTGCTGGTGCTTCTGGCACTGGGGGCAGTACCAGGGGTCCTGCTCGCTCAGCTGCTCCGCCTCCGTGAACAGCCGCAGGCAGTCCTCCAGCTGCAGCACCGTGGCCTTCTGGGCATTGCGCTGGCGCACCGTCTGGTGCTGCTCCATGTCCTGGGCAGACAGTTTTCATCAGTCATTCAGTCAGTCATTCAGTCAGTCAATCAGTCAGTCAATCAATCATATCAGTGCTGCATCACGTCCTGGAGCCAACAGTTCCCATCTATCAGTCAATCCATCGACTGGGCACAATAGCCAAGTGGTTAAAGGTTTGGACTTTCTTCTTCTTCTTCTTCTGCGTTCGTGGGCTTCAACTCCCACGTTCACTCGTATATACGCGAGTGGGCTTTTTACGTGTATGACCGTTTTTTTACCCCGCCATGTAGGCAGCCATACTCCGCTTTCGGGGGTGTGCATGTTGGGTATGTTCTTGTTTCCATAACCCACCGAATGCTGACATGGATTACAGAATCTTTAACGTGCGTATCTGATCTTATGCTTGCGTATACACACAAAGGGGGTTCAGGCACTGGCAGGTCTGCACATATGTTGACCTGGGAGATCGTAAAAATCTCCACCCTTTACCCACCAGGCGCCGTCACCATGATTCGAACCCGGGACCCTCAGATCGAAAGTCCAACGCTTTAACCATTCGGCTATGGCGCCCGTCGGTTTGGACTTTCAATCAGAGGGTCCTGGGTTTCAATCTCGGTAAACGGTCACACACGCAAAAGCCCACTCTTGTACATATGAGTGAACATGAGGAGCGGCAGCCCATGAACCAAGATGAAGAAGAAATATCTCTGTAACAGGGGTGGAGATTTTTTCCCCCGATCTCCCAGGTCAACATTATGTGCAGACCTGCTTAATGCCTAAACACCCCTTCGTGTGCATACATGTATACGCAGAGGATCAAATACGCATGTTAACCCCTAGGCTGCCTGCATGACGAGATAACTCGTCATGGCAAGCATGTATGCTTCGCTGCCTGCATGACGAGATAACTCGTCATCGAAATATTCTGACTTTTCCCTGCTTTGCATTCAGTTCGTTGACAAAAATGCTGGTAGCTTTAGCTTGGGGAATCTTTCTGGATTCTATTCATAGCTAGAAACACCATCTGCGTCATAAGGCAGTCCTTTATTTGAACGTTTTGGTTGGGTTACTGGCCGCAGTCTTTGCCTGGCTCCTCTCCTCGCTCGCTCAACAAAATGTCGGACTGACTCCGTGCTCAAGACATGCGCTCGTGGCGAACTAAATCAACCAAGATTACTTTCTTCAGCTAATGCTCAGAAAGAATTGGAGCATTAATTCGAAGGAGAAGACAGTGGTGAACATTTATAGGACGATTTGATAGAAAATAAAGGGAGCAATCAAGAGAGTGGCCAAGATACAACTATCAGTGAGTGTTGCAGGCTGTTCAACTCTAGCAGACGAATTTTTAGCAGGGCACCGTATAAGCTATTTTCTTGGCACTCAGCCAACGCGGTCAGATGAAGTGACGGTGTGAGAGGGGTGAAGAGGAGGGGGGTGGAGACTGAGGGGGCGTGGCCTCACATCCATATTATCACTTGCAGAAGTCACAATGCATCTATTTCTTTTTCAGTTTTTTTATATTGTGGTTGTTCTAGTATGATTTTGTGTGTGCAGATATCCATTTGTCCAGAAAATGATATTTTTGTGCAAATTACCAGACTAATGTTTGTAATGAACAAGTTGAAAATGTGACAAAAAACAAAACACTGATTTCAAAACAACAGCATGTCACTTAAAATGCATAAAATGGGAAAACATCATGTGTTTTGTATTCTTTATTCATTTCCCTTTCATAAAATATATACTTTTATGGGTCTTTCTCCAATAACAAAGAGCACAGAATTTTTTGAAAATTTATACCCGTTTTTTGTGAAAAAACCCTGGCAAATAGATTTCACTTAAATCTTATTTTCCTGGCAGCGAAAGGGTTAAAGATCCTGCTGCCCATGCCATGGAAACAAGAACAAGCACACCCCTGAAAACAGAGTATGGCTGCCTACATGGCAGGGATAAATAAACAAAATGATCAAGTATGTAAAATGTTAAATGTCTGTCTGTGTGTGTATGTGTGCCTGACTAAAATCCGATTGAATGACACAGGAAATGAATGATGAGCTCCCAATGGCAGCCATCATTTGGTTTTACCCAGGTAGGCAGCCTGTTGTTCAAATGACCCCAAGTTTGTCAAGAGCTTAGAGCTTGGTCTCAAACCGAGGATAGGCGCTATGTAAGTATCAATCAACTCAGTAATTAGCTCCAGCCAGAAACGGCGTTTGATTGGCTAGCAGACGGCAGTGGACTATTAGCGAGGCATCTTATCACAGAGCTGCTGCGAAATTTTGGCCAAGAGGAGGAAACAGATAGGCCTGGTTTAATCCTTTACTCTCCAAGCCTCTGTTCTTTAACTTTTCCAGCACACAACTTTCAGTTCAATGACGTTGAGCAAAAAAAAAAAAGAAGCAACCAGCCACCGTGGCGAAGTGGTTAGCGTCGCGGACTGACGGCTGGGAGGACGCGGGTTCGAATCCCAGTGGAGGTGGGTTTTTCGGCCCGTGGCTGGCTCCTACCCAGAGTTGAGTGTGCTGTGGGCTTAAATGGGGAGACTGGGACCACACAGTCCAGTGTCATCCACTTCAAGGATGCGTCTTTGGGTGTGTTGCTCTAAGTACCTGACCAACACTGCAAGTGTCTGTATCTCTCGGGCCTGGTTAACGCCGGGATATCATTATGACAGGAAGCGTAGAGTACAGCCTTGTCATGCAGTCCCAAACCAAAATGGACCTCCATAGCAACATCGTCATCATCATCGTCATCCTCCTCCTCCTTCATCGTCATCAATATAAAACAAAATAGTCTCAAAGTCTGTGGCCTTTCATGCCCTGCTCTCATGGTGACCTCAGTTTTGATACCCCTCCACTTCCGTGCTTGGGGTGAGTCCTGTCAATGTCGTCAGCGTCGGCGGATTCATGGGGGGCTGTTGTTTGAGGGACGTGGTGGCGGTCTCCACTCTGGGAGAGACGCTCACTCAGTCTGGCTCCGCGACTAAGCCATTATTGTCGTTAGTAGGGGGCTTAGTAGGTGGTGTCCTAAGCACATTAAAACAGAACAGGCACCACTGAACACCACCGAAGTGACTCAGCAGCAGTGCAGGGTCTCCTCTGGTGTGTGGCCTCCAGGCGACCTAACACCAATGGCTCCCTGTGGACTGCCGACGCTGGAACTGCGACGGACAAACCCGGGTGTGGCCGTGTATGGGGGAATCTAAATGAGCGGCGTGGGAGTAATGCCACTGAAACGGCGCAGATGATGGGGCAGCAAAAAAAAAAAAAAAAAAAGAAACAAGCACTGTCCCCCCCAATACCCTACCCTCTCCTTCCCATTCCCTTCCCTGCAAAAATCCCTCCCCCTGCCACTTTTGTTGTTCAGCAGGAATTACACATGAGCCATGAAAACTTAGCCTCTTGCTTACAATTAAATGAAAAAAAACCAAGGAGCTGTCAGTTAGCTCTACCCATGTAGGTAGCCTGTTGTGTAAATGACTCCATGTTTGTAAAAGCGCTTAGAACTTGGTCTTCAACCGAGGACAGGCGTTATATACATTACCATATCATAACATAAAAAAAAACAACTTTTCCAAACTTGTATGATGAACCCCGTGAAAGTTCTCTTCTCACCTCTGCCGCCTTCTCATCGTAGAACTTGGTCTTGGCCACAGGGTTCCAGTCCACAGACACGTATGTGTGGGCTGAAGGACAAAGGCACAGGTCACTGTGAATATCAACCAATCCTGCTACAAGGGTAAAACAAAAACAACAGAAAAGACAAAAAACCCACAAAACAACAACAACAAAAAACACAGAAAAAAAGCATACACTATGGGAGTGGAAGCGTAAGTTACTGCTACAACTCCGCTTGCTTTCATTGTAACTTTGTACCGACATGTTCTGAAAGTGTCTTCTAATCCAAAATCTGATTTCCAACCAGAACCGTTAACCAGTTCAGAGCAGTGTAAAACAGGCATATATGCTGTGTATAAAAGAAAGATAATGTTTCAAAAATTGTGGGAGAAAAATCATGAATGGCTGTCCTTTACATCTTTCAATGCCAGTGCTTTTCAGAATATATATGTATACAATTCATATGATGAATAATGCCTGCTGACTTGACATTGTACGACTGGTAGTTACACACCCACAACACCAACACAAATACACACACTCACACACACACACTCATACATACACACAGACATACACAAACACTCACCCACTCACAAACACACACACACGCACACACCAACATCCATCCACCACCATCACCCCACACTCCTGACACACACACCCACCCACCACACCAACACTCAACACCCACACACCCACACCAACACTGAACACCCACACCAACACTCCACACACACACCCAACATACACACACACACACACACACACACACACTCAACACACCCACACCAACACTCAACACACAAACACCCACACAACACTCAACACAAACACCCACACCAACACTCAACACACACACCAGCAATCAACACCAACACACACACCCTCACCAACACTCAACACACACCCACAATAACACTCAAAACACACACACACACACCAACGCTCAACACACACACACACACACCACACCAACACACCCCACACTCAACACACCCCCACACCAACACTTAACACACACACACACCAACACTCAACACACACACACACACCAACACTCAACACACACACACACACGAACACTCAACACACCCACACTCAACACACACCCCCTCACACCAACACTCAACACACACACACACACCAACACTCAACACACACAGACACACCAACACTCAACACACACACAACAACACTCAACACACAACCCCACACCAACACTCAACACACACACAACCCCACACCAACACTCAACAATACACACACACACACCCCCCCCAACACTCAACACACACACCCCCACACCAACACTTAACACACACACCTCCACACCAACACTCAACACACACACAAGAAAAACAGCCTCACCGTTCAGCGCCAGTGGCTTCCCGTTATCCTGCAGCTCCGGCATGTTGTCGGAGCTGCCATAGGAGTTGACGTAGGAGAGGGTGAAGATCCTCCTCCCCTTCTCCCCCTTCCCTCCACCACTCTCCTGCTGCTGCGTCCCCTCCTTCTTGGCGGCAGTGCCTGTCTCCTCCGGCTGCGGCCCGTTGGTCTCCATCGTTTTGCTCGACGTGGAGGCGGAGGCAGAGGTGGAAGCAGAAGTGGAGGTGGAGGTGGGGGAGGTGGAGGTGGAGGGCTCTCCCTCATTCTTCCCCTCCCCGTCTCCCCCTGCACTCTCCGTCTCCATCTTCAAGTCTGTTCAGAAGGGAGAGACACTGTCAGTTCTTTATAATAATCGTAATAACGATAACGACAAATACTTATGTCACATTCAATCCAGAAACCTGCCCAAGGTAGCTTCAGGAGTAAAAACACATATCACACATATGATATATAACATAGATAACATCTGATATTGTACATGACACATTACATCACTGTTGTAGCACATTCACACCAAAATGTACCTGGCAAACAAATTGTATTACTGACACACTGTAATACAGGTAATCAATGCTTATGTGTTGTCCAATTTTGGCGTTCATATTCTCATGTTTATGTGCTTATGTGCTTAATTTACTCATTTTCTTCCCATTCTCAAAGCCAGATGATTGTGTTGGACTTCTAATCCAGTGTTCACCAGTAATCAGAGTTCAAGGTCCGGTTTCGGCATGGTGTTGTGTCCTTGTGAAAGGCACTTTTCTCCGATTTTCCTTACTCCACCCGGGTAGTGAGTGGGAACCTGACTTCAGGGAGGATAGAGCTCCACCTTCCTATGCTGAGCTCTAGACACAGTGGATATGGATTCACTCCCCTCCTCCCCCACCCCCCAATGGCCGTAAAAGGCTTTAACCTTTTTATCCTTGGGTGGACCAGACAAAAATCAACTGACTGCAGTGACAGCAGTCCACCCCCCCCCCTACCCCCTGCCCCCTCCACAACCCCCCCATGGGAGAGCACTCAACTCACCACTGGTGCTCTGACCCTCCCCCACCTCCCCGCTGTGCTGTGCGGAGGTGCGAGTGCTGGAGGACTGCTGGCCAGTGGTGGTGCTGGTAGTGGTGGTGCTGCTGCTAGTGCCTTCCTCCGGCGCCTTGTCCTCCTCCGCCTCCTTCTTCTCCGTCTTCCACCACGCCTCTCCTGGCTGCGGGGCCTGCACGTAGCGTCTGTTACACACACACACACACACACACACATGGAAAACAGCTGCTGTCATTCTGTCAGTGAAGTGCCATAACGAAGGGTCATGAATCACTGTGGAATCAACTTTCATAAATCTCTGAGGCACAAAGTCTTTTCTTCTGTACCACATCTTGCAGTTTGCTACAGATAAACTTATATTTGTCGGCTGTATTTTGTTTCAAGAAATCTCTTTGTTCAAACATATCTACAGCATTAACACTGATGGATTCAACACTAAAACATTTACTCTGATTTTACATCTCTTCATTAATACAAACAGAATGATTAAAAATGAACAAACAAACAAACAAAAACAAAAAAAGCACCTCTTCACGAAAACAAGGAGTAAGACTGAATGTTTACTGTAATTTTGATCAGGCAGTCAACATGACAACATTCTGTCAATGAAATCCAAAAACAACTTCTAGCCACAGGCCTTCCATGGATGACTGAACGGAACGCATTGACAAACTGTGGAGTGGTGGCCTAGTGGTAACATGTCCATCTAGGCAGTGAGAAAATCGGAGCATTCGGGACTGAATCCCACACTTGTGAGATTCTTCTCCCTTCCACACGACCTAAAGAGGTGGTGTGGTCTCACTGTCATTCAGAATTATAAACCAAGATCCCATGTGTAGCATGCACTTGGCAAAACTTAGTAGTAAAATCCCTCTAATATATATGTGTGTGTGTGTGTGTGTGTGTGTGTGTAAAGGCAGCTGTCAGTCTGTACTACCCAGGTACACAGTCTGTTGTGCAACTTTGTAAAGCACTTAGTCAGCCGGCATATAAGTATCCGTATCAATCAATGATGTTTGTAAAGCGCTTAGAGCTTGGACAAGCATTACGTAAGTATCCATACCAATCAATGTAAAGCACTTAGAGCTCAGCTAGGCACTACATAAAAAAATCTTTATCGATAAATCATGTTCGCAAAGCACTAAAAGCTCGAACAGGAACTACATAAGCATCCATGTCACTCTAAAAATAAACTCACGCCATGCGGGCCAGGATGAGGTTGTAGAGAGCATCATAGGTGCAGCCCCGCGGCACAGGCACGACCAGGGGCTGGCCAAACAGCTGGGTACTGGCGATGTAGCTGGAGGGCTGCCGTCTCCTGAAACCAGCACACACACACACACACCTCACAGTGCTGCACACATCACCCTGTCTCCCATCCAGCATCATTCTTTTCCTCCCTAGCAGAGGTCTACAAAGAACATATCGTCTTTTGCTGCTGTGGTCTGTCATCATTGACTGTCATTGCTTTTGTAATTTAAGAGAGGTTTGTCCACAAATGGTTTTACCCACAAAAGGTTTTACACAGTCTCATCCACAAATTGTTTATTCTACAAATTGTTGGATCCACAAAAAGTCTTATCCATAAATGGTAAATTCAACTACAAAATGTTCATCCACAAATGGTTCTATTCACACACACCCTACCACCTAATGAACAGCGGTGTTTTTTGTTTGTTTTTGTTTTTTCATCAAGCATACTAGATATTAATTGAATAAAAGGCAATATTAAAAAAGTACTAACATAAATTCCATGTTATGAAACTTGAGAAAAACATATACAATAACAAAATAATAATAATAATAAATAAAACAATCTCAGTGGAAATTCCTCATTATGAAAGGTAAAATGCTGTTATCTGATACCATTTTTAATCTTTTTTATTAGAGCACTTGCCCCCAGTCAAAAGAAATATCTAAACAGCAAAGTTCAGCAATATAATCTGGCATGACATACGTTTATATGTGTGTGTAGGTGTATGTGAGTGTGTGTGTGAGAGAGAGAGAGACAGAGAGAGAGAGAGAGAGAGAAAGAGAGAGAGAGAGAATATCAACAAATGAGAGCACAAACGGAAACACAAAGTAAAGAATACTTTCTTTCCACCTGAAGAAGTACACATGAGTGGGAAGAAGGCCACAGAAAGCAGTTTACAGAATGTACATGAATGCAGTTTTCACACACAGGTACTCACTTCAAATGCCTGAAGTAAATGGGAACAAGGAAAGGTTCCTCCTCTTCAGGCTGCCTCACTGGCACTTCATATCTGAAAGGCAACACACACACACACACACACACACACACACACACACACACACACACACACATGCACACACACAGAGAAAATTATCAAGCAAAGTAATCATTGCAAAGTCCAAAACATTCAAATAATAATCCATTATTTCTAGAGTCCCACATTCAGTTTCAAGGAAGCCTCAACAGAGGCAAACAAGAAAAGACAAGACTTGTTTCAGGAAACCCTGTGGAGGTACATGAAAACACTATCATTCATACACACATACACACACAACCAAGTCGCTCCAGACAAAACCAACCAACTCAAACTTACATAAAAATGTCGTCTCTGTCCAGAATGTGGTTAAGGCCCTCGTCAAAGCTGAACACTTTGTGGAACCGGTGGTTGTAGACGTCAGTGACCACCATCTGAAAGCACAGTTAAGACAGTCGGCATCCAAGACAGAAACAAGATGGACTGATTGGTATGGCTACCTATATCGGTCCTATCCTCAGTCAGAGACGATGCTCTGAGCGCTTTACAAACATGTGGTCATTTGCACAACAGGATACCATCCTGGAGAGAGCTGACTAAGAGCTGCCTTTATTTTGTATTTTGTATTTCTTTTCATCACAACAGATTTCTCTGTGTGAAATTCAGGCTGCTCTCCCCAGGGAGAGCGCGTCGCTATACTACAGCGCCAGCCTTTTTTTTTTTCCTGCGTGCAGTTTTATTTGTTTTTCCTATCGAAGTGGATTTTCCTACAGAATTTTGCTAGGAACAGCCCTTTTGTTGCCGCAGGTTCTTTTACGTGCGCTAAGTGCATGCTGCAAATGGAACCTCGGTTTATCATCTCATCCGAAAGACTAGCGTCCAGACCACCACTCAAGGTCTAGTGGAGGGGGAGAAAATATCGGCGGCTGAGCCGTGATTCGAACCAGCGCGCTCAGATTCTCTCGCTTCCTAGGTGGACGCGTTACCTCTAGGTCATCACTCCACCATAAAAATGGTCATTGGTCGCTCCAAATTTTTTCCTGTTGTCATTCAGTAAGGCTTCAATTGCACTCACACAGACACATGTACGCACAAATACACACACATAATGTATGTGTACTAGAGGCAAGGTCTTCAAAACCCACATGTGATTCCTATTTCATCAAGCACAGGAAAACAAAAATTAGAAATTTTCTATTAAAAAAAAAAAGAAAAGAAAAAGACATAGTATATAATCCTGCAACATGTCATCTTTCATGTAGTGACTTTGACTTTTGGCCTCTTACCTTGACATTTGAAATCAATTTGTTTCAGCCTGTGTAATGTTTTGAAGAAGATTGTAAACAAGACCTGTAATTCTTCCATGCCAACACACTGTTTCCTTTCCCCCCCCCCCTTATATCATGTTGTGACTTTGACTGACCTTTAACACTGAATCTCAACTGGAATCATACTGTTACGATGGTCAGCCATCATACCAAGCTTGATGAAAATCGGATGGAAGACATGAGCTCTATTGAATATTTTCCATTCTGCCAAAAATGACATTGGTCTTTGACCGCTCACCCTGCTTGCTATATCATAATGAAGGCGATGACTGGAAGGCCTTATTAATATCTATCAACCTACCAAGCTTGGTTCCTATACAGCTTGCAGTTGTGGAGAAAATGACAATGTAAAAGTTGACCATGGGCACACATGCACTAGCACAAATACATACATACATTTGTTGCTCACTTCTGTTAAACCACTTGCACATTTTTATCCCTCGAACTTACGTGGAACCAACATACATTAAAACATATTGAACTTTTTTTTTTTTAAAGATAGAGAGAATGAGACAGTGAGTGATGTAATGTGCATGCATGCATGTGTGTGTGCATGTGTATGTGTATGTGTGTGTGTGAAATGCCTGTATGTGTGCATGTACATTTATATGCATGCAAGAATGTCTGTGTTTATCCGTGTGAATGAGACAGACACATAGAGGAACAGTGGAAGCCAGACAGACAGAGAACAACAGCTACACATGTTATCTACCCTTTCTGGTGGCGTGTTGACATAGTGACTGAGGGAGGTACACAGGTCCCGAACACAGCCCCCTTTCGGCACCGTCACCTTGTACTGCACACAGCACACCACCACATATATACAAGTCTGTATATGCATATTTCTTTATTACATTTTTTCCTGTCTGCGAGTGTATTTGCTTTTTTAAATCAAGGCGGTTCTTTTAAATCTTTTTCTTTTACCGAATTTTTCCAGCGACAACTGTTTTGTTGTCTCCGTGGGTTCCTTCACATGTGTGAAGACAGATGAAAGAAGTACCTTACCCGCGCAGGATTTGCCATTGGAGACAACAGCATTCAGTGCAGTGTCAACCATATTTTTGTTCTTTTTTTCTGTCTGCAAGGGTATTTGTTTTTTCTAAATCAGTGATTTCTTTTTTTCATATACAGAATTTTGATAGCGACAACTCTCGTCGTCGCAATGGGTTCTTTCACATGTGCTGCAATGCCGGCTTTGCCATTAGAAATGATAGCACTCAGCGCAGTAACACACTCCTTTTCTGTCTATCTGCAAGTGTATTTGTTTTTATCATCAGTGTTTTTTGTTGTTTGTTGTTGTTGTTCAGATATTTGCCAACAACAACTGTTTTGACATCGACATGAGTTCTTTCATGCTTGCAATCATGGATGAGAGAATTATCCTATCCGCACAGGTTTTGCTGTCAGTGGCGACATCATCACCCATACCTTTTATTCTTTTTTTTTCTGTCTACAAATACCAAATATCCAAGTAGATGTTTGTTCTTAAAGAGTTTTTCCCAGCGACAAACACCTCTCTCATCACCGTGGGTTCTTTCACCTGCGTGAACACATGAGGAGAGAGAGAAAAAAAAGAAAAAGAAAAAAAGGCCCCTACCTGCACAGGCTTGGCCGTGGGTGACGCCATCACCCAGAACACCTCTAGCTGGCGCTCCTTCTTCACCGGCATGGGCAGCGAGAGGTAGCAGAAGGGGTCGAAGGTGACGGAGATCTTGTGGCAGTCGGGGCACTCCACGGTGGACTTGAGGAGGCCGTGGAAGGTGTCCACAATGATGGAGTCGTTGCGCTTCTTGTAGTTCTCCCATGCCTCCCTCGCCACCAGCTGTGGAATAACGATAACGATTTTTAATGATGATGATTTCTTTTATTCAGATGAAGGCCAAAGGCCCTTACTGAAGAGGGGCACCATCAAAGAAGGATAAACAGAATTAACATGACACACGATGAATCCACAATACAAGCCAACCAAAAATAGCTAACACAAATGTTCAAGAACATTCATGACGCAACATTTTGCAATCTCTTCAATGATTCATAAAAATAAATAGCCAAATTACACAGAGTAGACTCGTGTCTTGACAACATGAGCAAATTAAACCTAAAGTTAGATGGATCTTTGTAATATTTTGGTTGAATTCGTTTTTGCCTGAGGTCACTCAAGGCACAGGAACATAACACAAAATGTAGCTTGTCTTCCTTACCCAGGTTACATAAACGACAAGCATACACAGGTTCCCTTAAAGTACTGTATCTGAAACAATAAGAAGCAATATAAGAAACACCAAATCTAAATTTCGTCAATGCACATTTTAGATATCTGTTCAATACCAACACAACGTGATGTGGGAAAGAGAGAGAGACACACTAACATACAGCGTCTGACACTTGGCAGTTTCTGTTTCAGTTTCATGGAGGTGTCAAAGCATGTGCACTGATCCACATATATCCCTGAATACAAGTTAGGCAGATAGACTGGTAAATAGGTAGGTACGCAGGTACATAACTAAAAGCATTCCCAAAGTGGTATGTGAGGCATTTGATTGTTTCTTGTCATTTCTATATCTCTGCACGTGTTTGCATGTGGTGCTGTGAATATGCAACTTATGCATGGAAATTTTTTACACACCCTGCAATCATAAAGTTAATTCATTCATTCATTTTAACAGGAAGTACAACAGTATCGTCCCTGGCATACACAAGTTCCAGTTCACCATCCCTCTATTTTTCTAAGCAAAAGTACAATGGGCGCAATGGCCGAGTGGCTGAAGTTTTGGACTTTCTATCTGGGGTTCCAGGGTTCAAATCTTGGTAACGGGCGCCTGGTGGGTAAAGGGTGGAGATTTTTCCTTTCTCCCAGGTCCAACATATGTGCAGACCTGCTTATGCCTGAACCAACTTTGCATGTATAAGCAAGCAAAAGATCAAACACACACTAACGAACCTGTAATCCATGTCGGTGTTCGGTGGGTTATGGAAACAAGAGCATACCCAGCATGTACACCCTGAAAACGGTGTATGGCTACCTACATGGCGGGGTAAAAATGGTCATACACATAAAAGCCCACTCATGTACATACAAGCGAACTTGGGAATTGCAGCCCATGAACAAAGAAGAAGAAGAAGAAGCACAAGTACAACAGCATCGCCCCTGGCATACTCAAGTTCCAGTTTCTTCTTCTTCTTCTTCGTTCATGGGCTGCAACTCCCACATTCACTCATATGCACACAAGTGGGCTTTTACATGTATGACTGTTTTTACCCCGCCATGTAGACAGCCATATTCCGTTTTCGGAGGTGTGCATGCTGGGTATGTTCTTGTTTCCATAACCCACTGAACACCTTCAACACGCGTTTTTGATCTGCTGCTTGCGTACACACATGAAGGGGGTTCAGGCACAAAGCAGGCCTGTACATATTTTGACCTGGGAGATCAGAAACATCTCCAACCTTTACCCACCAGATGCCTTTACCAAGATTCAAACCCAGGACCCTCAGATTGAAAGTCCAAAGCTTTATCCACTTGGCTATTGCACCCATCAAGTTCCTGTTTAACCATCCCTCCGTTCGTTAAGGCACAGGTACGTACAGCGTCCTCCCTGCCCGAGGCGTCCTTCAGCTCAATGTAGGGCTTCTTGCGGATGCGGTTGAGGTCCTCGTGCAGGCCGTCCAGCAGGAAGGCCATCAGCTCCTGCGAGTCCTGCTGCTGGTAGCCAGAGAACTGTGGGGCGAAGCGACCCACCGCCACCTGCACACCCACACACACACGCCCACACACACACACACACAATCACACACACACGCAACCAAACACACTTGCACACACACACACACACACACAATCACACGACCAAACACATGGCCACAGACACACACACACACACACACAAACAGTCCCTCACATTACCAATACTGGCTTTACATGGTAAAGGTGCCCCCCAAAATGGAGTAAAGCTTCCTCTAAATAAGCTCTTAGCTTGTCGTTGCTCTGCTGTTTACATGTAGATGTTGTTGTTTTTTTAATCAAAATTAGTTTAAATCATAGGCAGGGTTAAAAGCTGGCCAAACATATAAAAGTCAACACTCAAAGATACCAGTGACATGTGGAAGAAGCATTCCACAAATAAAAATAAATCAAATAACATGAAAACTCCACCACCAGCTACCTTACAAATACAAATGGACGAATTAAACACACACACACACACACACATCAAAAACACACTAATCTAGCCTAAAACTGTCTTCTCCATCACTCAGAAATCACTTTCAAAAAACCTCTCCACAAGCAAAAAAGCCAGGACCCTTCCCTGGGACCCAACTGCACGCCCCCACCCCCCACTCCGCTCCTCACACTACTACGCCAGACCTTTAACCAAGTAGAAGAATCCCTGGCTGCAGTGGCGGCAGCAGTACTGACCTTGAAGTTTCTGGGCACGGTGTAGTTGCGCATGCCGGACCACATCTCGCGGATGAGCTCGGCGAAGGAGATGGCGATCTCGCCCCTCATGCCCAGGGGGTTCTCCTTGTTCAGCTCCTTCTCCCACTGGCCGCTCAGCATGTAGCTGGTCAGCCCCGGCACATTGCTCATGCACTGTGTCACCACAACACACGCAACACATCACAGATTGATAAACACGTTGCTAATGCACTGCATCACCACGACACACACAACATGTCACAGATTGATAAACACGTTGCTCATGCACTGCGTCACCACAACACACACAACACATCACAGAATGATAAACACGCCGCTCATACACTGCGTCACCACGACACACACAACACATCACAGACTGATAAACACGTTGCTCATGCACTGCATCACCACAACACACACAACAAGTCACAGATTGATAAACACGTTGCTCATGCACTGCGTCACCACAACACACACAACACATCACAGAATGATAAACACGTTGCTCATGCACTGCATCACCACAGCACACAACATGTCACAGAATGATAAACACGTTGCTCATGCGCTGCGTCACCACAACACACAACACCTCACAGAAAGATAAACGTGTTGCTCATGCACTGCATCACCACAACACAAAACACATCACGGAATGATAAACATGCTGCTCATACTCCGTCAAAACACACACACGAAATCCACAGCACACAACATGGAAATAAAACAGAATAACACACTGTCACAACACACAACAGGAAATAAAAGATGATAATAAACAGATAAAAACAAATTTATCATACAAAAAAATAAAACAAAAACAAAAAACTTGAAAAAATATAAAAACTCCCCATATCTCTGTCTCTCTCTCTTTCTTCTTCAACACACACACACACACACTCTCTCTCTCTCTCTCATCCACTCCCACCCCCACCCCACCCACCCTGCACATCTCAGAACCCCCACTTCTCCTCCTCCTCACCCTCCCCTCCACCTTCACCACATAGGCCCCCATTCCTAATCAATAATTTTTTTTTTTAACTCACGCTCAATTACAATCACATGAACACTCCCAACTCTCACAGCACAAGCCACTCCCCCCACTGACCCCCCATTCCTAATCAATAATATTTATTATAAAAAAAAAAACCCACTCAATTACAATCACACAAACACTACCAACCTTCCACTCCACCCACCCACCCATACACAGACACACAACCCCCCCCCCCCCCCCCCACCCCCCGCACCCCCCCCTCCAAGGGGGGTCCATCTCCCCACCTGCAGTGCGGAGTTCATGAAGCAGGTGTTGCCCAGGTTGGACAGGCCGCACAGCCCTGGCTTGGAGCCCCCCCCACCCCGGTCGTAGTAACTGCTGTTGTAATAGCTGCCACCGCTGCTGCTGGTGCTGCCGTAGCCACTGTCATAGTTGTTGTAGCTGCTGCTACTGCTGCTGCTGCTGCTGGTGCTTGACCCCATGATCCCCGTGCCTCCAGATCTGCCGGAGAGATATAGAGAGACTGGGTTAAAATCAAGTTTGGGTCTAGATTTGGAGCAGATGAACAGGTTTGGCAGAGGCATCTTTTTACTCGGAAAGCAGCAGAATCTGGCCAACACTTGAGCAAAACGATAGGCCTAGTCAGCATCAGTTTGACACAGTACAGGATATGACATCAAACTTAGACCCCAGCTGACCACACAAGGTCTGTCAGATTTGAAAACATGTCAGTGCAGTTTCATTCTAATTCGCCCTTACTCCAACTGACCAAATGGTGATATATGTGGAAATTTCCAAACATGTATGGACACTACAAGGACTACCGATTTATAGTAGATGCTTCTAGCATTTTGCCCTTGTCCATAAATGGATGATTTCAGTGCTGTGCCCAACAAAGGGTTGATGCATCAAACATGTCACCTGCATACATGCATGGACATCAAAACATGTTTACGTTTGCCCAATAGATTGCTCCTTTTTTAGAAGGACTTGCACAAATACAATTCATACACGTGCATGCAAACACACACACACACACACACAAACTACCAATGACACAATCAATCACCTAACACCACTAGGTAAACAAGACTAACCTGGTCGAGTAAGAGCTCTCAGTGCTGTAAGTACCAGTGCTGTAACCACAGAAAAAGCAGGCACAAAAATCAGGGCATTTGTAACCTTACAACACTCAGTCACAAAACAATTCATGCTTGTGCTTTTTTCTTTTCTTCTTAATTGAACAATCCCTCTAGATATTCCTTCTGACCCTGATATACTTTATAAAAAAGATATACATAGAATTTAACACTCAGCAGCTAGCACACTGTGTGTGTGTTTAGGGGGTGGGTAACCTTTCATAATGACAATGCACTTTCCATAGTCAAGGTTACTGTAAGTGTTACATTTTTATTTAGTCATCTTATCATTTTTATTTTAAATAGGAACTTCTGCTTTGTATGGAAGTTACACTGGTGCATACATATATCTGCAAGAGCAGCATTATTTTGCCAAGAAATGGAACATCAATCCTAATATACAATGGTAATCAATTTATAGGAACATACAGCTACTCACCCTTTGGCTTGTCTTGGCCACGTGCCATCTTCATTCTTTTTTTCCACCACTATGACCTGTTCACAAACCAAGAGACATCAATATTAAATATATATATATATATATGAAATTAATAATCATCCATTGTTTTTCTTTAAGTGTTTGTGGGGTGCTACTTCCACATTCTCTCACATGCATGAGTGCGCTTTTTCGTATGAGACCATTTTTACCCCACAACCAATACTCTGTGTTTATGCTGGGTATGTTTGTATACATGCAAAAGGGGATCAGAGCAATGGCACGTCTGCTGCACACATCATGTTGTTGACCAAGGGGGAAAAAACATTTCCACTCTTTATCTACCAGATGCAAGACTGAGGTCACAGTTTTCGAAAGTTTAAGACGCAAGGATTATTTCTAACACTTTTAAGTGAAAAAGTATTTACATTCTGCTTAAAAATGAACTTGCTGATCTGAAGTCTACACACAATAAAACACACACAAAAAAAACCAGAAAAGACAAACAGAACAAGGATCTTCGGTGTGTGCACTGCAACACCAGTTGAAAAGAACACATACACACAAAAAAAAAAACCCAAAGAACACAGAGAACATAAGTCCAGAGCAAAGGGCAGTGCACTCCCACCTGTCCCTGATAAAGCCCTGCGTCTTGCAGAGTGTTGTCCTTCTTGCTAAGGTGTTCGTAGGTGTTGCTCATGTAACGGTTCCACAACCGCACCTCTTTCTTCTCGTCTATGTGGAACACATTTCTCATCTCTTGCTCCAGTTGTTCTGCAAATACATTTCAAGTCAAGTCAAATCCTTTATTTACAAGGGTAATAAGAGAGCAAATAGTGTGCTTTTTTTTACATGTAGCTCTCATTCTGAAGAGGGACTACAGAAAAGAAGCAAACTGAAAATGAAAAGAATAAAGATCAGAATGAAATCACACGCTTCACTACAATCACTTTCCCTTCTTCCAAACTATCACACCCTTCACTGCCCTCCCACCCAGAGCAGAGCAAAAGAAAGAACACACACAAGAGCAAACAAAAAGAAAAAATACAAACACCACATCTAAATTATACAAAGTCCTCCCTAAAGCACCACCTTACACACACAAACAGACAAGCATGTGGACAGACAGACAGAGAAAGGAGAGCAACGTGTGTATAAAATACCATGTATAGCATTGTGTGTATGATATATCTTGTGTGTAAATGTGCACAGACCTCATTGACAATTGTGTTTTGGAATGTGTATGTGTGTGATCAGCCAGTTGATTAACTACCTAATATACTTTCTTTAACAGTACTAGCAGTATTAATAGTAGTAAAAAGGGCATTTTTTTAACAACCAAGGGACACCCCACCCCAACACCCCCCAACCCCGAAACTGACCGATGGTGGAGGCCCGAGAGAACTGCTTGGTGATGACGGTGCTGATGTCAGAGTTGTCGCACAGCTTGAGGTCCATGAGATACACCTCCACCTTGCAGTGCTTCACAAACATGCCCTGCTCTATCACGTGACGCTCTATCGGCTCCTGGCAACAACAACAAAGGCAAGAGAAAAATATACATAAATAAACAACAATAACAATACTCATATTAGTAATAATTAGCATTTAAGAGAAAAATATACATAAGTAAATAATAATGATTATTATAATAATGATAATAATAATTAGTATTAAAGAGAAAAATATACATAATAAATAATAATAATGATAATAATTAGCATTCATATAGAGCTGAATCTTGCGCAAAAACAAATTAAAGCGCTTTCACACCAGTCATTCACACACATAAATCATAAGTCTGAACCTGAAAAACTGAAAACAAAGAAGAGGCAAGGGAGGGAGGCTATCTTGAGAAGAGGTGAGTTTTAAGAGCTGAATGTGGAGACCTCACATAGCAAAAGAGGAACTTCATTCCAAAAGCAAGGTCCAGAGACAGAGAAAGAATGAAATCAATGAAGAAGGAAGGAAAAAATAAACAAATTGGGGAAGGATTGTGGAGGTGATCGTTACCTGTTGTCCTTTATCCTGAAAAGTGAGACACATGAAAAAGTCAGCCAAGTAAGAATACCTGCTGATGACAAATGAGAATTTTTGTTGTTGTTGTTGTCAGTCTTCCCCCTACAGAGAATGAAGTTGAAACAAAAGAAATTCAAGGAAAGTTCCCCAGTCCGCACCCCCTCAGGTAATCAATGACTTGCTCTTCCCAGCACACAAGGATCTTATCACAACATCAAACAAAAAACAAAACCTTTGTGATTCAGCAGCAGAGGTGGTCCATCAGTTGACTATGGAAAGTAACCAGTAAAGAGGCACACCAGAGCACAGCTGACCATGCCACCCCCAACTTCTTCTATCCTCCCCTTAACACCAGTTTACTCTGACGGTTTTTACCCTCCATGAGCACTCAGTCACTACACATGCTTACACATACATCTGGGTCAAAAGCAAAGTGAGAACTGTGTGATCAATAGTTCCTCCACTGCAATGGGGATTCATTAATAACTTAGGTCCTTTGTGAAGGACTATGACTCTCAAACTTGGAGACATGATTGCATGGGCTCTTAGTGCCGCAGCCTTGGAACCTAGTTGGCCTTTGGGAACCATCCAAACGCCAACTTTCCTAAAGCCCTCTTGGCCGAGAGAGTGGGGATGTAACTGGGCAAGACACTCTCCGCTCTTTACCATCAAAGTCTAGCCCAGACAGTTAGGACAGTGGTTGCCTCCTCTGCTGTTCTGATGGTCAGTCTGACACCAGTGACACAGTTGGATACAAGAGACTATCATAAGGTCACAGTTGGATACAAGTGACAATCGTAAGGTCACAGATGGATACAAGTGACTATCATAAGGTCACAGTCAGATACATGTGACAACTGTAAGGTCACAGTTGGATACAAGTGACTCATCAGGTCACAGTCAGTACAAGTGACAATCGTAAGGTCACAGTTGGATACAAGTGACAATCATGAGGTCACAGTCGGATGCAAATTACTATCATAAGGGCACTGTCAGATACAAGTGACAATGGTAAGGTCACAGTCAGAAACAAGTGACAATCATAAGCTCACAGTCAGATACAAATGACAATCATAAGGTCACAGTCGGATACAAGTTGATACAATCAGACATCCACAGTCTGTCAGTGCAGCTCACCTGTTCAGGTACAATCCCGTACCAGGCCACCAGCTTGTTCCAGGCCTCGGCTGGCACCAGCACATAGTCCAGTTCGTCCACCATGTGCTCCTTCAGTCGCTGCACCCCATGTGCACTTTGCTCCTGGTCATCTCCCGAGGTTTCTGCAGTGTGGGGGATCAGGTGATGGTTGGTTAGTATGACAGCCAGGGTGCATAGTGAGGATAGTTTAGGTGACAGTGAGAGTAACAGAAGTGAGAGAGTGTTTGTGAGTGAGTGAGAGAGAAAGAAAGAGAGAGAGTGAGAGTGAGAGACAGACTGAATGAGAGAGAGAGACTGTGAGTGAGTGAGAGAGAGACAGACAGAGAGAAAGAGAGACACAATCTGTCACTCTGTGTAAGAGTGACAGTAAAGTCTAAGAGTGAGAATAAGTCTGAGTGAATGAATTTATAACCAAAACAAGCTACGTTCCCCACAGGTGAGATAGATAACAAACCCGACCATAAAGTTCCTGATTGGGGAGTTAGCTAATCAACCTGTGTCATAACAAATCAAACATGTTTTGTTGTTGTTGTTTTATAAGCCAAATACAGAGATGCTGCTGATGTTTGTGAAGATGACCACGTGGGCAGACTGACCTCTGAACAGTGGACTGTTGTCGATGGGGCCAGGGTTGTAGGTCTCCTCCCCAGCATTGACGGTGTCCCAGGTGTCATAGCCCACATACTTCTTCCACTGCTTGAACCAGCGCAGGTCCAGCAGATACCTGTCACAGCAAAACACAACATTTTACTAATCATAAAGCACGTGTGAGTGTGAGTGTGTGTGCGTGCACGCGTACGCATGCATGTGTGTGTGTGTGTGAGTGTGTGTGCGCGTGCATGCGACACTTAAAAATCACTGATCCCCCTTCTCCCACTCAAAATCAGTGACAATCCCTCTATCCTCACCCCAAACAGATCAACTGAAAATAATCTTCACTTAAAATCAGTGAATTTGTCTCCCCCCCCCCCCCCCCCCCATCCCACCCCACCCTACCTGCCATCCCCAGACAGATCAATTGAAAATAACTATCATTTATATACAGACCCCCTCCCCCCTCCATCCCCCCCAACATCGCCCCCCTCGTCCCACCCACACACACATACCCACCCCCAGACAAATCAATCAAAAAGAATTGTCACTTAAAATCAGTGACACCCGTCTAGCCCGTCGACTGATCAATTAAAAATAACTGTCAGTTAAGATCAGTGACACCCCTACAGCCCCACAGTGACAGATGAATTAAAAATCAGTGACCTCCACCTCCACCCCCCCACCCCCCTCCACCCCCCAACCTCTTTCAGCCTTACCCTGTACCGCCAGACAGATTAGTTACCGAGTTAAAAATAACTTGCGTAAAATCTGTGGACCCCAGATGTATCAATTTCAAACAGTTGTCATTAAACATCAATTCAATGACTTCCAGATAGATGAATCAAAAATAAATGCCACTTAAAATCACTATCAAAGTTTCAGTGACCACTCTTCCTCATAGACATTTTTTTTATTTTTTAAGCTATTCTCCACTTGTAAAAAAAAAAAAAAAATTTGTATGAAGGCAATAATTTTTATTTCATTTGTAACAAACAAAAACTGGAAAATAAAGGATCATCTGAACTTCTGAACCTGCTAAACTCTTGAAATAACGGATCTGTTCAGACTGTACAAGAGTATAGTTCAATCTTTTCTAATCTACATTTACAATACATGTAATGCATGGAGAAATCACCACCACCCTTTTCTTTTTCAACCCTCCCCCTCTTTAGATTAGAAAAGATTGAACTACAAATCAACTACACTGAAAACGAAGAAGGATGCACTGTCGATTGTGCTCAAGATTTTACAAATTCCAAAATAAAAGGCATCCTGGTCTGAATCTGCCAAGGGGGAAAAAATCATGTTTTCAACAGTTTGAGTAACCTGAAAATTACAATATAGTACAGTTCAATCTTTTCTAATCTACATTTACATGCAATGCATGGAGAAATCACCACCACCCTTTTCTTTTTCAACCCTCCCCCCCTTTTCATTAATGTCATTAATTCATTGACATACTCTCATGATGTGAGATGTGCAGACACAATGTTTTTTTTTAATTTTTTTTTTTTTTTTTTACAATGTCAACGAACCCTGATTGATTTTTTACTAATTTAGGTCAGGTGTATTGTGTATTCATGAGTATCATAATTCAAAAGGAAGTCAAATCAACTACACTGAAAACTAAGCAGGATGCATTGTAGATTGTGCTCAAGATTTTACAAATTCCAAAATAAAAGGCATCCTGGTCTGAATCTGCCAAGGGGGAAAAATCAAGTTTTCAACAGTTTGAGTAACCTGAAAATTACAATATAATATATAGGGACAGAAACACACACTGCGTTAAGACCAGAGATTTCAGCACATAGTGCTAGCCATTTGAAATCATCTACATTATGAAAAAAAAAACCATTCACACCCCCCCCCCCCCCCAAAAAAAAAGAAATCAACTCAAAACACATACTCATTTGCATTCAGAAACATGAACACTGATAATGATATAATATGATAATCAATGCATCAACACACACACACACACACACACACACACACAAATTGGCTGCAAAAGCAACAACAATAAATAAAACTACCCCACCAAATTCCTTGACCCCCCCGAATCCCCACCACAGTGCCTTGTTCTCCAAAGCATCTAATCTGCAAATGCAATTAATATTAACATAACCTTAACTACCCCACCATTCCCCTACCCCTAAACCACCCTACACAAAGGAAACTGGTAAGTGTTTGGTTGTTTGTTTCTTTTGTTTAACTTTTAAAACTCACTGCTATTACTACTGTATTACAAAATTCAAACTGATTACATAAAGAGTCCAACACTGTAAATAAAATGATTTAATAATATTGCCAATTATTTAAAAAGAAAAATAAAGGGAAAAATGGGTCAATAACACACATACAGTGACACAGTTTTTGTCTTCAAGGAAATTTTTTTTTAAAAAAAAAAAAACAGTGTCACTGTCAGTTCAGAGAAGTCCAGGAGTTTGCAGTCTTTAGAAAGATCATTGAGCTGAGGTTACTCAGTAGTGTTACCTGGTGAAAAATGAGTGCTCTTTGTGAACAATTTAGGAAAAGCAGATACTGCAATTATGACAGGTACTTCATTACAACAACCCACTGCCTGCCCTGAACAGTCCACTGACAATGTTCACAACATGTCATCACCTTCATCACAGACCTCGAACATGATCTTCAGCTTTACCATGAGAAAAAAAACTGCTTGCGCTTGTTCTTCCTCTGTGTGTGTGTGGGGGGGGGGGGGGGAGGGTGCGTGTGTGCGTGCAAGTGTGTGTGCATGTGTGTGTGTGCAAGTAAGAGTGTGTGTGTGTGTGTGTGTGTGTGTGTGTACTTGTACATATGCGTATATACATTTCACTATTTGCCTCTTAAAACAGTTGTACCTTTAGTAGTACAGTACTCATACTCCAGTAATAAAAGCAGTAAAACACTCACAGAATTTTTTTTTTTTTTTTTAATTCTACAGTCCAACAAGTGCAACAGAAAATGTACAGCCAAGTGCGGCAAAACATAGCTAATCTTCATAATTATACTATAGTAAACTTTCTCACAGTTTGGTTGATCTTTTTCAGGAAAAAAGTTTTTTGTTTTTGTTTGTTTTTTTGGTGTTGTTTTTTTTTTAAGGTAAACACACACACACACACACACACACACACACACACACACACACACACACACACACACATACTTATCATTAATTGTCACTTAAACAAACACAAATGATTAACCAAGAACTGGTGGCAAATCTCAGCAAATCTACTGCCCAACTCAAATTGGAAAAACCTCCTTGCTGGCTTCCACATCACAGGAAACACAAACTCACACAATGGTCTATCAGGAAGACATATTTCCCCAAGAACACTTACTGCCAACACCTTTTACATCAAACTCAAAGTTCGTTTCCTTCATTGTGTCCAAACACTATTTGCAATTCATAGAAGGATGTGCGTTACATATCCTGTGATGGGTGTGTACATATTTTATATTGTAATACTTTGTATTGTAATTTGTACTGTACATAGAATAGTACTACTACCATTATATTGTATGATAATGTGCTGTCATTTGTATTGTGTTGTATTGTACTGTATTACTACTATTAGTACTATTACACTTCTGTCACAACAGATTTTCTCTGAGTGAAATACAGGCTGCTCTCTCCAGGGATAGCGGGATGTCAGTCTATCATTACTCGTATCCAAACCACCACCACTCAAGCTCTAGTGGAAGGAGAGAAAATACTGGCATGTGGGATTTGATCCAGTGTGTTCAGATTCTCTTTACTTCCTTACCACTATGCCACCACTCATATTTGGAATTCAGACAGGAAAACAGGATTTTTAGAATGGATGTGTGTGTGTGTGTGTGGTGTGTGTGTGTGTGTGTGTGTGTGTGTGTGTGTGTGTGTGTGTGTGTGTGTGTGTCACTCTGTATGAGAAAGAGAGAAAGAGACAGAGACAGTGTGTAATTTTCCATGATCTAGAACAGTGCAACTATTTGCACACATGTATGCATGCTTCAACTGGAAACATTTCCTATAAAGCCTTCAGCATTAGCAAGAAGACACCCCCCACCCCTACCACACACACACACACACAAGTGTTTCACATGCATATCTCTATATTATATATACAAAAGAGTGTGACAATGTACAAATAAAAATGTATAATACACATTGTGTGGTGGGTGAGGGGGCATAGAGGACTGCCAATGGCTGAATGGGGGAGGAAGTAAATGCTGTTATTACTGTTTATATTCATGATATCTTATAATCAAACATAGATGATTAATACTACATAAAGATTATTAACTTTCACTTTCATTCTATGGCGTTTTACTAAGTTCAATGGTTGTGATGTTCAGCATATAAACCAGTGGATTTAATCGAGGAATCTTTTCTTTTTTTTCAGAGGGGGAAGGGGTGGGGACAAAATGCAATATCAAATGACGAATAACCCGCCCCTTTTCAGAAAGTCACTCTGTTTTCCCAAACACATGATGATCTATTCCTCATTCAAACACAGAAACCAGTCTTTGACTTCTTGTCAAGCAACTTAAACCTGCCGGACGGGGCTATCAGACTGAATGAAACCTGCTGTGTACATGCTTGTCTTTGCAGTCATGTTGCTAGGCCAGTGTGTGACACCGAATAATGCAGAAGTTTGCCTTATGCAACCGAAAACGACCCTTTCCATCCTTGTCTCAACTAGATTATCTGTTAATAATCACACGTGAACAACTTTCAGTCGTGTATTTCATTTTATTCTGTTCAATTTGAATATGGTAGCACATCAGTTGTGGATCGCTAATGACATTATTCTTAACTGTGATTGTACGAGTTAATGAACTTACCGTATGAACAGTTTGGACTGATTCTTAATCTCGGAAATGGTCAACGTTTGACTCATCACATTTCATACTGTGGATCCGCTAATAACAAATACAAATATTACACACCTATTCAGTACCGATGATAAAAACTTTGAAGGTAGTGTCTACTCACCAGGCATCGCCTTTCTTCAAAGGACTTTTCAGCAAATTTCCTATTTCACTCTTCTGAGAGTCCAGCCTGGGAGGCCCACCTTCCGCCATGTTTGATCAACACCGGAAGTTGAGAAATTACATGGACACGACGGATCCTTCATTGTAATGCCTTTACGCTAAATATAGACCTGGGTTGGGCAGTTTAATAATTTTGTTCAGTCCTGCTCCGATCATTCGAGAGTGTTCCAGGTTTTTACTGGCCATGAGTCCAGAATAATGGTCGTGTGGGAGAGGGTAGCTAAACCACATGTCATTTCAAAGTAATGAAAGAAGAAACTGGTTCTAGTTTCAGTTTCAGTTTCAAGGAAGCATGACAACATCATACATTAATAGCCATACAAAATGCTTACACACACACACACACACACACACACACACACACACACACACACACACACACACACTTGCGTGAATACAAACATTTTTTCTTCTTTTTTTTTAACAAAAGTAAAATCATATGATCAGATCTGTGATCACACACACACACACACACACACACACACAACCACACACATTATATATATATATATATATATATATATATATATATATATATATATAAGGGCAAAGAGAAAAAACAAGAAAGAGGATCCAATTTATATGAATTAAGATGTTAACTGTATATTGGAAGTCCCATGTCAAGTAGACAGCCAAATGCAGAAAGAAAGAAAGAAAGAAAAAAAGCAACATCACTCACACACACACAAAAAAGTGACAAAGACGGAGACAGATGAAGAAACTGACATACAGACTGACAGACTTAATTTGACTGCCAAATCAGTCTTCTGCTTTGTTCATATAAAATGTGTGTGTGTGTGTGTGTGTGTGTGTGTGTGTGTGTGTGTGTGTGTGTGTGTGTGTGTCGAGTCTGTGTGTGAAAATCGCCAGAGAGAAATTCACTCAACTCAATGACTGAAATTAATATAGCACCATATTGAAACCACCCTACTGAGATATGCACCAAATAAGCGTATGATACTGTTAGATATACTGACATATGTCTCAGTGTGTGCGTGTGTGTGAGAGAGAGATTTAATGGTCTTGTAGCTTTCACTTTAGGCCGAGGCAGTAAACATCGCATTTATGACATTAATTTTGATTTACTTATCATGCTGAACTGAGGAGAAAAAAAAGAATATATATATATATATGCATATGTACACACACACACACACACACACACACACACACACACACATACACAAAAACACATACATATATATATATATATATATATATATATATATATATATATATATACAGATGGCTCACTATTAGACAATGGCCAAGCAGGTTCTGCTTTCGTTCTATCAGAACTGAAAACGGAAAGATCATACTATATTGGTAAAAATCGTTCAATATTCACTGCTGAACTTACTGCTGTTCTTATGGCTCTAAATCATATTCTTGATCTTCCAATTTGCCTTCTACAAGTCTTGTTTTGCGTTGATTCGAAATCTGTATTATGTGCTTTAAACTCGCCAAATTGTAAGAACAAATCTAAAATCATACTAGAAATCAGCCACATTTTACATCTTTTAAGCTTGAAAGGAACACATATTACGTTTTTCTGGGTTCCTTCACATCTTGGTATTCTCTACAATGAATGGGCTGACAGGGCTGCAAGAAAAGGTGCAAAGAACGAACAGGGAACCATAGAACTTTATGTGCCTCTGTCTGTACAAGAGGGTTATCGAATACTAGAAAAAACATCGTGGACAAAGTCAGAGAATTATACCAGGAAAACGGCAAAGCTTTGAACCATAGTGTAATTAATGTTCAACAACCGGGAACTATCAATCAGTCAAATACATACAGTAATTCAATAAGATTAAGGCAGATTACCTAACATCGATGTTTCCCTGTTGACTGCCGACGCTGGAACTACGACGGACAAACCCGGGTGTGGCCGTGTATGGGGGAATCTAAATGAGCGGCGTGGGAGTAATGCCACTGAAACGGTGCAGATGACGGGGCAGCAAAAAAAAAAAAAAAAAAAAAAAAAAGATTAAGGCAGATTCATACATTATCAAACAGGATAAAACTGAACGCTTTTATAACAAAGTTCAGCAAAGATGTCAGATGCATATGTGGAGAACATATTTCTAGCAACCATGTAATATTCGAATGTCAGAATCTAAAATGTTTTTTGCCAGACTTCACCAAAAGTTCTTTTGAATGTGTTATTAACAATTCCAATATGTTATTTGTTATTGCAGAAGGTTTGCTGAATAGTCCTATAGGACATTTGTTACAGATGTTATATTTGTTTGATGTTGGCGTTTATAACGTTTCCATTTTTCCTAGCGTTGTCTCTCCCTATTCACCCTCCACACATACACACACTTTTACCCCCCCCCCCTCTCACAGCCCCTACCCCCACGTTTTGTTGTTGTTGTTGTTGTTGTTTTGTTTGTTTGTTTGTTTGTTTTTTGTTGTTGTTTTTTTAATATCACTTCAAGTGGAAAGACGTTAAACTGAAGACAACAACAACATATACATATATAGAGAGAGAGAGAGAGATCAGTGGAATTAACTGACCCGGCCAAAAGCCTTGTTAGCCCTACGTCATGGCTAGCCGGCGTTTCCCGCATATCAGTTGCTGCTTAGTGACGTCACGTGATCGGATGACGACAGCAGGCCGATCGTTGGGACCCTGCGGCAGCATTGCGCGGACTGAGGCAGTGATTAATTTTAAAGATTTTTAATTTTTTTTAAAGATGTTTGGGGGAGCTGAGGGGGTTTAGGGGGGGGGGGGGTCGTGAGGGGTAAGTCAGAGCTATAGCCATATCAACTTTCCGAGTTCCTTGTAAAAGAAGAATTCGCCATGATATGATGTGTGTGTGTGTCGTGTGTGTGTCTGTGTGTAGGTGCTGGTATAACCTACATTATCGGTGAATACATCCTGAGATGCCAGTAGCTGATGCTCAAAAAATGTTGGTGTATTATCAGCTCAGTCATAAAATGTTGTATTATGAAAAATAAACAACAAACAAACAAACAAAGCTTCACTGCTGCTTGTATAGGTTTGTCCAGTAAATGTCTCCAAATAATGATGGTCTACTTCTGGTTTCTGAAGTTATAACTTCTTCTGTTCGTCAGCTGGACACCCCTGTCTCTGCGATGAAGGCATCCGTACGCTGCAGGTACTCCATACAGCCGTCAGTAGAGCTTCCGGGTCTGAAGATGGGTCGGGCCAGTATGTACACCTGCTCTTCAAGAGTACCTCATAGAGGTAACAGGACTGCAGCAGATGCCCTGTTGTCTGGCTGTCAGTCCCACAGAGGTTATGAGCTCTTCCGGCATGACCGCACTAATCAACACAAGGGAGGCATCATCACGCAACAGGATCCCAGCAATAGATACTGGGAAATCAGAGGGCGAAAATGAATTTCTGGTCATCAAGGCAGTCATCCAGGGGAGAGAAGTGACAGTCATTAATTGCTACTGCCCACCAGACAAAGATCTCCAGTTACATGCCCTTCCTCTCAACAGTCAGAACTTACTGGTTACTTAAACAGCTACTCACCAAGCTGGGGATACCCTGACCTCAACAGCAGAGGAGAGCAGGTGGAAGACTGGATGATTGAAAACAACCTGATCCTAGTCAACAGGCCTGACGACTAGCCCACCTGCCTCTCACGTGCGTGGAAGACCACTAGCACACCCGACCTCACAATCGCCACAGAAGACCTTCAAAAAGTCTGTGACAGGGAGGTGTGCTCCCAGCTGGGAGGCAGTGATCACCTGCCTGTTCTGCTTGAAATACCCCTGACAGAGCGGATTGCCCCTCAGAGGAAAGAAGCCAGCTGGAACTGCAAGAAGGCAAACGAGTCCCAGTTCCAACACCTGACCGACAAGCTCTACAGGGACAGTAACATCGACTGCAACCAAGACATCAGTTATAATGTTAAGCAACTACCAGTTGCAAACTCCAGGCAGCCAAGCAGAACATCCCAAGAGGGTGAAGAAAGAACTACAAGCCTTACTGGAGTGACCAGCTCCAGACTCTGCATGACCAGATAACAGCCACCAGAGACCAACTGGAACAGTCCCCAACTGTAGAAAATACCACCCTCTATCTCAAGGCGAGCACTGCCTTCGAGAAGCAAAAGAACGAAGAAGCACACAAGTCCTGACTGGAGAAGACTGGCACCCTCAACATGGAAAAGGACATGCAGAAGTTGTGGAACCTGACTAAGGCCCTCAGTGATGACCAGCATCATGCACCAAGAGCGGTCCTACTGAAAGAGGGAGAGGAGTTGTTTGTGGGAAGAAAGGCGGCCGCCCTGCTTGCAGGCAACATCCGACAAGACCGCCTTCTCGACGTGCCAAGGGAGAATACCTTCGATATCCATTCAAAAACCAAGCAGGAGCTAAGGAAGCAAACATCGACTCCTAGCATGACCTCTGAACTAACCATCAGTGAACTGAACTGCTCCATTGGACAGCTAAAGACTGATGAAGAAGTAAACAGGCAAGGATGGGATCACCAACGAGATGATCCGTCACCTTGGAGACCATGCCAAACAGAAGCTCCTGGACATCTTCAACCAGTCCTGGAATACCGGGATGTTTCCAATCATCTGGAAACAGACCATCATTGTCCCCATCCTCAAGAAGGGAAAAGACAAATACAGCAAAAACAGCTACCATCCCATCAGTCTCCTGATCTGCCTCGGCAAAACCATGGAGAGAATGATCAACAAACGCCTGCAATACCACTTGGAAAAGAATGGGCTCCTCTCTCCCGCACAGTCCAGCTTCAAGAAGAACAGTATCACTGAAAACCAGATCACCTTGCTGACGCAAGACATCGAAGACAGCTTCCAACAGAAGATCAGAAGACTCTTGCTGTCTTTTTTTTTTTTTTTACCTCAGCAAAGCGTTCAACAGAGTCTGGAAGGAGGGCCTTCTCTTCAAGCCGCTCCAGAAGAAAGTGTGTGGTAAGATGTTCTGGATCCGAAGCTACCTGTTCAGCCAGACAGCCCGGGTCAAGCTAGAAGGACAGACTAGTCGTTCAGTGAAGATCAGGGAAGGGGTACCTCAGGGCAGAGTTATCTCGCCTACCCTGTTCACCATCTTCATTGCCGACCAGCTGACCACCCACATCCCTCGGGCTCTGCACGCAGATGACCTTGCCATCTGGACCAAAGTGGAGCAAGTCACCACTGCGATGCAAGAGGCTCTGAACCACATCTCACAATGGACAAGAGAGTGACTGGTCATCATCAACAGGACCAAGACAGAAGCCACCTGCTTCTCCCTCTCACCCAAGAGAGAAAAGTTCACCTTAGGCATCAGCGGTCAAGAAATCCCCAAGCAAGACACCCCAGTCTTCCAAGGAGTGAAGCTGGAGAGAAAGTTCACCTGGACCCCTCAAATTAGCTCCATGCACAGCAGAAGCCTCAGGAAAATGGCCCTGATGAAGAAGCTGGCAGGAACAAAATGGGGGGCCAACACAAAAATACTAAGAACAGTGTATACCGCAACAGTCAGACCCTACATGGAATATGCTGCCAATGCCTGGTCAACTGCTGCTAAGACCAACCTTGACAGCCTGACCAAGACACAGAATGCTAGCCTCAGACTCATCATAGGTAGCATGAAAACCACTCCAGTGTCAGCAATGGAGAAAACAGCAGGCCTCCTTTCACTAGAAGAAAGGAGACAAGAGGAAGAAGTGGGGTGCCTATTTAGATTCCCTGATGGCAAAACCATCAGCAAGTCAGTGGCTGTAGGCACCCTGTCCACCAACTTCCATGCTGATGCCTGTGCTCTGCTACTCGTAGCCCAGACTCAGCCAGGAAGACACACTACCCACCAACACAGTATTCCTGACTGACTGCAAGTCTATCCTGCAGAGTCTCCAGGTGCCAGGAGGAGAGCAGATCTTAAGAGACATCAGGCAAGAACTGAATCTCCTCAAAGACAGAACCGGCTGCTGTGGTGCTGCAGTGGATACCATCCCACTGTGGCATAGGGGGCAATGAAGAGGCGGACTGCCTATCCAAGGCAGGCAGCAAATCAGAGCAGCCAGCCCACCCAGTGTCCTACAGCGAAGCAAAAACGATACTGAGAGACAACTTCTGGAAAGCATGGCGCCAACGTCTGGACATCGGGCCGGAAGATGAAAAAGACGGCATCCATGAGCTCAGTGGACAGAGCGGCACAGGTCACAATATTATTCAGACTTCGAACGGGACACTGTCAGCTCCTCTCCCATCTCTATCGTCTGAAGATATCAAATACTGACCAGTGCCCTTGTGGCACAGGCCCACAGACCCCCTCCCATATCCTGCGGTCCTGCCCCACTTTCGACGTTTTGAGACGCCAGGCATGGCCCAGCCTGGTGGATCTCCAGGAGAAACTGCGGGGACGGGCGGGGTCCCTGCGACGGACCGCGTACTCGCTGTTCTGACCGGACTGAAAACAGCGTGGCCAGGGAATGGGGAAGAAGAAGTATCTGTGTGTGTGTGTGTATGTGTGTGCGCGTGCGCGCCCCACTTGCTCAGCTACCTGTGAAAATGTTCATGTTATCATTGATGCTTTTGCGTTAAATTTTCACTGAGCCTTTTGTTCAGATTGTCTTGGGTGTGTCTGCTGATTTCTTAGATACTTTTTTTTGTTTGTTTGTTGTTGTTGTTTTTTTAGGGAATGATGTAAAGAAGCTTTCAACTTGTCTAGTTTTCCCTCAATTAAAAACATTGATTTTATAATTGTTATCACACACACACACACACACACACACACAGAGATGAGTAATCGTTGATAGATACAAATGTTCAACTGGTGTTGCGGTAGAGGGAACGAGTTCACCGACTCCCACGCTTTCAGTGGCGTTGTTGTGTGATTACTTTCGTGTCGCCGGAACACAACTCACGCGGTCCAGTCCGGTCCACCCCTGGCCGGGGGTTCGTTCGTTCACTCTTCAGCCTGTGACAGGGACAGCAGCGACCTGTGACAGGGATAGCGGCGGACCTTGACGCCATGACTGGTAAGTTGAACTGTAGTTTGGTTGTGGCAAGATTCTCTTTCGACTTCCGCTCCGTCCAAAGAGAGTGGGCTTAAATCCAAGTTGGAATGCAGTTGTTTCTCGATGGGTAATGTTTTGACATGGTTAACAACCGGGTGTTTAAAGAAAAGGAAAAAACACAAAAACAACAACAACAAAAAAAAAAAAAAAAAAACACCAAAAACTGGCTTTGATTCAAGATTGAAGATAACAAGAATAACTAGCCATAGTGGGGCAAAACGGTACTCTTAGCCTTTAGGGTAATTTATGGGATGCGAGTTCCTAAAATTACTTTAAAACGAGTGCGGGGGAAAACCTGCAAACATCTATATGCGATGTTTTGTAGTAGTCGTAGGCCTACCGACATAACCATGCAGCGTTGTATACATGATAGACACTGCCTTCCCGATAACAATTAAACTAAAACTTGGCACTGTTCTTTTTTTTCAGAATATCCCTTTTCCACGTTTGAACTGAACCAAGGGAGAGATTCCCTTTCACATCCTTTTATACTCGACAGCTTTTTTTTTTTTTTTTTTTTTTTTTAGTAATGGTCAGTTATTTTATTTTTTACTCAGCTGTAAATGACCATTACAGACCTGGTTATAAGCCAAACTATTGAACAAAACTTCATAATAGTGTATTAAAAATGACGAAAGGCATTTGGTATCAAAAAGTTTTCAATTGATATATATAAAAAAAACCACATCAAAATGGCAAAAATATGAATTAGACGAATGGTAGGTTTGAGTGAAATGAGTGAAACCTGTACCAATCTGACAGACAAACTGGAAAAAATATGTCTAGTTTTCCCTATACCTTGTATTTGGGAAATAAAAGTCTGGGCCAAAAAAATTTTCAGGTTTTAATTTTTTTCCCTTGGGGTTTTAAAGGGCCCCTTTTTCCAGGTTTGGGGGGAACCCCTTTCTGTTTTGGTTTTTTTTTCCCCTGTTTTTGGGAATGTGGTTTTTTGGGTTTTTCTTGTTTTACCCCAAAAAAAATTTAAAAATTTTCAAATTTTTATAAGAGCCCTTTTTCCCCCCCCCCCCCCTTTTTCCCCCCCCCCCTTTTTTTGGGTTTGGGAAAGGGGGGGTTTTTTTTTTTTAAAATTTTGGGGGAAAGAATTTTCTGTTAAGGGTTTTTTTGTAAATTTCCCCTTTTTTGGGCCCCGTTTTTTTGGGATGGGGAAAATGAGTTTTTTTTAAAAAAAGAAATTTATTATAGCAGTGCAGTTGCTGTGTGTGAACTTTGCCAGTCCAAGTCAATAGACAGCTTATCCTTATCCATATCATGATGCTGAGTTTCAGTTTCAGTTTCTCAAGGAAGGCATTAATAATGTGTTCGGATAAATTCATTTTTGTCATGATCTTGATATAATTTGCATTTGAAAATGCAAAATCTGCAGACTGCACAGTCTTGTAAGATGGTCTTTCCCAGTATTCTTTTAAGTTTTAGGTTAAGACAAACAAAGACCATTTTGAGATATGTGCTAAACCATACCGTTTCATTTGATAGCAAGAACCTCTCAAAGTTATGCTAATCTGAAAGATCATGTACGTGGGAATGGCAACAGTGAAAATTCTTTTAAGAAAATTTCATAGTGAAGAGACAGAAATAGCCCAACAAAAACATTTCAAAGAAAAGAATCAGTTACAAAGAACATGAATGAAATATGTAATTTTCACTTCTTTTTTTTAAAAATCTTTCAAATATTGTCTCTGTTCACATCAATCTCTGACTGCATACTCTTCATGGTCTGCAGATGGTGGGTGAGGAAGGTCAAGGTACAAGAAGCAATGCTGAGGCTGTCTGTTGGAAATCAGAACACTGAGGCTGTATGGCTGAATCAACGCTGAGACTGTCTGGTGGAAAAGAGAACACTGAGCAGCAGCTGTGTTACATGGCGGCATCTGACATCCCAGAAGATGCTGCTTTGTCCTGGTGACTTCCATATCTCTGAGGACGTGGAGGTTTCTCTGTTGTGGAGCTGCAGACAGTGGGCAACTGGTGAGATATTTGTTCATGTTGCCATGAGATGGTTGGTTAATGTTGGTGTGAGATAGTTTGTTCATGTTGGTGTCAAATGTTTCATGTCGGTGTGAGATAATTGCTTTATGTTGGTGTCAAATGGTTCAATGATGTTGGTGTGAGATAATTGCTTCATGTTAATATCAAATAATTTGTACATGTCAATATGATATCTTTTTTTAAACTTGAGCCTGCCAAGCACTGTCTTCACATTAAAAAAAATGAAACTCCAGTTGCTGCCTTCTGCCTAAGGAAAGTTCTTTTGAAGAATGTACAAGAAATGAGCTATGACAAAGTAGGGTTAGAAAGTATTTGTCATTTGAGTCATTAGAACTTTGAAAAGTGTTCAGTTTGGCAGTCATGGGTGTGGACCTCTTCGAAGGGAGATAATTCTGATTGTAGCTTTGGTTCAATTCACACAATACAGATACGGAATACTTTATTATCTCAGGAAGAGAAATTCATGCGTGGTGTATGCTACACAAACGGTGCACGGTATGAACACACAAAGGAATGAAATGCTCAAATGCCAAGTGTGGGACCTCACAATCAGAAACACCCACTGATCACAGACATTCTTCTTCTTCTGCGTTCACTCGTATGCACACGAGTGGTTTTTTACGTGTATGGACCGTTTTTACCCCGCCATGTAGACAGCCATACTCCGTTTTCGGAGGTGTGCATGCTGGTATGTTCTTGTTTCCATAAACCCCACCGAACGCTGACATGGATTACAGGATCTTTAACGTGTGTATTTGATCTTCTGCTTGCATATACACCGAACAAAGAAAAGAAGAAACACTAGCAGTAGCAATTGACCTTGAAGATGCCTACAATAAAGTCCAGTTTGCGCACCTCATGGAGCCTGCTACTAAGTTATGGAGTAAGTTTGACACTGACAAGATGGATAGCAGCAGCGCTTCAGGAAAGAACTGTCGTCCTACGCCTCGGAGACTGGATGTCTGCACCTTCTAAACTATCCATGGGACTGCCACAAGGGTCTCCGCTCTCTCCTGTCCTCTACAATGTCTACACGAAGGGCCCTTGCAGACTTAAACAACAATGGAATTGCTCGGGTGCTTACCCTTGCGGATGATGGCCTGGTCTTCAAAACTTCGAAAGATGCTGAGGAAAGAACTAAAGCCGTCCAGAAACAACTAAACAATATTGCTCAATGGTGCAAAGACACATGATCTTCCATCAATCCAGCGAAAGCCCAAACGTTGCTGTGCACCCTTAACAACAAAACCGCGAGCAAATCACCACTTTCTGTTGTCATTCGATGGAATTCAAATTGAGAAAACTGAATGCCTACGCTACCTAGGAATACACTTCGACAGGATGCTGACCTTCAGAAAACATACGGAAAATACTGTTCTCAAATGCAAAAAGGGCCTTTCAGTCTTAAAAGCAATGGCAACCAAAGGAATGAACAACGCCACCTCTTCCTGCTATACCAATCACTCGTCCTCAGGCTGATCGACTACGGACTTGGGCTTACAACACCGTCTCAAAGCAACCTCCTAAAATTAGAAAGAGTACAAAATGAAGCTATGAGGCTGATCCTTGGAACAACAAAAGACACGGCCCACAGAAACCATGCGATACCTGCTTGACCTTCCTTCAGTACAGGCCAGAAAACAAGTTAGACAGGTCAAGACCTACTTCAAAGCATTAGAAAACCCTCAAAACCCACGCATGACGCAGTCAAAGAACCAAAAGGCAGCCGTCTAGGACGAGGAAGATCATGGATGGGACAAGCAGAAGACCACAATCCAGCTAGTATGCCGACTACAAGACCTGAAACAAAAAAAAGAATGGGAGAAAAAAACCCAAAACCTCAACCATCTATTCAACACAGTCATTTCACCCACTCTAGGAAGACATTGTCGGGGAATGGCCAGAGGGCAAAACAGATGCGGAAGTGAAGCTACTCATAGAAGAAAACAGCAAAGAAGAGGACATCATCATATACACAGATGGCTCAGTCACCAAGACCAGTCTGGTTGGGGATTCACTGCGAAACAAAATGGAAAAACAATTTGGGAAGAGAATGCTGCCTACAAAGTCACAACCTCCAGCCTAACGATGGAAGTTGAAGCTGCGACACATGCCCTCCAGTGGCTATCGTCCATCCATACGCCGGAAACCAACATGCCATGATTCTAACCGACTCAATGAACCTCATACAGAAATTGAAAACGGAATGGGAAGCCCAGAGTGGCATAAGGCAATGCGCAACTTTCAGATTAAAAAACTCACATGGTCATACTGCCCGGGACATGCAGGTGTTAAGGGAAATGAGCGAGCTGACAGACTTGCTGGTAACGCAACACCAACGAGCGGCCTACATCTAGGAAAATCGGAAATCCTCAGAAAAGTCAAAGAATACCAAAAAGAACAGGTACAAGGCCATCACACCATCGATCGCCTCAAAGAAATAAAAGCAGAGAGAGGGAGCGGCCGAAAGTCTAACATGAAAGATAGAGCACGATGTTTTGCAAATCAAACAAATATCGGCATCATTTCCAAACCAACATTGCGCAAATTTCTTCAAAACGGAACAGAGTCTCTGTGGGCCTTTCCAAATACAATAGACTGAGCAACACACTAGACGCCACGTTCTTGACATCAGAGATCTTTTCCCATCCCTCTTGGCAGCCTCTGTGCGTGTGTGTATGTGTGTGTTTGTGTGGATGTGTGGGTCTGTGCTTTTGAGTGCGTTTGTGAATGCGCGAGAGTGTAAGTGTACACAAGTGTCAGGAGAGATCTGTGTACGGGTGTGTGTGTATATATAATATATATATATATATCTTTGTATATATGTGTGGGGGTTTGGGGGTGGGAGATATGGGCGTATATGTGTGTGCTTGTACAAGTAAGTGTTCATCTCTGTGAGTGTGTGTTTGCGTGCGTGTGTGTGGGTGTGTGTGTGTGTGTGTGTGTGTGCCGTGGAAGCTGCCGATACGTAGGCTAGAAATGAGTGTGTGGAGGAGGGGGTTGGAGGAGGTGCAAGGTAATGTGTGTGTGTGTGTGTGGTTGGAGCTCATGTACGTTTATATGTATTTGACTGTACTTTCATATCTGTGAAACTGCATGTTTGGTGCATTTCTGTTATGCATGTGTGGGTGTATGTGTGAATGTGTGTCGTCATATTTTACATTCATTCGCTTAATTATCACCATTGTTGTCTTATTTATTTATTTATTTATTTTTTATTATTATCATTTTATTAGTATTACTATTATTATTACTACTACCTTTTTCTATATTATAATTATTTATTTATTTATTTATTTATTTATGTAAGCTTATCTATTATTTATTCCCCCCCCCCCTTTTTTTTTTTTTTTTTTTTTTTTTTTTTTTCAAGGCCTGACTAAGCGCGTTGGGTTACGCTGCTGGTCAGGCATCTGCTTGGCAGATGTGGTGTAGCGTATATGGTTTGTCCGAGCGCAGTGACGCCTCCTTGAGCAACTGAAACAACTGAAACATTGCATATACACACGAAGGGGGTTCAGGCACTAGCAGGTCTGCACATATGTTGACCTGGGAGATCATAAAAATCTCCACCCTTTACCCACCAGGCGCCGTCACCATGATTCGAACCCAAGACCCTCATATTGAAAGTCCAACGCTTTAACCATTCGGCTATTGCGCCCGTCGACAGTCATTCAATATCAGCATTAATGTTAACAAAAAAGGAAAAATGCTTAACTGTTAAGTTGATATAAGCATTACATAGAATAATCACAGCCACACATATGCATAAATCAATATCATACAAAATGAAAACATACATGTATACACAATTAAAACCAAGCTATTTAGCTGTATTTAAAATTATACAAAATATAAAGTACACACTTACGTACACATGCTCACACACACACACACACACACATGTGCATGGGCATACGCAGACTTATAACAGTAGTTGTGCATTAAGACTGATCAATTATTTAATAACTGAATTGACTGGGATATAAAACTGTTGTGGGTTCTAAGAGTTTTCAGTCTGGGAAATCGGTAGCATTTTCCTGAAGGTAAAAGTTCATAGTATTTTGATAGTATATGATCTGTGTTGATTTTTGTTTCATCTGTCATTTGTACAGCTCATTCAAAGGTTCTTGTTAGAGACCAGCTATTGTGCTAGACACAATTTTACTCAATGTTCTTGTTCTTCATGTTTGAAGTTCCATACCAGCAGATAAACAAAGTTAAAACTGATTCAGTGAAGCAGCTATAAAAACTGAAAGATTTTGGGATTGACCTGAATGTTTCTGAGCTTCTGTAAGCAGTAGATGCGAGACTGGCATTTCTTTTGGATGTGACGGGTGTTGGGTGTAAAACTGAGTCTATTGCTAATTATTATTCCTAGATACGTGTATTTCCTAACTCTTTCGACTACAACAAGCTGCCTGTTTGGACTCGAGTGGCAAGACTGGAATCACACAATCAAAATTACACTTTGTATTGCTTGGATTTTAAACTTTGTTCTTACCAGAAAAGACAATTTAAGAGACGCCAGTTTTGCTCAAAATCTTTGTGAAGACAGTGTCATAGAAATTCCATAAAATTGACAATAGACTTGTTGAACACGTAAGGGGAAATGACAGTGTAAAATGTCTACTAACATCCATATTGGCTGACGCAGAGCACATGTTTCACTTGCTTGATTTTAGCAGAGGCTTTCGCCAATTGACAGTTTTGTTTTCAGAGAACTGCACACAACATGCTGTGCCTTTTATGATACCATACAGATAAGTTGATAGATCTGCCTTCCTGCTGTCCTAAAAACATTCATCGACAAGCTGTTCCTGCACCAATATGGTTTCCTTGGTAATGATTGAAAACATGCAGTGTACCTTACCTGGTGTAAGCACTTGTGTTTTGATAAATGTTAAGCTACCAATTCAACTAGCACACAGGTAAATAAAAGGTACATGGTCTTTGCTGCTGTGAGCACATGTCAAATGATCGGTATATGGGCAGGCCTGGCGCTCCCTTTTTGAAAGAATAAAAAAAAATCCTGTCTGTTGATTAGCGTGTGAGTGTGCTTTTTTAGAATGTATGGGAAGAATGTTTACTTTCTCTTCCTCACTATCTTGGGCTTGCTCTGTCAACTAAATACATAATGACATTAAAAAAAAACACGATATGACAATAACAATATGAATGATAATGCAAATTCATTAAATGAATATAAACAAATGAATATAAGATAAGGGTAAACACACACACACACACACACATGCACAACAGATATGCAACAAGTATGCAGTCTTGCAGATATGAAAGCACAAACATGTTCACAGGCCCAACACCACACATTAAATGCACACGAGCCCAAACACATGAACTTGCTCTCTCTCTCACACACGCATACACACACACATGCACCAACATACAGTCACGCACACACGCATACATACACATGCATACACATGTATACACATGCAACACACACACACAAGCACACACACACACACACACACACACACATCTGCATTCCCCATCCACAGACCCTCCTAGACATATACTAAAGCAAAAGAGAGAATGTCACTCACTGACAATCATGCAAGAGAAATACTGTACTGTACAGTTCCACACATTCTTTGGAAGCTAGCAAAAGAAGTGAACAGCTTCGATGAAAATTTTAAAAATCAAAACAAATGTGATGTGATGATGGGAGTTGCAGTTTTGCACCAGCAACTGTTGCCAACATGCCGACACTGACATCAGTGTAACATGACAGTATTTGTGATGTTTAAAATGCTGAAAGGGAGAGTTGCTTGACAAGATTTTGGCAACGTGTGTGTGTGTGTGTGTGTGTGTGTGTGTTAGAGATTGCCAGCATGCTGACACTGATGTCAGTATGACATGACAGTATCTGTGACATTTAAAATGCTGAGAGGGAGAGCTGCTTGACAAAATTTTGGGAACTTGTGTGTGTGTGTGTGTTAGAGATTGGATAGTGTGCGTAGAGGTTGGAGAGGGGGGTTGGGGAGGGGTGGGGGTGGGGGGGGGGGCACTTGGGAAGCCAACACACAATTGAGTGATAGACAGAGGTCTGTGCGGAGTAAGAAAAACTGGAACATATTGAGTAATTTTTTTTTTAAATTCTACACAGTATTCATTGAATGAATTAACAAATGAATATAAAAATAAGGGTAAATAAACACACACACACTCACACACATATATACATACACACGCACGCACACACACACACAACCAGATATGCAACAAATATACAGTCTCACAGATATGAATGAACAAACAAATGTTCACAGGCCCAACACTACACATTATAGCACATGAGCCCTGACACATAAACTCGTACACATGCACACATTCAAACGTGTGCACACACATGCACACACACAAACATGTACATTCCTCATCCACAGACCCACCACCCCCTCCCTACACACACAGAGACACGCACACACATGCACACACACACAGACACGCATGAACATATACACACAGACACAGACACGCATGCACATGCACATTTATCTATTTTCACTCCCACAATACCCACAACATTGACATACACACACACCTCACCTCCAACACACACACACACACACACACACACACAAACACCAACATACATAGACATACATGTACTCGTACATGCACAGAGCTCTCTAGACACATACATGTACCTCAACACACACACACACACACACACACAAACACTCCCCAAACATACAGCCACCAAAAACACTGTTAAACTGTTCAAAAGAAACAGATTCATAGACATTTGCAGCATAAAGTAAATACAGCACAAGCTCATAAGATTATGTATGATATATCTATCTGTCTATATGTGGGTGTATACACACACACACACACATACACACACACACACACACACACACACACACACACACATATATATATATATATATATATATATATATATATATATATATATATATATATATATATATACTATATAAAGAGAGTGTGTGTGTCACTCACTCTGACAATCATGCGAGAGAGAAAGTGCATGGTTCCACACATGCTTTGGAAGCTAGCTACAGAGAAGTAAACAGCTGAGATGAAATGCAAAACAATAATTGATGATGATGATGATGATGATGATATAATAATGATGTTGATGAAGAAAAGAATGAAAGATAGCAGTGTTCAATTATGTGGGGAGAGTTTAAACAAATGAATTGTGTAGTACATGGCTGGTTATATATTCTAAAATATGTACTCCTGCCTGCTGCCTGATATTTTTGTGGGATGCAGTAACAAGTGATTCTCTGCATTCTGTGTGTCTGTGTCTATGTCTTTGTGTGAGTGTGTGTGTGAGTGTGCGTGTGTGTGTGTGTGTGAATCAGAATCAGAATCGATTTTATTTGTCAAGTAAACCTTGCATAATCTCCAGCTATTATGTCATGTACAGGCCTGGTGTACATGATGTTCATGTGAGGAGGTAAGACTGGATGGGGGAGGGGTGATGGGGGAGGAAGGGAGATATGGTGGAGGGGAGGGGAGGGGAGGGGAGAAGGAGGTTTAGATAAACTTTGATAGGTGTTTGGGAAGTGGAGGGCACTGGAGAGGGGAGTGTGTGTGTGTGTGGGGGGGGTGGGGGGGGGGGGGGATTTGCAGTTTTGCATCAGCAACTGTTGCCAACATGCCGCCACTGACATCAGTGTAACATGACAGTATTTGTGATGTTTAAAATGCTGAAAGGAAGAGTTGCTTGACAAGATTTTGGCAACGTGTGTGTGTGTGTGTGTGTGTGTGTGTGTGTGTGTGTTAGAGATTGGATAGGGGGTGTAGGAGTGGAGGTGGGGAAGTGGGGGGGGGGGGGGCACATGGAAAGCCAAGCACAATTGTGAGTGATCAACAGAGGTCTATGCGTAGTAAGAAAAACTAGAACCTGTCTTGTGGCCCACACACTTTGTGTATCATATAAATGACATGCCTGATATGCTAGACTGTTTTGTGAGAAAATCTTTTTCAGATGATACAAAGATCTATGAGGAAGTAGATTCTAATGATGGTAGACTGAAGTTACAAGTTAGTATTGATAATTTGATACACTGGACTGATAAATGGCAAATCAAATTGAATAGCAATAAATGTAAAGTTTTACATGTAGGAAAGAATGTATAAAGTTATAATAATGGTAATGAGCTGCAGGGAGATCTTGGGGTCATTGTTGACTCTAATTTCTCTGTTGATGTTCATATTAATGAAACCATGGAAACAGGGCCAATAGACTGACTGGAATGTTAGTTGGAAATAATGACAGTGTAAAAGAAAGAACATTATTGTGCCATTCTTTAAGTCATTAGTCAGGCTGGTCTTGGAATATGGGAATGTTGTTTGGAATGTGGGCTTAGTGAAACATATATAGACAGTATTGAAAATATTCAACGAAGATTTACTAAAAGAATTGTTGACTGCTGATATGGACTATGAAAATAGATTGCAAACACTTAAGTTACCTAGTTTTGAGCAAAGATGACTGCGTGGAGATTTAATAGAGATGTATAAAATGACTCTTGGATTATATGACAGTAGAACAACACATTCTTTGTTTACAATAAATGAAAACACCAGCTGTTACAAGAGGCTGTTCCTACAAACTGTTTCAGTTAAAACACAGATTCGCACATCTTTTTTTTTTCTTTTTTCTTTTTTTAACTAACAGAGTAAAAATGTATGGAACAATTTCCGACAAGTGTTGTTTCCGCAAGAACAGTGAATACTTTTAATGATTATCTTGACAGTCACTTACAGAATTTGAAATACAAAACTCATCCAGCTATTTCGTCATTTAAGAACCTACAAGCAATGGGCACTCAATGTTGGAAAACGATTGTATGTGGGGATTCTCCTTTTCTAACCTACTTCAAATGGGCAAAAAGGCCTTATCAGGCCCACACAGCTTAATATTGATATGATAGGATGATTTCATTTTACATTTGTGATTGAATTAGCACATTCACATCCATGCATATGTGATGGGGTGGTAAGGTGGTGTTAGAGAAGGTGAAGACAGGTAGAAGGTGTTAGCAGAAGAGAGCTGCAGCCAGACAAGGTAGACTCTGGAAGGCGGTGCGCCGGTTTTTCTTCTTTTATTCTCTCATTCTTCCAGACCAGGAGAGTTCTCTTTTTGTCTGGCACTCGCTCACTCCTTATATTCTGTTCCGCCGAACCGCAAAGCCAGCGCCGCGAAGCGACTCACAAAACCGGCCCTCCGAGAGCCTTGAGGGGCCAAGCTTGTGTTTGTTTGACCAAATTTAGCGGCTTCTGACTTTCAGCTCGGGGAACTAACATAGACATATTATATATCACATAAAACTACAAGAGACGAGCATTTTCTTAAGCTAAACCATTTTCTACAAAAATAATGCAGTTAAAAACTGTAAACAAAAAGAGTCACTGAATGAACGAGCTTTTAACGAGTTCATGTATCATTTTTGTACATTACAACAATTAATACGTTGCGATATGTAATATAATTGCAACAATTAAGTAACTGAACATCCTGAATTTCCAACTATATAAAAATCATCTATAGAATCTGCTTCTAGAGTAAAGATTTTTTACGTAAAAATTCAAGAGAAAACTCAACGGACAGCTCCCGTGTTGGCACCGCTTGGCGGTGCTTTTGGCACTTGTGATCGACAATGAAATACTTCGTTTAAACCAACTACAACACAATTATACATGCACGATACTAATCAGATTGATAACAGAAATGCAAACATCTGCAAGACACGCTATAAAAATGTCTAGGTATTGTAAAAACATATTTTGCTCAAATCGGCACTGACGAATTCCAATGGCTTGAAGAAGAGATAGTTTTGTGGGGCCGAAATGCTGTCAGACATTTCGTACCATCGCATGCCTATAACTTAGGTGTACACGGAAAGCAGTACACGAGAAGAAAGCTTAATCATTTACATTTTAATGCACATTCTAAATTCCACGGCAACTATATCAATTTATAGAAAACAAAGGTATTTTGTATGTTTTAACTGAGTGGATTTCGAAGATCGCGCCAAAACTCTTTCACTGGTTACTGGTTTGTGTCCATGTTGAAGCTCTTTGGAGCTTGTTCACAGGTCTTCTACTATACAACTGAAAAAGCATACGTGGTGCAAGATGTCGACAGTGACTAATAATAGCAATCTGGGTCAAATTTTGCAGGTAGCTCCTTCCAGTGTGTGTTGAGCCTGTTCTTGAAAGCACTGACTGATGGGGCTGTGATCACACTGTCTGGCAAGCTGTTCCAGGTGGCGGTTATGCGCTGAACAAAGAAACTGCTTCTGATGTTGAGTCTGCAGTGTGATTTGTCCAACTTCAGGCTGTGCCCTCTTGTATCTCTGCCTTGATAGTAACTGATATGGGGGCGGCTGGTCAAGTACAGGCCATGCGTATATTTATACATGTCGATCATATCCCCCCTGAGGCGGTGGTGCTCAAGACTGGGCAGGTTCAGTGCAGCAAGGCGCTCTGGATACGGCTTGTCCTTCAGTGATGCAATGAGCTTGGTGGCACGCCTCTGTACGTCCTCTAGTTCACAGCACAGTGTCTTGTGTCGAGGTTGCCATGCTGTGTGTCCATACTCGAAAATAGGGCGAACTAGAGACTTGTATAGCTGGATGAAGACTGCGGGGGTGAGAAAGTCGAAAGATCTTCGGATGACTCCAAGAAATCTGTTTGCTTTTGCAGTCGTTTGGTTGATATGGTTCTTGAAGGCCAGCCCTTTGTCAATCAGGATGCCAAGGTCCTTCTCTACCTCACTTTCTGCTAGTTCCACAACTATCAGTTCCCCTTGTCCATTATGGCCTTTCATGTGGTATTTCCTGTCTGTCTTTGGGTTCCCTATTTTCATGACTGAGCATTTCTCACGATGAAACCGCATTTGCCAGTCTGTTGACCACTCATGAAGTTGATCCAGATCATCTTGCAGTGTTGCCGTGGCGGTATCATCGTCGTTTCTTGCAAAAACCTTCGTGTCATCGGCAAATAACTTGATATGGCTCTGGACATGTCGGGGCAGATCATTTATGTACAGCAAGAACAGAACTGGACCGATGACGCTGCCTTGTGGGATGCCGCTGGTCACCTCTCCTCTCTCTGACATTGCGCCGTTGACACAGACTCGTTGCGATCAGTGGCTCAAGAAGTCCTGGATCCACCGGAGGACATTTCCTTCGATGCCGTGGGCTTCTACTTTGGCTACAAGTCTGCGATGTGGGACACTGTCAAATGCCTTCATATAGTCCATGTATATTGCATCGACTCCTCCTCCTGCATCCAGGGCCTCTGTCCAGATGTCGAGAGTGTCAAGCAGCTGCGTCACACATGATCTCCCCTTGGTGAACCCATGTTGTTCTTGGTCGATGAGGTCATTTCACTGCAGGTGTTCTGTGATATGCTCGCGGACAAGCACCTCCATTACCTTGCACAGGACACAAGTCAAGCTTACTGGCCTATAGTTGTTTGCTGCGAGACGGCTTCCTTTCTTGAATATTGGGGTGATACTTGCAGTCCTCCACTCATCTGGGATCTTGCCTGATTCCATAGACTTTTTGAACACAATTGTGACTGGTTGTGCGAGGACATCCGAAAGCTCAGAGAGTATGCGAGGGCTGAGTCCGTCCGGTCCTGGGGCTTTGGTTTTCTTCAGATTTGCCAGCTGCTTGCGGACGCTTTCCATGGGAATGTCCATATTAGGCAGCTCTGTGTCATATTCATATTCTGGCATGTCTGGTAGGTTGCCTTCTTTTTCGACTGAAAAGACACTCTGGAAGAAGGTGTTCAGCAGATCTGCTTTCTCTTTGTCTGTGGTTGTCTTTGTTCCATCATTTCTCTTCAAGTCAGCGATACCTGTCCTTGTTTTCGTCTTCGTCTTCACGTATGACCAAAATGACTTGGGGTTTGTTTTGGCTTGTCCTGCTACCGTCTCCTCTAGTTTCTTTTTTGCTTTGCCTTTGTTGCCTTGTTTCTGCTTTTGATGTAGGCCTGATAGTCCTGTCCATTTTTGGTTTGCAACCAGCGTCTATACAGCTTGTGCTTTTTTTGCACTGTTTTGAGTGTGTCTCCATCAAACCACTTCTTCCTTCTTGCTCTCGAGCCTCCTGTTTTGGGGACGTGTTTCTCTATTGTTTTGTCCAGTTCCCCATGCAGCTTTTCCCACGCCTCTGGTCTCCCACTGACAGGTGTTCCAGCTCCTCCTCCCATCTGATATCTTCCAGGTCTTGCCTCATTTTTTCGATGTTTGCCTTTGCGAAATTGAAGTGTTCTGTCTTTTCTGATTCCTTGTATGAACAAGATAGGTTGACTATCAGTACTACGTGGTCGCTCTTTCCAAGAGCTGGTGCTATTGTGATGTCATTTATAATGTCTTCCCTGTTGGTCATCACCAGATCGTCTAGAGTTGGACACTGGCCTTCTCTAATTCTTGTTGGTTCTCTCTGGTGTTGGATCAAGAATGCTTCCTTTGTTGCTTCTAGGAATTTGCTGGCTGGGTGGTTTTTGCCTTTCAAGCTCCTGTTATGCACCCAGTCGATATCGGGGTAGTTGAAATCACCAATTAGCAGCAAATTTTGGTGCTTCTTGTCTGCCACGTTTACAAGTAATCTATTGAGGCTTTCGTTGTTTTCCTCTGTTTGATGATTATCGGTGCCTGAGCTCATGTTCGGGCTTCTGTATGTAGCCGGGTTGGCTACAATCTTCGTTGGGCCAGCTTAGCAGACGACGTTTGTGACTCGCCGAAGGTTACCAAGGAAGTTGTAAATCGGTCACAAGTTATCTCCCTTTACAGGGAACCGTATGATGATTTTCATCAATTTGTTAAATTATAAACACTTCCTTATAGATGAGATTATAGTTTTTATGTTACTGGACTTCAGAAAGATCATACTTCTCAACTGTAATGATATCATTTGGCCAGGTAGCCTATAACTCTTTTAAACTAATATTTATGTGAATGAATTTTGGCGCGATCTTCGAAATCCACTGACTCAGTTGAAACATACAAAATACCTTGTTTTCTATAAATCGATATAGTTGCCGTGGAATTTAGATTGTGCATTAACATGTAAATGATTAAGCTTTCTTCTCGTGTATCGCTTTCCGTGTACACTTAAGTTATAGGCATGCGATAGTACGAAATGTCTGATAGTATTTCGGCCCCACAAACTATCTCTTCTTCAAGCCATTGGAATTCGTCAGTGTCGATTTGAGCAAAATACGTTTTTACAATACCTAGACATTTTTATAGCGTGTCTTGCAGATGTTTGCATTTATCAATCTGATTCGTATCATACATGTATAGTTGTGTTGTAGTTGGTTTAAACGAAGTATTTCATTGTCGATCACAAGTGCACGGCCTTCCCGAGTCTACCTTGCCTGGCTGCAGCTCTCTTCTAACACCTTCTACCTGTCTTCACCTTCTCTAACTCCACCTTACCACCCCGTCACAGAGGCAAAAAAGGACCTGCTTTAAACCAGGGGAGCAGCAGCCAGCCTTGTGACAGTAACCAGGACAAGCAGCCAAGCAAATATAGCATCTGTAAGGAGGAGGTGGAGGAAAGACCGTGATCTGTTGGCTGCGAGCAGTGCAGGGCCTGGTACCATGCAAAATGTGTAGGCCTGGGAGAATCACTGTTTAAGGCGGTACGAGCAGACGCAAAACAGAGGGAGCAGAAATCTGGCCTCCACTGGTACTGTCCTACACCCTGCAGCATATTAGCCAGAAAGTTTCTACTCGGCTTTGGAATGATGGAGGACAGAATAGACACACCTGAGGGAGAAATGAAGGACACAAAGGACCGACTCAAAAAGATTGAGGAAGGAGAATTCCCATCCAAGATGCTGGAAGCGGTTAAAAGTCTGTCAGCAGCAGGAGGGGTAGAAAATGCATCAGGAGGGGCAAAATTGGACAAAGATGGCATTGAGAAAATGATGGAGGAGAAAGTCAGAGAGCAGCAAGAGGAGGCAGAAGACAGGGCGAGAAGAAGCAAAAACCTGGTCATCTTTGGACTGGAGGAACCTTCTACAACAGACAAAGAAAAAAGAACTCAAGAAGAAGAAACCATTGTCAAGACTGAAATCAACTGCTCAGACAGCCAGCACAATCCAACAGATGTCCACAGATTAGGAAACCTCTCAACAGCAAAAAATCCCAGGCCACTGAGATTCTCCTTCACCAGTCAACACACCAGGGATGAAGTCCTACAATCATTCAGGAAAGCTAAGAGGGCAGCCAGACAGCAGGACAAAGAGAGCAACACCAAGCTGCTGGTCACAAACTCCAGTGCGAGAAAAGATATGACACCCACAGAGAGGAAGGAAGAAGAGGCGCTTCTCAAGGAGCTCAAGCAGAAACAGGAAGAGGCCAAGACATCGGGGGACGAATCAGCGAAATGGGTGCGCCGAAACGGAAGAGTCGTGAACATCGGGAAATACCCGACGCCAGCACGAGAGGGGGAAGACAATTAGACAGAGGTCAGAAGCGTGTAAATAGTTTCAAGCCATCCTGTTCAAACTATTCTCGTCAAGTCACAGCTACATTGAACAGTTCTAGTCAGGCAACAACTACGCCAAATATTTCATCTAGTCAGACAACATCTACGCGAAAGTTTTCTAGTCATGTCACATGTTTGTACACAAATGCGGATAGTCTTCTTAACAAACAGACCGAATTAGAAGCCACGATAGAAATCCATAAGCCTGCAGTGATTGGTATCGTAGAAGTTAAGCCAAAGAACTCGAGATTTGCTGTCCAAGAGCGCGAAACCACCATTCCAGGCTACGATCAATTCCACAATCTAGAGAAAAATGGGCGTGGTATTTGCGTACATGTTAAAAGTCTTCTTCTTCTTTGCGTTCGACAGCTACGCAGTCAGGGTCGAAGTCCGAGGGATGCCACAAACTCGGACGTCTGGTGAAGATCGGCTGCCGTCCCCCAGAGCTTGGTGTTGAGGTCAGCACCCCCAGGCCAGGACTGCTGCCGCATCTTCTCATACAGGGGGCAGTCTTGGAGAATATGGGATGGGGTCTGGTCAGCCTGGCCGCAATCACATAGGGATGTGGCTGCCACTCCAATCCTCTTCAGGTGTGCTCGGAGGCCACAGTGTCCTGTGCGAAGACAGTAGATGGTAGTCTGGTGTCTTCTCTCCAGTGTCCTGATGGGATCTTGGTGTGCCTGGTAGTCTCCGTTCAGGGTGACCCAGCCTCTTCGGATTCTGCTGCGGAGGAGAGTTTTTGCTTCCTCATATGTGGCAGGAATGGTGAATTAAAAGTGAATTGAGACCATCCCTGAATAACGAACTGGAAACGGACTTTGAAGAGTGTATTTTTATAGACTGTAAGCTCTAAGAAGGAAATATCACAATTGGGTTGATCTACATGTGACGGGGTGGTAAGGTGGTGTTGGAGAAGGTGAAGACAGGTAGAAGGTGTTAGCAGACGAGAGCTGCAGCCAGGCAAGGTAGACTCGGGAAGGCGGTGCGCCAGTTTTTCTTCTTTTATTCTCTCATTCTTCCAGACCAGGAGAGTTCTCTATTTGTCTGGCACTCGCTCACTCCTTATATTCTGTTCCGCCGAACCGCAAAGCCAGCGCCGCGAAGCGACTCACGAAACCGGCCCTCCGCAAGCCTTGAGGGGCCAAGCTTGTGTTTGTTTGACCAAATTTAGCGGCTTCTGACTTTCGGCTCGGGGAACTAACATAGACATATTATATATATATCACACAAAACTACAAGAGACGAGCATTTTCTTAAGCTAAACCATTTTCTACAAAAATAATGTAGTTAAAAACTGTAAACAAAAAGAGTCACTGAATGAACGAGCTTTTAACGAGTTCATGTATCATTTTTGTACATTACAACAATTAATACGTTGCGATATGTAATATAATTGCAACAATTAAGTAACTGAATATCCTGAATTTCCAACTATATAAAAAACATCTATAGAATCTGCTTCTAGAGTAAAGATTTTTTACATAAAAAATTCAAGAGAAAACTCAGCGGACAGCTCCCGTGTTGGCACCGCTTGGCGGTGCTTTTGGCACTTGTGATCGACAATGAAATACTTCGTTTAAACCAACTACAACACAATTATACATGCACGATACTAATCAGATTGATAACAGAAATGCAAACATCTGCAAGACATGCTATAAAAATGTCTAGGCATTGTAAAAACATATTTTGCTCAAATCAGCACTGACGAATTCCAATGGCTTGAAGAAGAGATAGTTTTGTGGCGCCGAAATGCCGTCAGACATTTCGTACCATCGCATGCCTATAACTTAGGTGTACACGGAAAGCAGTACATGAGAAGAAGCTTAATCATTTACATTTTAACCTTCACTGTACTTTGTGGGTCTGACAGACCCATTTTTGCCTTAAAAAATGCCTTTAAAATATATTTGGTGTCCGATTAATTTGAAATTTCATGACTTTTGTTGTCACAACATATGCATCATTTTAGTAAATTAATGTACACTTTAACTGATTAGTTAATCAGTTACGTGATTGTGAAAATTTTTACCTGCATTCCTACGTTGTGGGTCTTACAGACCCATACTCCCAAAGAAGAGAAAACACTAAGTACCCTTATTCGTAATTCGTGGGTCTCTCAGACCCATACTCGCAAAAGAAGGGAACAAACCAATAATCCCTTTGTACTACGTGGAACGAAGTGATTGTGCGTACGTGACTGATGACACATAGGCTACCTCACTGCTTCTGTAGTTGGCTGGCACATCGCATCCGGCTCTCACGGAGAACACAACAGTACAGCAGGCTACTGGTGTCATTGCCTCAGGCAAGTTATATTTTGATGATTATCAAGTTTATTAATTGCCATCAAGTTAGCTTGCCATCTGTTCGATACTTTAGGTCGATTCCAACATCGCCATCTCTGAAGGCATCAGTAAACATTGCAGAGAACATGAGGCTGAACAGCGTTGGAGCCAGGACGCAGCCTTGCTTGACACCATTTGTGACAGCAAAAGGAGCAGATGTTTCGCCATTGTCCTGGACTTGAGCCTGCATGCCTTCATGGAACTGGCTGACCAAGGAACTAAATTTCCGAGGGCATCCGTACTTTTTTTTTTTTTTTGCTACCCCATCATCTGCGCCGTTTCAGTGGCATTACTCCCACGCCGCTCATTTAGATTCCCCCATACACGGCCACACCCGGGTTCGTCCGTCGCAGTCCCAGCGTCGGCAGTCCACAGGGAACCATCGATGTTAGGTCGCCTGGAGGCCACACACCAGAGGAGACCCTGCACTGCTGCTGAGTCACTTCAGTGGTGTTCAGTGGTGCCTGTTCTGTTTTAACGTACTTAGGACACCACCTACTAAGCCCCCTACTAACGACAATAATGGCTTAGTCGCGGAGCCAGACTGAGCGAGCGTCTCTCCCAGAGTGGAGACCGCCACCACGTCCCTCAAACAACAGCCCCCCCATGAATCTGCCGACACATGACGACATTGACAGGACTCACCCAAAGCACGGAAGTGGAGGGGTATCGAAACTGAGGTCACCATGAGAGCAGGGCATGAAAGGTCACAGACTTTGAGACTATTTTGTTTATATTGATGACGATGAAGGGGGAGGAGGATGACGATGATGATGACGATGTTGCTATAGAGGTCCATTTTGGTTTGGGACTGCGTGACAAGGCTGTACTCTACGCTTCCTGTCATAATGATATCCCGGCGTTAACCAGGCCCGAGAGATACAGACACTTGCAGTGTTGGTCAGGTAATTAGAGCAACACACCCAAAGACGCATCCTTGAAGTGGATGACACTCGACTGTGTGGTCCCAGTCTCCCCATTTAAGCCCACAGCACACTCAACTCTGGGTAGGAGCCGGCCACGGGCCGAAAAACCCACCTCCGCTGGGATTCGAACCCGCGTCCTCCCAGCCGTCAGTCCGCGACGCTAACCACTTCGCCACGGCGGCTGGTAGGGCATCCGTACTTGGCCATGATCTTCCACAGTCCCTCTCTACTCACGGTGTCGAAGGCCTTGGTGAGGTCGACATAGGTGGAGAACATAGCAGCATTTTGCTCCTGACATTTCTCTTGCAGCTGCCTTGCAGCAAACACCATGTCGGTGGTTCCGCGCTCTTTCCGGAATCCACATTGGCTCTCAGGCAAATGACCTTGGTCAAGGTGTGCTGTGAGGCGGTTTAGTAGGATCCTGGCAAGTATCTTGCCTGCGATGGAGAGCAAGGAAATGCCCCGATGGTTATCACAGGCTTGCCAGTTCCCCTTTCGCTTGTACAAGTGAATGATAGATGCATCTTTGAAATCCTGGGGGATCATCTCTTCTTTCCACATGAGTGAGTACAGCTGATGGAGCTTCTCAGTCAGCACAGTGCCTCCATCGTTGTAGACCTCTGCTGGTATGGAGTCTGAGCCAGGTGCTTTGCCACTGGATAGCAGACGAATTGCTTTCTGGGTCTCAAGAGGTGTTGGCTGATCGTCCAGTGTTTCGTTGATGGGGACTTGTGGGAGACGGTCTATGGCTTCATCATTTATGAAGGAAGGGCGATTTAAGACACTGTTGAAGTGCTCAGCCCAGCGTTCGATAATTTTCTCCTTCTCGGTGATCAAGGTATTCCCATCTGCACTGAGGAGGGGGGATGATCCTGAGGATGTGGGGCCGTAGACTTCTTTTAAGGCATCATAGAACCTCTTCATATCGTGCCTGTCAGCATATCCCTGGATCTCATCAGCTTTGTCACTCAGCCACTTATCCTGCATCTGGCGTAACTTTTGCTGAACAGTCCTGCGGATGGCATCGTACGCATCCTTTTTTGATGTGGACTTTGGGTTGCTCAGGTAGGCTTGATGCAGACGGCGTTTCTCATCCAGAAGCTGCTTGATTTCATCACAGTTTTCATCAAACCAGTCTTTGTGCTTTCTGGTCATGGGTCCCAGGGTCTCTGAAGCTGTACTATAGATCAGCTCATGCAGGGTCCTCCAGTCAGACTCCACATTCTGGTTGTCCAGAGAGGCGGATTCCAGACGATCTTCCAGCAGCTCCACAAAGGACTGTTTGATGGTGATGTTTTTCAGCTTAGCGATGTTAAGCCGTTTTGGAGCCTTCTGGCCTTGGGGGCGTCTCTTGGGTTGGATTCGAATATTCAGCTTCGAGACTACAAGGCGATGGTCTGTCCAACACTCGGCGCCGCACATGGTCTTTGTTACACGTACATCTTGCCTATCCCTTTTCCTGACGATGACATATATATATATATATATGTGTGTGTGTGTGTGCGTGCGTGCGTGTGCGTGCGTGCGCGTGTGTGTGTGTGTGTGTGTGTGTACACCCGCACATTCCAATATTCCGTTGCTCCTACAGTACACATGCAAACACACACATACCTCATCCTCTACACACACACGGACACACACACACATGCGCGCGCGCACAGAGCTCTCCTGACGTGTATACTTACACGCTCGCGCACGCACACAAATACACACACACAAATATATATATATATATATATATATATATATATATATATATACAGAGGTGCCACACATACACACACACACACACACATACAGAGGCTGCCACACACAGACACACACATACAGAGGCTGCTATTGATTGGCCGGAAGAGGGGTGGGAAAAGATCTGATGACAGGAACGTGTTGCTCAGTCTATTGAAGTTGGAAAAGCCCACATTAATTTGTATGGGTCTGTCAGACCCACGATGTATGAATAGGGGGTAAGCTCTGGATTCCTTCTTTAGCGAGTGTGGGTCTGTGAGACCCACTAAATATGGATAAGTGGGAAAATAACCAAGTACGGTGAAGGTTAATGCACAATCTAAATTCCACGGCAACTATACCGAGTTACAGAAAACGAAGGTATTTTGTATGTTTCAACTGAGTGGATTTCGAAGATCGCGCCAAAACTCTTTCACATAAATATTAGTTTAAAAAAAGTTATAGGCTTTCTGGTCAAATGATATCATTACATTTGAGAAGTATGATCGTTCTGAAGTCCCATAACATAAAACTATAATCTCATCTATAAGGAAGCGTTTATAATTTAACAAATTGATGAAAACCATCATACGGTTCCCTGTAAAGGGAGATAACTTGTGACCGATTTACAACTTCCTTCGTAACCTTCGGCGAGTCACAAACGTCGTCTGCTAAGCTGCCCCAACGAAGATCGTAGCCAACCCGGCTACATCCCCCCCTACTCTGTTACAACCAGCGTCCTCACTGACTACATAAAAGGGGGCCTAAATCATGCACTAATACACCCATTCAAACCAACGAACACACAAAACATTATCTTAAGTGCAAATCCCAAGACACTGAGTTCCAAAAATTGGAAAAATGCAAAATCCATTAAAATCTCAAACAATAATCAGTAACCCTCGAGGAACGTTATCTTGAGCGTGAACCCTCAGAGTCAGATTTTCACAAAATGTATAACCCACGTCAGGGCAAAACGGTTTTCCCACACTGAATTCTTAAAGGGGCATCATTTTAAATGTAGCCCTTAAAGTTCAGTATATACTTAAAATGCACACGGCAATCCAGTGGGTAGACTCTAGTCAAATGCTCTTGAGGGGCGTTATTTAAAATCCAAACCCCCAAAGCCAAAACCAGTACAGGTTATAAGGGGAGCTGTTGTATTAACAGTGTTCCCAATATAACAAAATAAGCCCCAACAATGTTAATTGTCTGAAATGTATATCGGCATGTTATACACTGACTGTGGGAAAATAGTTGTATCAACATATAATTCCTTTTCATCAGCTTCACATCCGTATTGACTAGAGAGAACCTGAAACAAAATTCCTCAAGGTGAAGTACCTGAAGCGGCCCAGCGAAGACTAGAAAGGAGTTGTCATTTTTTAACAAACGTTTCCTTTGAGTCATTTTTTCTCTAGCACCCATACAACATATTTGCAGTTCAGCGAACAGTTTCATCAATACAATTTGATACAATTATCAACCAAAAATAAGTGAGCAGCTTTGCTTGGGAAAAAAGTCAATCTTTGAAAAATTTCAACTGCTCAATGACAAAAAAACAAAAGAAAAATCCCACACATTGTCCATCATTAACCTATCATGTCTCCTCAAATTTCTAGTGAGACGGCAACTAAGCAAAGTCACTGGCCAACGTAAGGAACACCAGATGTGTACAGTGTTACTGGCTTCGTCGCCAGATGCAGAGATCGCCGTGGCACTGGCGTGGGTGGAGTGACAGCTTGTGCTGGGTTTGGGGCTGCAGTTGGCCTGTAGTGGTCAGCCCTCCCTGGCTCCAGTAGAGGAGCCATCTGTCTGCGTGCTGGGCCACAGATCAGTTCGTCTTCACTGTCTGAGTCAGAGTCAGAGGTGGCTGGAGATGGTGCCTCTGACTGACAACCATCCTGCAGGTCCAAGGGGGCACTGGCTGGCAGCAGGTCTTTCCGGTTGACTGCTCGTTCAGGACCCCCTGCCAGGGGCTGCACTAAGTAAACATGCAGGCCCTCAAATGGTCTTGAAGTCACACGGTGAAGGTCAGGTCTCCAGAAGTCTTGGATCTTTCTGCGGCCCACACCCCGGTTACGTAGGTAGACGTGGTCACCCATTTGCAGAGGGTGGTCAGAGGCCCTCTTATCTGAAAGCTTGTCTCTCTTCACTGCAGCTTGTTTCAGCTGGTTGTAGGCCTTCTGGTGGGCTTCTTGCAGGCGGAGGCGATGCTGGTGGACCCAGTCTACAGTGCCAGCAGCAACAGAGGTGGTGTGTCCAAGGAGGCTGTCGACGGGGAGCCTTGGTTGCTGGCCGAACAGCAGGAAATGCGGGGCGAAGCCTGTTGACGCATGAGGGGTGTTGTTGTAGGCCTGTACCAGCTCTGGCAGGTGTACAGGCCACCTGGGCTTCTCCTCTGGGGGCAGCGTGCGCAGGAGGTCGTGCATGGAGCGGCTGAATCTCTCGCACTGGCCGTTCCCTTGTGGATGGTAGGGTGTGGTGCGGGACTTCTTTATGCTGTAGATGGAGCACAATTCTTGGATCAGGCGTGACTCAAAGTCCCTGCCCTGGTCACTGTGGATTCTCTCTGGGACCCCATACCGCTGGAACCATTCATGCACCAGGACCTTGGCGACAGTCACTGCCTCTTGGTTTCTGGTTGGTACTGCTTGTGTAAATTTGGTGAAAACGTCTGTCATAATGAGGACGTTCTCTCTGCCATCACTGGCTGGATCCAGCTTGGTGAAGTCAATGGCCAGGACCTCCAGTGGTCGGGAAGCAAGGAGGTGGCCAGAAGTGGTGTTGAGGGTCGGCCGACGCCCCATCATGCACCTCTGGCAGGAGCTGATGTAGTTCTTGGTGTCCTGGTGCATACCTGGCCAGTAGACTCTGGACTGCAAAAGACTGAGGGTGCGTTCAAAACCTTGGTGGCCCATCTGGTTGTGGAGTGATGCCAGGACATCAGGTCTCATGGTGCTGGGTAGAACCAACTGCTCTATGGGTCCTTGCTGAGGGTCTTGGATGCGGCGATATAGGACACCTTCTTTGCAGGAAAGGCGAGGGTACTGGTCACACAGCACCTTCAGCTTACGGTTTCTACCAGTATGGCGTTTGGCTGGCCAGTGGTCCAGGACTGGGCCAATGACAGAGTCTTGCTTCTGGAAGAGATGAATTTCTGGAAGGGACTTGGAAGGATAGGTAGGGTCAGACTGGACCTTGGGTTGGACTTCGTTTGGGGCAATGGGGTCAGGTTCAGCCAGGGCCTGTCTTTGGCAGATGGTCTCCTGTGCCATCGCGAGCTGTGGAGGAAGGGATGTGGAGACTGGTGTGGTTGGTGGACACCAAGGGAGTCTGGAGAGAGCATCTGCTGGGTGGGTCTTCCCTGGTTGGTACTGTACTTCGAAGTTGAACTGTGCCAGCTGTGCGGCCCATCTTTGTTCCAGTGCCCCAAGGGCAGCACTGCGGAAGTAGACAAGGGGGTTGTTGTCTGTCAGGACTGTGAATTTGGCACCGAGGAGATAGTCCCTGAATTTTTCAGAAATGGCCCACTTCATCGCCAGGAACTCTAGTTTCATGCCGGAGTAGTTAGCTTTGTTCTTTTCTGTGGGACGAAGGCGGCAGCTCACGTATGCCAGGACCCGACGTTGCCCGTCTTGATCTTGAGAAATGATGGCGCCAAGTCCATCGTGGCTGGCATCTGTTTCTAGGACAAAGGGCTTGCTGAAGTCAGCAAACCCCAGGACTGGTGCTGTGGTTAGGACAGTCTTCAAGGTGTCAAAGGCAGCTTGGTGGTGATGGTCCCATAGCTTTGAGATGTCAACCGTCTTTTTCTTTTGCGTGCTGCTGGCTTTGGTTACCAAGTCGTGCAGGGGCCCTGCAATCCTTGCAAAGTTCTTAATAAACCGCCGGTAGTAGCTGGCAAATCCCAAGAAGCTGCGGAGCTCTGTCGTGGACTTTGGAATCGGCCATCCCTTGACGACTTCAACTTTGCCTTCTTCGCAGCTTACGCCTTCTGCTGAGATTGTGTGTCCTAGGTATTTTACTTGCCGTCGAAGGAACTGGCACTTGTCAGCCCACAGCTTCAGACCAGTGTCAATGATTCTCTGCAGCAAGCGGTCAAGGCTCTCAAGGTGTTCTTCAAACGTCTTTGAGTACACCAGCAGGTCGTCCAGGTAGACTAGTAGAAACTGGAACAAGAAGTCGGACATTGTGGTTTGCATCAGTCTCTGGAATGTGGCTGGAGCTGTGGACAGGCCCATGGGCATCCTGGTGTACTCAAAGAGGCCAAACGGGGTAGTGAAAGCAGTCTTGTGCTGGTCCTCTGGATGCATTGCTATCTGATGGAATCCTGAGGCCAGGTCAAGGGTGGAGAAATACTGAGACCCGGACAAGGCATCAAAGGATTCCTGGATCCTGGGCAGAGGGAAGGCATCTCCTATGGTTTTGGAGTTGAGGTGACGATAGTCAACGCAGAGGCGGATGCTGCCATCTTTCTTCTTGACGATGACCACAGGAGCTGCATAGGGGCTGTGGCTCTCAGTGATGATACCTCGTGCAAGCAGACCCTTGATGTGCTCTTGAACCTCCTGGGGTTGTTGAGGGGGGATCCTGTGGTATGGCTGAGCAATGGGTGTGTCTCCCACAGTTTTCAGGCGATGGAAAACAACGTCCGTGTAGCCCATGTCATCATCATTTGCCATAAAGGCTTGGGCTCTTCTGGACAGTAGGTCTTGAAGCTGTCGTCGTTGGCTGGTGGTGCCATCAAAATCTGGGCAGGGTATCTGTGCTGGTGGATTAACTGGCTCGGTTCTTCCCTCGCATATGATGAGCTCGTTGATCCCCATGGTGACTTGAGGCCCACGCTTTTCCTCTACCGCTTCAACGGCTTCAAGGATGGCAATGGGGGTTCGTCCTGGCAGGAATACATCCTCTGGGATGGTACATGCTGATGGTTCTCTGCTGACCAATGTTGGTATCAGCATCAGACCATGGGGAAGAGGTTTAGATAGTGGTGAGGCAAGGTGGAATGGGGTATTGGATTGGCTACTGGATATTTTGATAGTAGCTATGGAGTGGGAAGGGATACAGTGGCGAGTGGCTACGCGGACTATGGACACTTGCTCCCTTCTGCTGTCTTTGGCAACAGTCTTCAGGCAGGGGGGAAGATCTGGTGGAGACTTGCTGAAGCAGGGGCCAAGGACATTCATCCCCAGGAGAACTGGCAGTTGCTTTTTGCGGTCCTGCATGAATGGATCCCGGGGTTCCTTGACCACCAGAACTGGAATGCTGGGGCAGAGGGTGTTGAAGACCACGATGTTGACAAGGTAGACGCCGGAATAAGGGACCTCTGCCCCATTCACTGCACGTAGTCTGATGTGGCAGTCTTCCCGTCTCAGGTCTCTCAGGTGCTCAGCTGCCCAGGTCTCAGTGACGGTGGTGACTTCACTGCCAGTGTCTAGAAGGGCAGACATGGGTTTTCCATTGATGCTGATGTCAACTGTGGGACACTGTCCAGCAAGCCTGGTTTTCTTCCGGCCCCCCGTTGCCTGGTTGATGGTGGCAACGGGGGTTAGAAGTTTCCCAGCTGCTCTCGACGTTGCTGGGTGTCTTGCTGGGTCATCTGCCGCCGCCTGTACTGTTGTTTGGCCCTACGGTCTGCCTCTCTGTGGCCTTGGCGCCTGCACCACCAACAGGTGAGGCCCTGTCGTGATTGTCGGGCCCCTGGTTGGCGGTTGTCTTGGTGGGGAAGGCCCTGGTTAGTGTTCGAGGCCCAGGGTGGTCCGGCTTGACGTGGTGGGTCAACCTGGTAGGACGCCTGCATGGCAGCGATGGTGGCGTGTTGTTGCTCCTGTAGTTGCTGCTTCAGGGTGGCTGTCTCCACGGTGAGGGCCGTAATACACTCTTCGAGACGGTGAAGGGTACTGGAATCAGTGGTAGTGGTCCGCTCCACTGCAGCGTCCAGGACTCCATCTTCTCTCATCCAGCGCTGTGCCTCCTTGGTGACGTCGGCGAAGGTTATGTCTGATCTTTCTATCAGGAATCTTTTCAGGTCCTGTCTGAGTGAGGGAGGATGCAGGCCATTGACAAACATGTTGCGCAGCATGACAGGTGAGAGGGTGTCGCTGCTGGCAGTTCGTCTTAGTCCAGAGGACGCGCAGGGCTGTAGCTTACTCTCCCACTGACTCCGCTAGGCCCTGCTGCCTTCTAAAGAAGACCCCAGCAAGAGTGGAGGAGTCATGCTGCTCCCCCCAGTGTTGCTCCAATATGGAGAAAATTTTCGTCAGGGTGTCGACGTCCCCTGCTTCCATGGAGAGGACCTCCTGTCGTGCCCTGCCCTCCAGTGCACTGATGATCCAGCCAGCAGCTGTGGAGTCTGTCATGGGCTGGAGCTGTAGCATCAGGGTGGCTTCCCTTATAAATTCCTCTGCACCCTCATCCCCAGAGAATCTCCGGAGCTTGTGAGGGCGCAGAGTCTGGAGAGGACGATCGCTGGGTCCTGAGTCCATCATTCTTTCCAGGCTGTTTTTTTTCTTTTCTTTCTTCTTCCTAGGCTGAGGCTCCCTTCTGGATCGTCTTCAATCCTGCTCGCAAGCGCCAGTTGTGACGGGGTGGTAAGGTGGAGTTAGAGAAGGTGAAGACAGGTAGGTGTTAGCAGAAGAGAGCTGCAGCCAGGCAAGGTAGACTCGGGAAGGCGGTGCGCCGGTTTTTCTTCTTTTATTCTCTCATTCTTCCAGACCAGGAGAGTTCTCTATTTGTCTGGCACTCGCTCACTCCTTATATTCTGTTCCGCTGAACCGCAAAGCCAGCGCCGCGAAGCGACTCACGAAACCGGCCCTCCGCAAGCCTTGAGGGGCCAAGCTTGTGTTTGTTTGACCAAATTTAGCAGCTTCTGACTTTCAGCTCGGGGAACGAACACAGACATATTTGATATTATATATAACACAAAACTACAAGAGACGACTGACGAGCATTTTCTTAAGCCAAACCATTTTCTACAAAAATAATGTAGTTAAAAACTGTAAACAAAAAGAGTCACTGAATGAACGAGCTTTTAACGAGTTCATGTATCATTTTTGTACATTACAACAATTAATACGTCGCGATATGTAATACATGATAATTGCAACAATTAAGTAACTGAACATCCTGAATTTCCAACTATATAAAAATCATCTATAGAATCTGCTTCTGGAGTAAAGATTTTTTATGTAAAAATTCGAGAGAAAACTCAGTGGACAGCTCCCGTGTCGGCACCGCTTAGCGGTGCTTTTGGCACTTGTGATCGACAATGAAATACTTCGTTTAAACCAACTACAACACAATTATACATGCACAATACTAATCTGATTGATAACAGAAATGCAAACATCTGCAAGACATGCTATAAAAATGTCTAGGTATTGTAAAAACATATTTTGCTCAAATCGGCACTGACGAATTCCAATGGCTTGAAGAAGAGATAGTTTTGTGGGGCCGAAATGCCGTCAGACATTTCGTACCATCGCATGCCTATAACTTAGGTGTACACGGAAAGCAGTACACGAAAAGAAGCTTAATCATTTACATTTTAATGCACAATCTAAATTCCACGGCAACTATACCGAGTTACAGAAAACGAAGGTATTTTGTATGTTTCAACTGAGTGGATTTCGAAGATCGCGCCAAAACTCTTTCACATACATATTAGTTTAAAAAAAGTTATAGGCTTCCTGGTCAAATGATATCATTACATTTGAGAAGTATGATCGTTCTGAAGTCCCATAACATAAAACTATAATCTCATCTATAAGGAAGTGTTTATAATTTAACAAATTGATGAAAATCATCATACGGTTCCCTGTAAAGGGAGATAACTTGTGACCGATTTACAACTTCCTTCCTCTTCTTATGTTGTGTAGCCACAATCAACTCGTTGATTATTTTGCTACATTTTGGGGGTGGTTCCGCAGACCGGTTGCAGCAAAAAAAAAAAAAGGTTTGCTCCAATCACATTCACTCTCCCTCCTGCCCACTAACTGGATCAGAGGGGGCGAGAAGTGACAGGCAGGCATCCTATTGATGGCCCCTGGCACCCCCTGCCGCAGCGCCCTCCCTCCAGCACTCCCCCTACCCACTACTTACCTAAACATTCACTCTCACATTCATACCCAACAATTGCTGTAATTTATCCTGTGGTTTTGCCTACTCTTAGAGTTTCGCAGCAGCGAGACTGTCAAGAGTGGCGACCTTGAGGTGAGAGGTGACTCTGCTTTTGAAGCTGCTGGGGGAGTCTGCCTCAACAGTGTTTGCTTGGAGTTCATTCCACTCACGAATGGCACATGGAAAGAAAGAAGAGAGCCAATACTGCTGTTTATGATTCACAAGCCGTTGGAACTGTTGGTCATGCGATCTTCTGTCTCTTGTAACTGGTTTTTGGAGGACACTTTTGTTGACTTGCACCAGGTCGTTGTGTATTTTATACAACATTGTGACCCTTGCTGCTTGACGTCGTTTCAGGAGGGGCGGCCACTTGAGCTTTTCAAGCATGTCTGTTACACTTGCACGCCGGTGGTAACGGTTGAGGACGAATCGAGCTGCTCTTCTTTGGATGTTCTCTAATTTCTTTATACATCCTGTCTTGTGTGGGTCCCAAACTGAGCTGGAGTATTCTAACAATGGTCTTACGAAGGTTAGATATGCTTTTTCTCTCAGCTCGTTGGAGGCAACTTTCAGGTTTCGTCTCAAGAATCCTAGAACTTTGCTTGCTTTCTTTGTAATGTTGTTATGTTCCTCCCACTCCAGATCTTTCTTCAAGGTGACTCCCAAGTATGGCGTTGACTGTACTATTGATAGCTCGTGTCCGTGCATTTAGTACCTGTCGTTGATTGTACTTTTACAGCGAGTGATTCTGAGCGTAGCACATTTGCCCAGGTTGAAGGCCATCTCCCATTTCCGTTCCCAGATTTGGAGACGTTCAAGATCCTCTTGCAGGTGGGCATGATCTTCTGTTGATGATATTGTGCGGTAGATGGCAGTGTCATCTGCGAACATTCTTGTCTTTGAGGTCAGGTTCTCTGGGAGGTCGTTGATGAAAACCAGGAAGAGGCATGGTCCAAGGACTGATCCCTGTGGAACGCCTGATTTGACGTCAATGAAGTTTGACTGGGCCCCCTTGACTACAACTGCCTGGCATCTGTTGGCAAGGAAGTCAGAGATCCATTTGTTGATCTTGGCTCTTACACTGTAGTTATGCAGTTTGTGCAGTAGTAGTGAGTGATTCACCTTGTCAAATGCCTTCGCAAAGTCTAGCACAAGGACGTCTGTTCTTCGCCCTGATGCCATGCTTGAGGTGAGCTCTTCCACTAACTCGATGAGCTGTGTTTCGCAGGACCTCTGCTGTCTGAAGCCATGTTGCTGGGGACACAGGATTTTACTCTGTTCCAGGTGCTTCATGGTGGCATGTACTATGATGTGCTCCAGCACTTTGCAGGCAATGCAGGTCAGTGAGACTGGGCGGTAATTTGCCGGGTTGTAGTGTTCGCCTTTTTTGTAGATAGGCGTCACCAGGGCTTTTTTCCAATCTGCGGGGACGCAACCAGTGTCCAGGGAGGATCTGTAGATGGTGGTAAGGATGGGGGCAATCTCACCAGACAGCTCTTTCAAGAGCCTGGCGCTGATGTTGTCAGGTCCACTCGCTTTTGCTGGGTCTAGTTTCATCAGCAATCACCTAACGCCCTCTTCCGTAATGTCTACAGAGTTCAGCACTGGGTAGTCTCCCTCAGTCATCTCGCACTTCTCTTGGAATTCTTCCTGCGAGTAGGTTTTTCCCTCGCTGAATGCGGACTGGAACTGGTTGTTAAGTACGTCTGCTTTTTCTCTGGGCTCCATTTTCAGTTGTCTGTTCACTTTCAGAGGGGCCACACCGACGTTGGCAGCTTTCTGGTTCTTAATATAGCTCCAGAATCGCTTGTGCTTAGGTGCATGTTCTGTGGGCTCCTCTGTCAGAGTGGCGTTGATGTAGTCCCAGTAAGCTCGGCGCAGATGTCGTTGGGCTTCGCGCCTTCTTGCTTTAGCCTCAGCTTTGAGATCTTCACCTCCTCCGTTTTTCCACTTTTTGTATGCTCGGTTGCGGCGGATGATCAGACGGCGGAGCTCAGGGGTGATCCAAGGTTGGCTGTAGTTGGGTCTGGATTTCTTGGAGGGTATGTGGGTCTGGACTGCTTCAAGTAGCTCTGTTTTAAAGTGAGTCCATAGGCTCTCAGTTCTCGCAGTGTCCTTCATCCCATCAACTTCTTCCCTTATTTTCTCTACAGCTTCCTTCATGCTGTTCCAGTCTGCCTGTCACAAACAGTCTGCGAGTCACAAACGTCGTCTGCTAAGATGGCCCAACGAAGATCGTAGCCAACCCGGCTACACCTCCAACTGTCTTGCTTGCACTCATTTTTCCAGCTGAGGATGAACCGAGAGTTGGTAGTTTCGTGGCAACAGGTAAGCCTGTATTGCTGAGCTAAAAATAGATCGGCAAGACCAAGTCTGCTTCGTACTTGTCCTTGGTCTTAATACGAAAGAAAAAAGTCACTCACCGACCAGATGATGCTTTGGATGTTAGTAATCTGCTCAAGGGATGTGGAATGGATCGAAAAGCAGGAAAAATAAATCAACAAACAAATTTGCTTAGGCCGGAAGTGGTAGCTAAAGCTGGGTGGGAGATCTGTCTTCAGCGGGTCCACCTCGGCGTCGATATTTGCTTTACAGTGTCAATCACCACAATTAACTTGTTTTTCCAGCTCCGGAGGCACTTTATACACTTTGCCAAATGACCTGATATTGTTTTCACAAAACTTATTTTACTAAATCGATTTAATTTGTGGTCTCGAGTTTACTGTCTCCCATCTTACACCACTGGCACGCATGCGCACACACTACTCGGAATTAAAACCGGGAACGTCTTCGATCACAAGATTGATGGTAACTTTGCGCAACCTTTCGTCATACTTGGACCGGTGAGGTAAGTGCTGCTGTCTTAAAGTTTTATGTTTGTAGGTCGGGCGTTGCTTACCACAGTGCATTATTTAATTGTACCTGAACTGGAAATAATATAGTGAAAAAGGGATATCAAATTTCTGGTCTTCTTGTGAGAACTATAACTAATAAATCTCCCGAAATTATGATTCCATTGTTCAAAGCTCTGGTTAGACCCATTATTGAATATGGAAACTCAGTATGGTGCCCTTACCTTAAAAAGCACATAAATATGATTGAAGGAGTTCAACGCAGAATTACCAAGTGTATAACTAGTAATACTAATAGTACTCGTGATCTTAGTTATGAGGAGCGCCTGGCTCTTTTTAATATGCCTAGCCTAGAGTTTAGAAGATTAAGAGGTGATCTCATTGAAGTTGACAAGATCATGCACAATATTTGTGATCCTTGTGTTAAAGGGGTAGTAGTGGTAGGGGTTGAGTAGGGGTAGGAGGTGAAGAGGTAGAGTAGGACAACAGGCAGAGGATAGGTGCACAATCCACTCTCTCCTCGTACCACAGCAGGGTCTTTTAGAAAGATGAATTGAGGTGTTTATTTCTCTAACTTAACAGCACACCTGGAACACACACAATATTAAAACCCAGGTTAAATCAGTACCAAAACATATGCTAGACATAATTGCACTGATGTAACAGAAACATCATTATGTTGTCTGGACAAGTAAACAATTCCACAGATAACCTTTCTCCATTCTGACACTTGATGTCTAGCCGTACACTCTCTTCTCAAAGAGATCTATGTAAAAATGTAAAACAAGCTTCATATAGCTTACCATCAACAATCAGTGGCACATAGGTTAATGTGCACCAAATATATGACGAACAAATACTAACTCCCAGTGTTTAAATCCTGTTAAACCACCATAGAATAATAGCTGTGGCACCAAGTATGTGGCAGACAATTACAAACTCCCAGTGTTTAACTCCAGTTAAATCACCATACAGTAATAGCTGTTTCCATTAAGACTGAACAAATCTGTACTTTGTCTCTGCAAAGTATCTCATTGGTAAATTTTTTACATGGGAATCATATTGTTACCAAGTAATTTGGTAAATATATAGCAGCCTGTGTGCACCAACATAGGACTGCCTGTCAGTGGTCTCAAATCTTATTGAACACATACAGCTATGTGTTACCCCACTGGCATATAACATATGACTACAGCACATGGTAATCACAACTACCAAGTCACACATGTTCCCCATGTTGCATTATCACTCATGTGCACACACACATGGAAACACATGAACATACAGTTAGCCTGTAGATTTGTTCACCTTGAATATAACCATCACCACCTAACATACAAAATAGGTATGTCAAACCTCAAAATAACTCCATCTGTTACAACCAAAACATTCTACACAGATGCAACCCACACATGATCTCTGTGTTTCTTTGTGACTGAATGCTTACATTGTTCCCACGGTATGTCAACAATTGACACACCACTGACATGTTACTGAACATTATCATTTATGTAAGCCAAGATGCACAACCTGTAAACCCAAACATGATGTCCAAGCATCATACCATAATATCAACCTGTAGGAAACAGGAAAGGGGGGGGGGGGATACCCAAATACCCTAAACCAGTACTCCATTTAGTCATGTATTGGCTACATTGTGTATTTTAACCACTTTTCCCTCAGTCACTAGCCTCAAATACATACACATGCTGGCTATGCTCTCTCACAAGTCATGGTATCTGCATCAACACATTCCAGTTACATTAACTGTGAAATACCACATCAGCTAAAAAGGATCTCTCAATGCTCTTGTGACACAACATCACAATTCTACAAACTCCAAACTGTTTCCAAAAACCAGAAAGTAAATTGCCAACAAAGCAAATTACCAGTACAAGCATTACTCACAGCCCCAAAGTTTCAGGGTTCACTTTATACTCATGTAGCAAAACACAGTCCCACTGAGCCAGTGTGTTAGTCACAGAATCCAAGTATACCATAAATCAACATTATCAAGCATTCGAATCAAGTCCGAAAAATAGATGCTAGTTTGACACTCACAGCCCCCATGGTACTGTCTTGACCGTCTGGCGCTCCTGGCCTGCTCCAAGCAAGGAAAAGAAAGAAACCCCACTTGCCTATTCATTTTATCCTCTTCACAAGCTGGCGCTGTATGCAAACTATCTTCCAAACCAGAACGTTTCCAATTCGCTGAAGTTAACAGACCAATCTGGGACCAGCAGTGCTAGACTTGCACATCAGCACTTTTCTCACAGAACCCAGCATTGTCAAGGAGAAGGGGAGGGGAGGGGGGTGTGATGAAAAGAGAGGGTATGGGGAGGGGCGTTGGTGGGGACAGATGCCATGGAATGTGTGGGGGGGTGGGGGGGAGAAGAGTAGGGAGGTAGGAAGGAGGGGTCCATCAGTGAGTAGTGTGTCTGAGAAAATCCCACGCTTCCACCATAGGCGCCTGACACACTGTAACACTTGCACCACCTCTTCCTTGTTTACTATGGCTAATTACGATAAAACTCGAGGGCACAACTTCAAAATAAACGAAACTAATTTCGTAACTAACCAGTTCCGCAAGTTCTTTACTAACCGTATCATAAATCTGTGGAATAACCTTTCCTATGACACCATCAATGCACCATCGGTAAACGCCTTCAAAAATCACATTGACAAAAAGTTTAAGAACCATGTATTTTCCACAGAGTTAAATCTTTATTGAGCTGTAGATAAATGTAGTATACACTATGCCAGATTTAAACAAGGGTCTGTTCGTGACAAGTGATCCAAAAGCACATAAATGGACACTGATTATGAGGGCAAAAGGCTTTTAGCTTATAGCCAAACATTTCTGTGATTCTGTGATTGTGAATGGAACATGAACTTGCAAACAGGAAAACAGAACAAAGAACAAAACAAGCAAAAAAGATGGACACCGGTGGTGGGGTGGGTTTACATTCTGAAATAATGAAAATGTTGATAGTCATATATTTATAATAGGGGAAGGGAATGAAATTTCATGTTCCAACAACAACAAAAATGTCCAAGTTATTAGTTTTATAATCCACATTATAAGTGTTATATGAATGGTACGGACTTGCAGGAGACTTCATCGGAGAGAGATCTTGGAGTCATTGTCGACTCTGATCTCTCTTTTGATGTTCATGTTAATGAAACCATTAAAAAAGCCAATAGATTGACCGGAATGTTAGTTGGAAATATACAGTGTAAAAGTAAAGACATAATGGTGCCATTATTTAAGTCATTAGTCAGGCCAGTCTTAGAATATGGGAATGTTGTTTGGAATATGGGTTTAGTGAAACATATAGACAGTATTGAAAATGTTCAACGAAGATTTACTAAAAGAATCATTGGCTTTGCTGATATGGACTATGCAAGTAGGTTGCAAGCACTTAAGTTACCTAGTTTAGAATATAGAAGACTGCGTGGTGATTTAATAGAGATGTATAAAATGACACATGGATTATATGACAGCATAACTATAAACTCTTTGTTTACATTGAATGAGAACAGTGCCACTAGAGGCCATTCCTACAAACTATTAAAAGTTTCAGCTAAAACTTCCAGATTTGCACATTTCTTTACTAACAGAGTAACAAATGTTTGGAACAATTTGTCACAAGATGTTGTTTCCGCAGGAACAGTGAATACATTTAAAAATTATCTTGATATTCATTTAAAAAATTTTAAATACAAAACTCATTTACATATTTATTGATTTTTCAAGCATTGCGCACTCAGTGTTGAAAAATGCATCAGACATATGTGGGGACTCGCTTTTTCTTCCCCACTTCAAGCGGGCCTTGATATTGATATATGATATGATATGATAATATTAATTTGAAAGGTGACATATGTTTTCAGTTTCAGTTTCTCAAGGAAATATAATAATATGATAAAAATGCACATTTATATAGCACCCTTTCTTCAAAGAGCTCAGTGCCTTTACATGAAAGAAAAATATTATAAGTTACATAAAACATTCATGACCACTCTTTCTCAACACCCCTCCCCCTGACCCCCCTCCAGTCACACTCTCCCTTTCCCACTATACATACATCCAAAGTGAGCTGACATGGGTGGTGTTGGAGAACAAGGAAGCTGAGAATACTTATAGGGAGGTTTTTAAAACGATGAGTTTTTAGTGATGAGCGAAAAGCAGAAATAGAATCAGATGCACTGATATGATGAGGAAGGTTGTTCCAGATGTGAGGAGCTGCAAAGAACAAACGTTCACCATAGGTTCTTGTATTGACACAAGGAAGTTTTACAAGGGAACAGTCAGAGGAAGAGCAGAGATTTTTTGTGGGAGTGTAAACACTGATAAGGTCAAGAAAGATATGTAGGTCCTGCGAAGTGGAAAGCAGAATAGCAGACACGCAACTTGAAATTTAATTCTCGCTTCAATGGGGAGCCAATATAGAGTGCAGAGGTGAGGAGAAATGTGATCAGTATGTAGGACTGTGAGAGTCAGACGGGCGTATGTTGCCATGGATTCTTTTTCAAAGTGCCAAGTGCATACTGCACAAGGGACCTTGGTTTATCATCTCATCTGAATGACTAGACACTCAGTTTGAATTTCCAGTCTAACTTATTAGAAAAGGTGAGACCATGAATTGAACCCAGACCCTTATAGACCCTGTGTAGGCAGATAAGCCCTTAAATAACCATTCTACTACCTCTTTTTGATAGTTGTTATATGATATGCAATTAACTGGTATTATATTAATAATGATTTAATAATGATATTGATAATGATGATAGCAATAACAATAATAATAAACCACAGGATGGTGGCTGGGAGAAAACAGAAAATGTCTCTGCATTTGTTGAATGCCTGAATTATGTATACTGAACACCAGATGGCTTTGTGTATGCTTTAAAAGGGTAGGGAGATGAGGGTAGATAAGAATGAGTGCAGGTGGGTGTGTGCCCTATGGCAATTTGAAATTAATGAAGTTCAGTGATAAATAAAAAGAAGCCCCTTTTCAGAAATGATTTTTTCAAAATGCATTTAAATATCTGAATGTGGGGTGGGGTGGGATTGGGGATAACCCGGATATATAGCGAATTATGTAATGAGTAAAGGTAACTTTCACACACAGACAGACAGACACACACACACACACAACACACACACACACACACACACACACACACACACACACACACACAACCCATTTGCAGAGACAGGAAGAGGAATAGAGATTTTTGTATAAAGCAGATCTAGGTCTGTATTAGATCTGGACCTTACATCTAATTCTGGATGCTTTGATTGCAAGGTCCATGTCTAATCCAGACCCCAGATCTGGGTGTATGTTGTTTTTTTTCTTATAGGAGACTTCTTTAAAAGTGAGACTACTTTTCTTCAAAGAATGCCATTTGGACAGCACAGTGCTGTAACCTGTGCATGCATTTATGAAAATGACTTGACCTTTCTAGATTATTATTAATATTAACCTTGACATACAGAAAGACAAGACCACAGGAACAATGCTGATGATGAATTATGTGCACTTGAGAAGGGAGGGGGTGAGAGTGTGTCTTCAACCCGTTTCATATGAAATATAGAAATCACCATCTTGTTCTTGTCTGTCTTTCTTCAGCTGGTTCCAGATCTAGTGAGCATTGAATCAACATGTCTAAGCTGTTTCACAACTAATGCTGCCTGGAGACCAGTGGTAGGGACACCAGTCAAAAGAAACAGACATTAAATAGATAACAGGGTGAAAGAAGCAACAAGAATGTGACATTTGGCAATGTTTTTATCCTTGAAAGTGATTGTATCAAACATTTACTCTGATACAAAGTATTTGTGTCCATCTGCTGATGAACGGCAGATATGGAGGATCCAGATCACTCTGACCCTGAATGGCCGCAGAGAAGAGCCAGCAAATAATCCAACAGAAGTCGTGTACGCCCCTTCCAGAAGGCCTGAGTACTTACATGAAAGGAAAATGTCAACCAACAATGTTTATGTGAGAATTCATGATGTCATCCAAGACATTAATTTGCTTGCGGAGTGCTGACCTCAAAGGTCAACGTACCAGGGTTAAAACTAATCCCCACTGAGACCTGTGTCCGAAGGAATGATCGCTACACCTTCTGCAGTCTCACATGTGAAAGCAAGTCAGATGCGGAGAAACTGAAGAATCTGATCAATGAAGGACAGGTCTCTGTTCAAGCCATTGATAGACTGCAGCTTCCGTGATTTTGTTTCAGCTGAAGTACAACGCCAGTTTCTTATTAAGACCAAGCTGATTTACAAAAGAAAGTGAAAATTGAATTTTACACCTTGTCAGAACCAGGTCTTAAAACAACACAATGACAAGCTTCCTGATACTCAGAAAGAATTCATGAAGCAATCAGTAAATTACATAATCTTTATACTGCTAAAAAGGCTCGTGAAGAGATCGAAGCTCTTGAACACAAGCAGGAGGAAACTTGAGCTCCAGCAAAAGGAGTTCATCACAGCTACAAGACGGTTTCAACAAAAGGTCGTTTCATTGCTGAAGGAAGACAGCTTACCATCATGAGAGTTCAGGAGTTACGGAAACAGTTTGGTGTGGAGTGTTGCCCGCCCTTGAGAAAGCTCTTGCCATGTACGCCCGTCGACAGGACATCATACACCTTGTTGAGCAGAACCCAGTTTCCATTCTGTTGGCAGAGACACGGATGGCAAAAGTACACAGGTGGTCCAGTACCTTTTAGACACAGCTCTGGCAGATCAAGGGACAATTGTCTGCACTCAACCTCGAAAATAGCTGCCGTGTCCCTGGCAACACATGTTGCACAAGAGTTGGCCCAGCAGTGTTGGGGAAAGAAGTTGGTTACAAGGCAGGGATGAGAGTGAAGACATCGTCCTTCACTATGGTGGTTTATATGGACAGATCACGCCCTTGTTGACATGAGTGTCTCACAGACCCTGATCTCAAAGCCTACTCCTGTGTGGTGGTGGATGAAGCCATGAGAGAAGTCTCTTCACAGACCTGCTGATGTCCATGGTGAAGCGCTCATGTGTGAGGGAAACGATCAGATCTCAGGGTTATCATCACTTCAGCCACCATAGATCACAGGTGTTTGTGGACTATTTTGGTGCTGCCCCCCATCATGAAAGTAAGTGGCAGGGCTTTCTCCTGTCTGATTGTCTATGTCGTTCTGGCAGGACTCCTCCACCACTGAGGAGAATGACTTTGGAAAGCTACATGGATCAGGCGGTCAATAAAGCCGTAGACATTCATGTCAACCCAGCCTTCCTGGAGACTTCTGGTTTTCCTCACATCAGCTGCGGAATCCAAAAGTGCTGTGACACGTTCCAGCAGAAGATGAAGGACCGAACTGACATCAGGTGTTTCCAGCTTCACGGTCAACAACTGCCGGCAGCTGAACAGCAGAAAGTGTTTGAACCCCTGGACAGAAACAAACGTAAGATTGTTTTTGCTACGAACTGTGCAGAAACTTCAATCACCATTGATGGCATCAACTATGTGGTGGACACAGGAGTTGCCAAAGAGATGCGCTACGATCCCAAGAGGAACATTCGATCCCTTGAGGTGACAGTCATCAGCCAGAGTTCAGCAGAACAGCGGAAAGGGCTGGGCTGGACGCACAGCTTCAGGAACATGTTACCGTTCTCTCGCAGCGCAGCTTTCGTCCATGCCCCCTCGTTGCCAGAGTTTCTCAAGACTCACCTTGGTCACGCTCTTTTAAAGCTGGCTGAACTGGGAGTCAGGCCTGCCGTTGATTTGTTCAATCCCAGTCCAAAAACCAAACAATGCAGCATGCGGTTTTGGCCCCAGCTTGGAGCGATAAAAAAGTGGATCTTCTGATTTTGGAAGGGGGTAGAAAAGTTGCCATTTCCCCAAAATTTGGGACTATGCATTGTATGGCCTCAAAAGCAATTGCGTTTGAACATTGTTTTGCAGCCTCATCGGTGGTACACCCTGTTTTATCGGGGGCCAAAAATGAAGAAGAGAAGAGAATTGAACAAGTCCAAGCTGAAGTTCTCCCAGGTGGGGTGACTTTTTTCACTTCTCTTCAGTGTAAAAGCATGGAGACGGGGTGAGAGCAGAAGAAAAAATGGTGTGCAACAAACTCTGCATCCCAAAAAGCCATGCGTGGTGTCAGAGATACTGTCAGTGAAGTCTGCAAGGTACTCCAAAATGACAAAGACTTGAAGATTGTGCATCAGTTTTCTGAAGCTAAAGACACTCATGACAATCTGAGAAAGATTCTGTTCAAGTGCAATGCCTCCAACCTTTGCCATTACCTGGGTCACCCAGAAAGTGGGTACTTTGCAGCGCAGGCTCCAGACAAGTGCATTTTCACCCTTCTTCGGCTCCTCTGCTTCCTAGCAACAGTCCAGAGAGTGGGTGGTGTCTGATCAGCTGCTGCACACATCACGCCACTTCATCACAGGCATCACGCCTGTTGACAATGAATGGGTAAAGGATCTAAGCAAAGGACACTGTGGATTTGATGTGGATCTTATCGTCAGAAAAGCTGAAGAACGTCTTCACCCCAGCCAGCTGGCTCTCACACATATTTTGCTATGGTGGGAACAAAACTACACAAACCTTTGGCAGCTACAAGTACAAGAAAAATGGGGAGCTGTGGAGTCTCACGTGGTGGTCCATTGATGCCAGCCAAGAGACAAGAGAGGTGAAGGTTTTCTGCACTGGGATGGCTGCAGGACTTGATGAAACTGACAGAAGAGCTGAGGCAGGTTGCTCAGAATGCCATCAAAGAAAGTGCAGCAAGAGGTGTGGGAGGTTCCCATTGGAGAGGAGCAGTCAGGACTTAGAGTACTGTTGGGTCAGGGGCTTCCATCAATGATATCCTCATGCCACATGAAACGAGGAAAGTCTTCATTCTCAAGCCTTCAGATGTGGCCTCTGAAGAAGTGATGAGACAGAAGTTCGAACAGTTTGGGAAGATTGTTCAAATTCGCCAGTTTACTGACAGCAACAAGTGGGGCTTTCTGATGATGTTTCAACTGCAGGACACGCAAAAGCTGCGGTGGAAGCCACCAGTGAAGATGAGAATGATGTGCTGCACAGCTTGAGCACCGTCGTCATACCAAACACAATGCTGTGTTCAGAGCACGCTTGTCCTGGATTCGTCGAGTGCTAAGGGAATTGGATTTGTCAGCATATCTCCAGTTTATATGGCAAAATGTCTGGCAATGTCCAGCTTGTATATTGGACAAAGCCTTGTTACTATGAAAGCGGCAGGAATAACCCATAACAGTTTATTCTTGACAAGGCTTCCTACAGATGTGACAGAAGACTTGATCAAGAGATCCATTCTGCATGCACTTGGGCAAAGAGAAGATGCAAAAGACATTATTGAAAGTGTCGGTGTTCCCAGAGAGCCTGTTAAAAGAACAGATGAACAGGAGCTGAACCGACTAAGAATGAAATCCAAAGAAAGATTGATTCATTGCTGACACACTCGAGGGCACAGGTTACAGTTTACCGACCAAAATCTGACAAAGACAGCTGAATTCAAAGCGGAGGCTAGTTTCAGTGACCCCACTGAAGGATTAGCTGCTTGTAAAAACAAGTGTGTGGACTTCAGCCTTGATGGAGCCAAAGTGTCTGTGGAACCAGTGTTTTCTGCATCACTGCGAGTATCCCGACTGGTTCATGATGTTTGTAGGACAGAACAGAATGAAGTGAAAAGCAGACTGGACAAGGAAGTAGAGGTCACAATCAAACCCACAAGGGTCAGACCACTACATGATTTTCATCAAAGCCAATGACATGGAAGACCTCATCAAGGCCAGGACCTGTCTGAATGATGGTCATCAGTGGTGAGGGTCTTGGAATGCAATGATGCTCCTGCCATTTCCCATCTGCTGTCTTCCTCAGGACGTCAGATGCTGAAGGAAGCAGAGAGAGAAACATTGCTCACATCATTGTGGACAATCGCCAGAGGACTGTGTCGATCCATGGGAGTCCTGAAGACTGCAGAAAAGGTCAGTGCGTTTGATTCAGTTCTTGGGTCATTGTAATGATTTATTGAGTTTAGATCAGCCCTTGTTTCAGAAGTGTCCTGTATATTATTTTTGCTTCTCACTTTGTTTTGTTGAAATTGAAAAGGTCATAAAACTGTATATCATACATGTGTGTGTGTGTGCGCGCACATGAGATTGGATAGTGTGCGTAGGGGGATGGGGGGTTGGGGGTGATAGGTAGCATTTAGCCACAACTCGGTATCCATATTTTGATGTGGCTCGCACTGATGCATGCATCATTTTAAGGTCAATGGAAAACGATTTATCAGGCTGACATTGGCCTTTATTCTATGTAACAGAAATGGTAAAATATATGTGTTTTCTTTTCTGCAGAACTATTTAATTTAATTTAACTTAGATCAACACCGTAATAGGAAATATATGATTCATATTTAACCTTTACCTGTGGTCCAGGAGACAGAATGCTTGATGGTGCATGAGCAGTTAATGACTTATGTCCCTTTTGTAATGGGGTGGTGTAAGGGATTGTTTTGCACCTCCAGTTTTAAACCCTCCTGCATATGTCTGCAACATTCAAGCAAACTTATCTTTTAAAACATTACTGAAAGAACATTTGTAAAGTTTCACAATCAGTTCCTTCAGTGGATGGATAGAGTAGCTCATGCTGGACTTGGAAGTCAGAAAGTGCTGGGTTCAGTCCTGTTATCACACCTTGTTAATGAAGGATGGGCATTTTTCTAGTCTCCCTGCAGTCATACAGTTTTACTTTTGTTTCTTAAGAAATAGGTTTTGGACATTGAATTTTTTTTTTTAAAGCAAAAAAAAAAAAGAAAAAAGCAGACTCTGTTTCTTTGTAGGAATGGTTCTGTTACTGAAAAGGCTGTTTCCAAACATGGTTTTCTCTGCTGGCATCACACAGTTCGCCAGAAGATTGATGACTACCTTCAGGAAGTGAGGAGGGGGACGGAGACAGAGGTGTTGCTGTGTGGACATGGCAAGCCCCCGGGACTGCTCAAAGCGCTGTATGAAAAGCATGGTGAGGATCTGGATCTACTGCGTCAGGAAACAGATCTTCACAGCATCAGCGTGGACTACCGCAGGTACCACATACAACAATGCTAATAATGGTCATTTTCTTCCTTCCTTTCTCTCCCCCCCCCCCCCCCCCCCCCCCCCGCAACCCCCCGTCCCTACACCATATTCATTTGTTGTTTATTTACAGAAAAGCTGATGATAGTGAAGGGAAAGGTGAATTTAATGACCAGTTGGTTTGTGCCCTTTAAGATAAAGTTATTCAATGCTGGGGTCTTGCATTGTTGGGATTCTGGATCAGAAAATTTAGTTCTTAGAGAGAAAAAAAAAGAGAAAACAAATCCAAAAAATGCATCTGTGCTGTTCACATCTCTTAAATGTGTAACCGTCCTCAGTTTGAGTGTGGGTTTGTATGGAATTATTTATAATAATGGTGGAATGATGGCCTAGAGTAATGCGTTCGCCGAGGAAATGAGAGAATCTGGTTCGAATCACAGCTCAGCCGCCGATATTTTCTCCCCCTCCCACCAGACCTTGAGTGGTGGTCTGGACGCTAGGTCATTCGGATGAGATGGTAAACCGAGGTCCCGTTTGCAGCATGCACTTAGCGCATGTAAGAACCCATAGCAACAAAGGGTTGTTCCTGGCAAAATTCTGCAGAAAATACCACTTTGATAGGAAAAACAAATAAAACTGCACGCAAGAAAAATGCAAAAAATGGGTGGCGCTTTCCCTGGGGTAAGCAGCCTGAATTTCACACAGAGAAATCTGTTGTGATAAAAGAAATACAAATACAAATGCAAATGTTTTCTCGTAAAAACCAGCAAATCAGAGCAATGGTTATTTCAACACTTTATTTAAAATCCAATTTAACAGTGAAGTGTGAAAATGAGATGTGAAAGCAAAGTCATTGTGAAAATGCGGGCCTGGTTTAGGACAATGTTACACACAACAAGTTGACACAACAGTGTGGCCTGGTTTAGGACAATGTTACACACAACAAGTTGACACAACAGTGTGACCTAGTTTAGGACAATGTTACACACAACAAGTTGACACAACAGTGTGGCCTGGTTTAGGACAATGTTACACACAACAAGTTGACACAACAGTGTGGCCTGGTTTAGGACAATGTTACACACAACAAGTTGACACAACAGTGTGGCCTAGTTTAGGACAATGTTACACACAACAAGTTGACACAACAGTGTGACCTGGTTTAGGACAATGTTACACACAACAAGTTGACACAACAGTGTGGCCTGGTTTAGGACAATGTTACACACAACAAGTTGACACAACAGTGTGGCCTAGTTTAGGACAATGTTACACACAACAAGTTGACACAACAGTGTGGCTGCTAACCATTCGGTTCTCCCACCAGAAATACACAGGTCTTATCAAAAATAGGAATTGAGGTGAAAAACATTGCTTGCAAAATCTGTCCACAGATTCACAGAGTAGTTTCCTAATAAATGATATTTTGTACTGAAAGAGTTTATGTTATAAGTAATTTTATACATAATAAAGTATTTATTATCTTACAGTTGAAATATGAAGTATCAAAAGTAAAAGCCATGAAAACTGAGATCAGACAAGTTCAGGACCAGATCATATTAACGGTTTCTTCACTTACCAATACTAAATCTTTTCTGCTGATTACTGTTTTCAAAACAGCATGCCTTAGAAATCAAAATTTAGTAATGAGATTTAACCAAAGAACCTGAACACTGTATAAAATATAATAATAAACAATGACAGATTTTGTGAAGGACTATGACTCTCAAACTAGGAGGCAAAATTGCACTGGCTCTTAGTGCTGCAGCCTTGGGGGCTAGCTGGCCTTTGGGAACCATCCCAGTGTCGACTGTCTAAAAACCTTTTTGGCTGAGAGAGTGGGGATGTACTTGGGCAAGACATTCTCCACTATAAACAAATTCTAGTCCAGATAGTTGGGACAGCAGTTGCCTCCTCTGCTGTTCTGATGATCATAGCTGGACGTGACTATCAAAAATACAAGCAACTAAATCGGTAAAGAAGAGTTAATGAATATCGATTCCCTATGACCACAAACAAAACACAGTTAGTTTAAAGTCTGGTAACCCAGGATTACTAACACATGTGCAGGCAGCTCTTTATTTTGTGATGATGATTGTTCCAGACATAGCCTGAAGCTGAGGGGGCCGGTGGCCAGTGTGCAGAAAGCCCAGCAAGCTGTGGAGAGTGTGGAGCAGTGTGTGGCAGCAGCCTGCAGCTCTGGGACAGCTGACGACAGTGATGGCGTTGACTGCGCCGCCTGTCTCTGCCCCATAGACCAGGGCCAGCTCTATCGTCTGGAGGCCTGCGCTCACCCTTTCTGCAAAGACTGCGTCGCTCGACAGGTTTGCTCAGAAATGAAGCGAGCATTTCTTTTTCTGTCTGTTAGAAAAACATGGACACATCAGCAATCTGATTATAACAAGGAAAGGACTATTTATGACTGTTTCTCATGACATGGCGTTTGATGGTCAGATTTTCATCAGGGGTTTATTTGGTAATTCAAAGGTGCATCTTTCAGAAATAATTCTTTGTGATCAGTATGTATAATTGTGGATTGAAACTATTGTGAATCCTTTTGAAGTGGCAACAAGATTCTTATGGCAGTTTCAGCTAACTCTTTTCATTGTCTAAGCATTTTCTTTACACCCCAACAAAGCATTCTTCTGCTTTGCAGTCATGTACCAGATTCCAAAATGTGTACATAATAATCTGCATTGGAAAATATATTAAATCCCCAAGTTAGATTGTGGATTTTGTGAATGACCTTAAAAACCTTGAAAATTAAACATAATTAGCTCTTAATTCCAGGTGAAAAACTTTGTTTCCAGATAGTGCTGGAACACTAAGTAGTCCATTTCATTCAAAGATAATAAAATGTTGGCAATGTAGGTTTTGCATTATCACCCATGAACCCTCACGGCCTGACTTCTCTTTGTTTAACAGGTCATTGTTGCCATCAAGGACCACCAGTTCCCTGTCCTCTGCTGCCAAGATGGTTGTAATCTCCCTTTGGCGTGGCGAGACTTCCGGTATCTGTCAGGTCAGGGACACATCAAGATTCCGGAACTGGCCTCCAACTCACTGTCTGCTTTTGTGCTGGCCAATCGGGACAAAGCTCAGTTCTGCAACACGCCCGACTGTCCAATGGTGTACCGTGTGACAAGCGAGGACAAAGGAGAGATTTTCCTCTGCCCTGTATGTAACGTGCGTACTTGCACTGCGTGTCACCAGCATGCCCATGACGGCATGACCTGCGCGATGCTTCGCAGCTGTAAGGATGTGGGTAAAGGAGTGGAAGACTGGGTGAGGCAGGACCCCAAAAACCGCAAGGCGTGCCCAGGGTGCAAGAGTCCCATTCAGAAAACAGGGGGCTGCAACAAAATGCACTGCACTGCCTGTGGTTCCATCTTCTGTTGGCTCTGCACTCAGAAGTTCAGCTCGGATGGCCAGTGCTATGATCATCTGACTGAAAATCACAATGGCATTTTTGCTGAGGCAGATTTGCTGTACTTGTAGTGTTCTTGGTGTGATGAAAGCAGTTACCAGCAATGCGTAGAGGGACAAAGCACAGGAAGTCTTTTGTATGCTTGTGTCATATAGCTACTTTTGTAATGACATATAACAGAATTTCTTCTCTCCTTTTTTTCTAGTTCGAAGGACAAGATGCAGTCTAAATGTTCATGTATTATGCAGTGCATAGAGCTTAGGATAAAGTATTATTTCAAGTGGAAATGTAACATGCTGTGTGCATGAATACTTTACACGTATTCCAGTGAACAGTGACAATTAAAGTGTATTTTGTTCAACTTTGTTAGTACAGGTAAATGATGCCATTAACTGTGTGGAAGGATTTAAAAGTACAGTTGGTAAGAGAATGAAAGAATGAAAAGAGATGAGAAAAAGTTCAGGATCAGTAGAGAAGTGTGTGAAGGAGATGTTAAGGATGGCGGTGTACATTCTGTCCGCCAAAATGAATCCACTTCAGCTGTGTCAGTGTGAGATGAAAGCTAGGCAGAGAAGAAGAAAGTTCTTGCATTTGTATCATCATATGCTAAAAACTTACTTCTAAATGGCCATTTTGGTGGGGTTTGATGTCATATTTTTTACTGTATATTTGTTATGACCCTCTATTCCATTGTTGTGTTTGTTGAATGCTTTCAGGGCATTTTATCAGTGTTATAATGTCAGGTTATGGTTGGGTTGTGGCATCCCCAAGCCACAATACACTACACCTTGTTTACCACCTCCCCCCTACAACCCCCCCCCCTTCCCCACTCCTTCCCCACTTGAGACCTGGTCACAGGAAGCCCCTTCCTTCTCCACCCTCCCTCTCTCCCAGCCCTCTCCTCCCTTGCTGAGCCCACTTGCCTGCTCTGTTGCTAAGCCACTTGCAGGCACCTCACAGTCTAACATAACCAGAACAGTTAGCCTCTCAGACTGTTTCAACTCCCTCCTCCCCCACTCTCCTCATCCCTCCCCCCACCTTTCCCTGCTGAAGTGTTTGTCGGGATTAGGACAGTGTGTGTGTGTGTGTGTTGTATCCCTGCCATCAGTCATCTTCTTGTGACCAACCAGAGGTGTTCGTTTGCAACATTTTATACACATGGTGTGTTTACAACTAGTCAGGTGATGTGTCTCTAATTCGTAGACACAGACTAGAGTGTGTTTGGACCATTGGTCCCTTGGTTCGTACCAGTTGGGAAAGCATGAATATAAACAGCAAGCTCACATGGCTACATCCTTTTTCCCTGCTGTAAGCAACTAGGGAGCCAGAGCGAGAGACAGAGGCTCCACTGAGAAAGACATCTGTTGACCAAGAGGGCTTAAGTAGTGAACTAGGATCTATTTTTTGGACTTGGTTGAATGTTTGATTTCAAGTATTGGGTTCTGTGACTAACACACTGCCCCAGTGGGGTTGTGTTCTGTCACAAGAACATGAAGTAAACTGTGATGTTTATCACATAAACACTGAGAGACCATTGAGCTGATGCGGTATTGCACGCAATTATAAGTGTAACAAACGTGTGTTTGATTCAGAAACCATGAGTTGTGTCAGAGTACATCCGGTATGTGTGTGACTTGTTGAGTGAAAGAAAAGTAGTTAAGGTATAACATGTAGCCAATACTTTGCTAAATGGAAGTACTGGTTTGAGTCTTTGAGTATCCCCTCCCCTCCCTTGTCATGCTATTTTGCTATAGGTATTATGTATGATGTTTTGAAATCATGTTTGGGTTTAATTGGTGTTGTATCTTGGCTCGCATAAATAACAATGTTCAGTGACACATCGGTTGTGTGTCAGTGATGTTTAGCATATGTTTTGGTTTTGTTTTGACCTGGGTTTTGGTATTGTGTGTGTTCCAGGTGTGCTGCTAACTGCAAAGTTAGGATGTGCTGATAAGTGCTGTTTTAGTTAGATAAAACACCTCAATAATCTTTCTAAAAGACCCTGCTTGTGGTACGAGGAGAGAGTGAAGTGTGCACCTGTCCTCTACCTGCAATCCTACCATTCTGATACCCTACCCCTACTTCCTTCTATCTTTAATCCCTCCACCCCTTTTTACATTATTTTCTATTAAGAAAAAAAAGATTAAAAAAGAAAGGAAAAAAGGGGAAAAAACAACAAAAAACTGACGTTTAATGTTAATTTTGATTTGTTTGATGTTGTGCCATATTTTTGCTGGATGTCACTGGAATGTCTTTTACAGAGATGTGAGGTAGTGCAGATTGGTTTGCTCTTCAAACCGCTGTCAATAACAAATGCAGTTATGTCCTGAATGTCTAAATTCATGAAGAATTGATTTCATTTGGTAATAAGATTTTTTTATATTTCATTTTTGGTTTTTTTATATTTTTTATTGAAGTTAGTTGTTTCTTGATCGAAGATATTTGTTCATGTAAATTTGTTAATGGAATGAAGATATTTTATTCTGGAGTGAAGTCTGAAGACATGTCTTCTGGGAGTGAAAATATTAGTTTTTGGAATAAAGGCATTTTTTGTTTTTGGAGTGAAGATACTTATTTCTGGAGTGAAGATATATATTGTGAAGATATCTGTTGCAGGAGTGAAGATATTGTTGCAGGGGTTATGTTTTTTTAGGTGCTTGTACAGATGTGGCACTTATTGGTGTTCTTTTCTTATTGTATCTGATTGTGTGTGGTGTGTGTGTGTGTATTACAAATTGTGATATTTTGAATTGTATTTCTGTTATATATTGGCTAGTAAGTTTGTCGGCATATGAAATTGTCTTCCATTGAATTTTATTGTATTGCATGGCATTGTTTGGTAAGGCTAGGTTTGCTATTGGATCTTTTAAGTTTGAAGGGTTTTTTTTCTGTGTGAAATTTGGATTGCTCTCCCCAGGGACAGGACATATGGTCACTTTCAAGCTTGTCTCTGGAATGAAGATATATATATATATATATTTGTTTTTGTTGTAGAAATCCTTTGTTTTGGGGGTGAAGATATTTGTCACTGGATAAAAGATATTTGTATCTGGAGTGAATATATTTATTTTTGGAATTCAAGAAATTTTGGAGTGAAGATATTTGTTTTGGGAGCAAAGATGTATGGTGCTGGAGGTGCTGTAATAAATATGGCTTTTATTCACATTTTTTTTTTTTTCTAACTGTATCTGGTGTATTTGAACATGCACATGTAAATGTGTTACGAATTGTAATACATCGTAATTGTACTTGCCTCTGTCATACATTCATAGTAAGTTTGTCAGCCTATCATATTGCATTGCACAGAATTGCATTACATTGGATTGTGTTGTATTGCATTGCATTGTATTGCTTGATAAGGCATGGTATGGTATAACTCTTTGTGTGAGAAATTTTGATTGCATGCATAAATCCATCACTGCTTGTCACAAAGGCATGACCACACTGGTCAGTTTGATGTGAATTTAGCCAGTTGGGAAGGCTCTAAATTTGACCAGTGAGCTTACTTCTTGTAGGAAAGAATAAAATTTAGAATGCTCAAATGGTTCTTCCTTTTTTTTTTTCTTTTTTTTTCTTCTGAAGAAATTTAGGAACCTGAGATATGCTGAAGAAAAAGCATTAGATCAAGAATTCTGAAACTGACTTACGTTATGCTGTCAATTTATATATATATATATTATAGATGATAACATAATCGTCACATTGTCAGTGGATTTTTTGTGATTGGTACATTTTTCAGTGGAATTGTGTTTGGTTCATTAGTACATTGTCAGTGGAATTGTGTTTGGTTCATTAGTACATTGTCAGTAGAATTGTGGTTGGTACATTAATACATTATCAGTAGAATTGTGGTTGGTACACTGGTACATTGTTAGTAGAATTGTGTTTGGCACATTGGTACATTGTTAGTAGAATTGTGTTTGGTACATTGTTAGTAGAATTGTGGTTGGCACACTGGTACATTGTCAGTAGAATTGTGGTTGGCACATTGGTACATTGTCAGTAGAATTGTGGTTGGCACATTATCAGTGGAATTGTGGTTGGTACACTGGTACATTGTCAGTGGAATTGTGGTTGGTACATTGTCAGTGGAATTGTGGTTGGTACACTGGTACATTGTCAGTGGAATTGTGGTAGGCACATTGGTACATTGTTAGTAGAATTGTGGTAGGCACATTGGTACATTGTCAGTGGAATTGTGGTTGGTACATTGTCAGTGGAATTGTGTTTGGTTCATTAGTACATTGTCAATAGAATTGTGTTTGGTACATTGTTAGTAGAATTGTGGTTGGCACATTGGTACATTGTCAGTGGAACTGTGGTTGGCACATTGGTACATTGTTAGTAGAATTGTGATTGGTACATTGTCAGTGGAATTGTGCTTGGTACACTGGTACATTGTCACTGGAATTGTGGTAGGCACATTGGTAGAATTGTGGTAGGCACATTGGTACATTGTCTGTGGAATTGTTGTTGGCACATTGGTACATTGTCAGTGGAATTGTGTTTGGTTTATTAGTACATTGTCAGTAGAATTGTGTTTGGTACATTGGTACATTGTCAGTAGAATTGTGTTTGGTACATTGGTACATTGTCAGTAGAATTGTGTTTGGTACACTGGTACATTATTAGTAGAATTGTGTTTGGTACATTGTCAGCATCCTTTTTGAACATTGCTGATAGAATAATTACATAACTTGATTTGACCTGACAGTGTACTGATATTTTTTTTTAATGAGCCTTTCATGGCAATGATGTTTAACATAATTATGGGGTCTTTTGTGTTTGACCTGATTTTTTTGTAGTTCATATTCCACACATCTGGCTTTATGGTTATTGCTATTGATGCTTACTGCTGGTAAACTGCTAAATGGTCCGTGCTTATAACCAGGCTTATAAAACATCCTAAATAAAATCACTTAAACTTATCTGGCTTGTGGTATGAAGTGAGAGTGAGAGTGCCTACACTTATCATGCACCCACCTACCTACCTATCCTACGCTACTCCCTTCCTTACCTGCTACCAGCCCTTCATATCCTCATAAAGGTTTGAATTTTTGTTTTAAAGGTTTATTATAATGCTGAAGTATTGTCTCCAAAAATTGATATATGTTGCAAATCATATATAAAATGTGTTGGGGCAGTGACCTGCAGGTTATATGAATGCAGTGTAAGATGTTTCATCATGGCAGTAACACCAGAAGAGGCCCAATGATGCTGTTGACTTTTACTTCACCAGGTACCGAAAGATACTGTCCTCACTTTAAGGGGAAAGAACATGAATAGCTTGATTATGCTGCTGACTTTTACTTCACCAGGTACCAAAAGAAACCGTTCTCGCTGTGAAAGACAAGAACAGGAATACAGACCACAGGACAGAACGGATGTGTCAACTGCAGGGCCCTTCAATAGGCTCAACAAAAGTAACAGTTTCAGTTTTTTGACGAGGTGTCACAGCATTTGGACAAATCCATACTGCTAGTCAGATGCCTGGCCAGCAGCATAAACCGACATGTTAAGCCAGGTCTTGAGTGCAAGCATGTATATTGGTGTACCTGTCAAGAGTAGATTTCTTCTACAGAATTTTGCCAGAGGACAACACTTATGTCGTTAGGTTATCGGTTCTTTTTCAGTGTTCCTAGTGACTGCTGTACATAGGACCTTGGTTTGCCACCTCCTCCGAATGACTATAGATGCACTGTTTGATTTTGTAGTCAAACTTGGGAGAACCCAGGCCTTCCACGGACACTTTCTTGGCAGATAAGCATGTTAATCATTCTGCCATCTTCATCCCTAAACAGCTTTGTGAGTGCATGTATATGCATGCATTTGTGCATGTAAATATGCGTATAACTGCAGGCCTGTGTGTGTGTGTGTGTGTGTGTGTGTGTGTGCCTGCATATTTATGCAGACTTTGTGCATGTAAGAGTGTGTGCATGCTTCTCTGTGTGTTAGTGTGCATGTCTATGTGTGTGTGTGTGTGTGTGTAGGCATGCATGTGTTTGTGTGTGAATATTTGCAGTTGGATGAGTGGATGTATGACTGAAGGCAAGAACCCAATCAAAAAGAGAGAATGGCAGAACGCAAACAACAAACAGCCCTTTAAAAAAAACAAAAACATTTTAAATAATTTTCTGTTTTTACTTGCTATGAAACTTATTCATTTCAAAATAATAATTCCAAAAATGTTGTTGTGTCCCTCCAAAAGATGCTAATCACTCCTTTGTTTAAAATGATTTGTACATCAGGTTAATCAAAAGATGAAGATCACTTGTAACAAATCCATAAAACTCCACCCAGTCAACATTTGATATGCTGAGACAAAGGACAGTTACAAAAAAAAAAAAATTGTAACAGTTCTCTGAGGAGGAATAACACAGTTTAAAAAAGCAAAAACCAATGAGCAAATTGAAAATATATGGTCCACCTAAGTATTTGTGACAAAACCAGTAACAGACAACCAGTAAAAAGCTAATAAGCAGAGGCAAAAAAATGCAAATGCTAAACAAGAAACAGATCTCTGATTATAAATGGGATGTAAAGAGTAAAAAAAAAAAAAAAAAAATTACTAATTAAAAAATGCATCAATGTACCATCAAGCATGGACCAACAAATTAAAAGGCAAATGAAAAAAAAAAGTTTTAACAAACTCCACTTCAAAATTGTGAAGCAAAAAACACACAAGGAGCAAGAAAAAATACTTATGAACACAGTGATAGAGATCACTAACTGACAAATACCAGCACCAAAATGTATTGAATCAGTGGATCTTAATGTCCATTTCACTAACACTAAAAATCCTGGCATACTCTGTAAACATGACTGTCTCGCAGTGACAAGAAACTGAGTAAAGAAGGAAAGAGATGTAGTATACGCACTCTCCAATATCACTCACAATGTCAAATATCCATTGTAAAGATGTATACATCATGACATTAAAATGCACAGCATAAAAACAAATAAACAAAATTTGAAAAAAAACCCAACCCACATGGAATCAAATGCTTTATCTGCCAGCTCAAAGTTTTGATCGGCGGTGATGGGGAAAAAATGCCACCTGTTTTATTTGCCAGTTCCAAGTGTAAAACCTGTTGTGACGGAATTGGAAATTTTTGAAACCACAATGAAAAAAGTTTAGATGCCTGGGTGTCGGAGTCACCACATACGTCAGCACGGAATGGTCAGGGGTATTGCCTAGATAGGGGTCAGGGAACAAGACTGCCTGAAACATAGCTTTTAGTTCACTTGCTTGTTTGTTTTCTTTGAACCAACATGATATTTCATCAAATTCCCATCTATCTATTCAACATCCTTCAGAATGAAAGTTAGTCAATCATTAAACTACTTAAACTCAACTCTGTGAAATGTCCTCAAGAATAGAAGCTGAGAGGTCGTTAAATTTACCTCCATCCATGTAAAATCCTTAACAATAAAAGAGAATTCATCATTAAAAGGAACTTTTTCTCTAATGAACTGAAACTTTCTCAAATATCTTGTAAGCTAACTGGTAGCTAAACTTATCTGTGACTTAATTTTTTTTTAAAGAACAAAACTAAAAAAACAATTCTCTCTAACATCCTTAAGAATAACAACAAACAACACCTCTATCGATTCAACAGCCTTAAGAACAAATGCTATTTCATCATCAAACTCAAATCGTCTCTATCATCTTTAAGAACAAAAGCTAACAGGGCCCGTATGCATGTCGATCCGGATAGAGGGCTATCCGCGAATAGCGCCTATTTGGGTGGATAGGCCGCAGATTTTGGTATGTACGTCAGAACGCATAAGCTATCCGACTGGGCTAAACGCGGATAAATTTGGCGGCATTGATGTTTTTCCAAGTGAGACAGCGACGGCAATTGCGAAGAAACCGCATCTTTCGTGACAGAAAGAACCCGTTTGACCTGTACGATGACCATGACCTGTTCCGAAAGTTCAGGTTTAGGCGGCAACATATTTGGGAGCTGACAAACGAGGTGGAAGGTGAGATACGGCTGGAGAATCGTGGGTTTACCTTGACACCCTTGCAGCAGGTGCTTGTTACACTGCAGTACCTGCATCTCTTCCAGAAATACTAGAATTTCATCAGCACTGAAATTTGGCTTCCTAGTGCGCTTTGAATTCTCCATGGCAAGTAATACAAACAATAAAAACTGGGACTGATGAAAACCGACGAAGCACGTACCAGCGGTAGTTCCACGAGGGAGGGTATGTCTAAACCGAAAGCAATGCCTGCTGCACCGCGGTTTTCCAAAGAATCTATAAATAGCGCGCCGTGTCCTGCCCCGTAAACGCGGAGAGCTATTCAATCGCGAATAGGGCGACGTACATACCAAAACTGGAGAGGGGCTAATCGCGTTTAAGCTCCGAATAGCTAACCGCGTTTAAGCCCTAAACGCGAATAAGCTAATCGGGTTTGATGTGCATACGGGCCCAGACCATTAAACTCAACTCTGTGAAAATCTATCATTCATACCAAAGGCCAACTGGTTATAAGGACCAACTGAAGACTTGATTAAAAAGAAGAAAAATAATTCTGAAACATTGCTTATGTGCAGATGATACAAACCAAAAATGACCTCTGATGTTTCCAATTTTGTATTTAAGGAACATAGATTAGAGTTTATCCACACATTCACCAAATACTGAACCCCCTTACCACATGAAAAATGGAATGGAAAAGGTTTTAACATAATTATCTGATTATACAACATATACAAAGCTTGTGCTGACAGGTTGCATTAAAACTGGACATGAAAAACATGTAAGGTCACCTTTAAAACCATTTCAATATGTATAACTGGTTAATGCACTTTTAAAGCACTTAATGAAAATTGAATCTTTCAGTAATATGCGAGAAAATCAAATATAATTCTATAAAGCACTTTATGAAAATTGAAACTTACAGCGAGATGCAAGCAGTATAATTCTATACAGGCATTCACACATGCACAAACACACACAAACACAAGCACACACACACACACACACATGCACAAACACATGCACATCTGCACACAGTGGTGGTTTTGTACACTTTATAAAACATGGCACATAAGGGGGAAAAAAAGATGAGGTAGAAATTTCACACTTCCATGAAGAGCGCTATGAAACGTTGCTGTCAACATGTAAGCAGATACAGTAGTTGGAAAAAATACCACAGATCATTTTTCCTTGGTCTCATAGCTTGGTCATGCTGGCTGTAAACACCAAGGTGGTAAGGAAAACAAAGTGGGAAGGTTCAGAGTGTGATACTGACAGAAAACCTGGAAGTTAAGAATGATGGCTTCATTCCTTACTGTCTTACATCTGAAACCAAACACGAGATGGAATCGGGTAAAATGATAATGATGATGATAATAATAACCATCATCATCATGAAAGTTATTAAAATAATAATAATAATAATAATTCAAGAAGGCTAGCATCCTTATCATCTTACATTCAAAATATCAGAAAGGTTCAGGTATAGTGTGTGTGTGTGATTAAAAAAAAAAAATTGAAAAAAAAGTCAGAAAACAGGAAAGCTACCATCCTTATTGTCTTACATTTTAAATATCAGAGTGGATCAGGTAAAATATAATAACAATGATATACTAAAAATATCATAATAATAATAATAATTATAGTCAACATCATAAAACAGAGGATTTACATTGTATGGTACCACACACAGTGTAAGCACTTAGTGCTGTACAACAACAAAACATGCAAGCAAATGGTTGTGAGAAAAAGAGAAATATACCAAAATATTTATTCTCAACCATCTCTTCCTCCTAGCTGTGATCAGGTTGGAGTTGTGGTGTGTGTGTGTGCGTATGTGCGTACATGGTTGCATGCATGTATGCTTGTGTGTGTGCATGTGCATGAGAATTCACATGTGCATTTGTCCTTGTTCATATTTAAGGCATGCATATATGTGCAAATGTTCGCACATCAGTGCATGCAAGCTACATTTGCTATTACACATGTGTGATAATAATGTAATATACTTTTCTACGTAAAGTCCGAATCAATGTTCTGGTGATCACCCATTCACATGCAGCCAAGCCCCCAAAATGACTAACCATACACACACACACACCTATCAGCAGAAAACAGCTCTAAAATGAACAGCTCCAAAACACAACTGTGAATAAGAAAGAAAAAAAAATTGCACTGCCTATCAAAGTGAAGTAAAAAAAATGTGCGAGTTCCTAAAGTCATATCATTAAAAAAAAAAAAAAAATTCAAGGCAAGAGACAAGTATAAGGCATCTGAAAAGCAATGCCATCAGCAGACAGCAACCTCATCACTGTTTCCACAGCACACAGCACGATACCTACAGCTGCAGAACAGTGGACGGAGGAATCATAAGCCTGGCAGGAGCCAGTGCAACAACTTGATTGTCAGCTCATAGCCCACAAAGGTTGCCTGAAAAGGAAAAGGAAAGATGATCAATGCTGTATTCTCACAAGCACACACACACACACACACACACACACATAAACTCACATAAGTGCACATGCCAACACACATACACATGTAAATGCACATACACCCACATACACAGAAACGCATAGAGCTTCAAGAATATGCACTATAGCAAGAAGTCTTAATAAAAAAAAAAAGAAGAAGTCTTAATAAACGTGCACACACGCATACTCCAAACCTAATCCCCTGCCCTCTGTCGAAACCTGTTCATCAACACAAAAGCAAAGGAATGTAGACTGAGTACAGCAAGAGGACTGGAAGAGTTTTGTTTGGATTTCAATTTTCTTTCGGGGTTGGAAGGGTGGGGATGGGAGCAGATATGGGGAAAGCACATTAATGATCCTGCAATCCATGGAGCATTCAAAGGGAAACAACAACACACCCAGCATGCGCACCCTCAAAAACAGGAGCACAGCTGCCTACATGGTGGGGTAAAATAGGTCAAGCATGTAACTGCCCACTTGTACGTATATAATGAATGTGGGAGCTGCAGCCCATGAATGCAGAAGAAGAAGAAGAGGAAGAATAATCTTATCATCATTCATTCATGGGCTGCGACTCCCACATTCACTCGTATACAGGAGTGGGCTTTTACGTGCATGGCAGTTTTTACCCCTACCATGTAAGCAGAGTGGGCTTTGGGGGTGCAGGCTGGACATGTTCTTGTTTCCATAACCCATCGAGCACTGACATGGATTACCGGATGTTTAACGTGTGTACTTGATCTTCTGCATGCGTATATACACACGAAGGGAGTTCAGGCACTTGCGGGTCTGCACATCTGTTGACCTGGGAGATCGGAAAAATCTCCACCCTTTACCCTCCCAGCACCATGATCAGGATTTGAACCTGGGACCCTCAGATTGAAAGTCCACTTAGTTGTTGCACCTGTCAGAGGAAGAAGAGGAAGTAGAAGAAGAGAAAAAAGAAAGGAAGAAGAGGAGGAAGAAGAGGAGGAAGAAGATAAAGCAGCAGAAGAAGGAGGAGAAGAAAAAGAAAAAGTAAGAGATGAAGAAGAAGGGGAAGAAGAAGAGGAAGAAGAAGAAGAGGCAGAAGAAGAGGATGAAGAAGAAGAAGACAAAGAAGAAGAAGCAGATGATAATGAAGAAGAAGAGGAAGCAGAAGAAGAAGAAAAGGAAAAAGAAGACAAGGAAGAAGGAGAAGAAGAAGAAGATGAAGAGGAAAAAGAAGAGGACGAAGAAGGAGGAAGAAGAAGAGGGAGAGGAAGAAGAAGAAAAGGAAGAAGGAGAAGAAGAAGAAAAGAAGAAGAGGAAGAAGAAGAGAGAGAGAAGAAGAAGAGGAAGAAGAAGAGAGAAGAAGAAGAGGAAGAAGAAGAAGAAGAAGAGAGAGAGAAGAAGAAGAGGATGAAGAAGAAGAAGAAGAAGAGGAGGACGAAGAAGAAGAAGAAGAAGACCAGCTGCCGTGGCGAAGTGGTTAGTGTCGCAGACTGATGGCTGGGAGGACACAGGTTTGAATCCCAGTGGAGGTGGGTTTTTCGGCTTGTGGCTGGCTCCTACCCAGAGTTGAGTGTGCTGTGGGCTTAAATGGGGAGACTGGGACCACACAGTCCAGTGTCATCCACTTCAAGGATGCATCTTTGGGTGTGTTGCTCTAATTACTTGACCAACACTGCAAGTGTCTGTATCTCTCGGGCCTGGTTAACACCAGGATATCATTATGACAGGAAGCGTAGAGTACAGCCTTGTCACGCAGTCCTAAACCAAAATGGACCTCCATAACAACATCATTATCGTCATCGTCATCCTCCTCCTCCTCCATCATCATCAATATAAACAAAACAGTCTCAAAGTCTGTGGCCTTTCATGCCCTGCTCTCATGGTGACCTCAGTTTCGATACCCCTCCACTTCTGTGCTTGGGGTGAGTCCTGTCAGTGTCTTCAGTGTTGGCAGATTCATGGGGGGGTTGTTGTTTGAGGGACGTGGTGGTGGTCTCCACTCTGGGAGGGACGCTCACTCAGTCTGGCTCCGCGACTAAGCCATTATTGTCGTTAGTAGGGGGCTTAGTAGGTGGTGTCATAAGTACGTTGAATCAGAACAGCCACCACTGAACACCACCGAAGTGACTCAGCAGCAGTGCAGGGTCTCCTCTGGTGTGTGGCCTCCTGGCGACCTAACATTGATAGTTCCATGCAGACTGCCAACGCTGGAACTGTGAAGGACGAACCTGGGTGTGGCCGTGTACAGGGAAATCTAAATAAGTGGTGTGAGAGTAATGCCACTGAAATGGCGCAGATGATGGGGCAGCAAAAAAAAAAAAAAAAAAAAAAAAAAAAAAAAAAAAGAAGAAGAAGAGAGAGAAGAAGAAGAGGAAGAAGAATAAGAAGAGAGAGAGAAGAAGAAGAAGTGAGAGAAGAAGAAGAGGATGAAGAGGAAGAAGAAGAAAAGAAGAAGAAGGAGAAGAAGAAGAAGAGAAAGAAGAAGGAGAAGAAGTTTCAGTTTCAGTTTCAGTAGCTCAAGGAGGCGTCACTGCGTTCGGACAAATCCATATACGCTACACCACATCTGCCAAGCAGATGCCTTATCAGCAGCGTAACCCAACGCGCTTAGTCAGGCCTTGAGGAAAAAAAAAAGAAGAAAAAAAAAGGTGAATAAATAATAGATAAGCTTACACAAATAAATAAATAATAACTATAATGAAGAAGAAGAAGAAGAAGAAGAAGAGGAAGAAGAAGAAGTTCCACAACACTCACGGCACTGGCCGGAAAGGCTCTGAGCATGATGGGGGTCACACCTCGGTACAGGGCCAGAATCCCGTCCTCTCTTAGCAGCTCCCGGGCCACGTCTCTGATGCCGTTGGGGTACTTTCCCTGCGGGGCTGGAACAACAGCAATAATGATAATGATAAAAATGATAATAATAATGATGATGATGATTATAATAATAATAACAATGACAATGATAATGATGGTGATAACAACAACAACAACCACAAAAATAATGATAATAATAGTAATAATAATCATAATGATCACAATAATAATCAAATTCTTCTTCTTCTTGAAAACAACAACAAATAATAAGAGAAAGGGATAGAATAGAAAAGAATATGTCTTTATTACCAAGTGTACCGGGGTCACAAGGAATATTGGGGGTTTGGGGGGTTGGGGGGTGGGTGGGGGGGGGAGATAGTACTTAAAAGGTACGAACATAAATCGAAAATCATACAGATACAGTAGAATTTAGGACACATACAGGTGCATATCGATATAAGAACTTGCACACACACACACACATACACACACCCACACACACATTTAAACATAAGCTGCGCATCACATGTGGATGGGGCTGGTGACTAGATCTTCATGGTAAGTGGTTGTTATTTGCACAACTCTCTTTAATCATACTGGATTTGTTCCAGAGACAGGGCATTGACTGCTTTGGGAAAAAAAGCTACTGGCAAAGCGACTGGTTTTCGTCTTTATACTTCTGCACTGACGACCAGCATCTCAAAAATCCCAAAAGCTGAATGTGATTCATCCTGGCTGATTGATTTTGCTTTTTTGAGTAGCCGCTTATAATATATGTTGTCTAGAGAAGGTAGATCAGCCCCAGTAATCTTGGTAGCAGTTTTTACGATTCTGTTCAGGGCTGCAACTTCTGCCTTGGAAATAATACTAATAATGATAACAATAATAACAATAATAATGATGATAATAATCTTCTTCTTCTTCTTTCTCTTCTTCTTCCTTTTTTTCTTTCTTTTCTTCTCCTTTTTCTTCTTTCTTTTCTTCTCCTTTTTCTTCTTTTTCCTCTTCTTCTTTCTCTTGATCTCCTTTTTCTTCTTCTTCTTCTTCTTTTTCTTCTTCTTCCTCTTCTTCTCCTCCTTCTGCTGCTGCTTCTTCTTTTTATCAATTGTGGTGGTCACCAAGCGTACTTGACAATCAAGATTGATTTCACATGTATGATTCAATCATGTCTCAGGGTGGGTTGCAGTGCTGCCATGTTAAATGCTAGTGTGGAGGGAATGGCATCACTACCCTTGACCTTTCTTAACTCACTTAGTACTGCCTGTTAGCTACTCTGACTTTGCCCCACAGACGACCCATTTGTGTGGGTTAAGAAATAAGATCGCCAAAAAACAAACATTAGAATTTATGAACTGAAAACTTCAAAACCATTCAGTAAGATAACAAGTTAGCTGGGGACAGAATATAAAACTTTTTCCTTCCGTATGCTGTCATAGAGTGAGATGATGGAAGTATCCATATTTTTCGTGTGAAATTTGCACACACTGATGACCTGTAAACGAATCCAGAAAAGCACAAAAAGTTTGAAACAGATCTTCTTCTTCTTCTTTGTTCATGGGCTGCAACTCCCACATTCACTCGTATACACGCGAGTGGGCTTTTACGTGTATGACCGCTTTTTTACCCCGCCATGTAGGCAGCCATACTCCGCTTTCGGGGGTGTGCATGCTGGGTATGTACTTGTTTCCATAACCCACCGAATGCTGACATGGATTACAGGATCTTTAATGTGCGTATTTGATCTTTTGCTTGCGTATACACACGAAGGGGGTTCAGGCACTAGCAGGTCTGCATATATGTTGACCTGGGAGATCGGAAAAATCTCCACCCAGGCGCCGTCACCGAGATTCGAACCCAGGACCCTCAGATTGAAAGTCCAACGCTTTAACCATTCGGCTATTGCGCCCGTCTGAAACAGATCAAATTCATAACGTAAAACAGCCACGTAGGGCCCGTTTGTCTAATTCGGTTGTCTGCCTTGTGACTGAGATGAAAGTGGACCAGACGCCATTGTTGACATGTACTGTTTGCGTGAACCCTCGGCCCCTTCGTGGCCCTTCCTCTGAAATGGTTGTAAACAGCTGGGCCCAGATCGAGGCCTTTCGTCCAGAGTGAGTTAAGATGGTGAATGTTGCAAGGCTCATTATCTTCCCTTACATCATTTGCTGTAATAAACTATCATTCCAATAACAATAGTGATAAAGTTGTCATGAAGTAATTATAAAGCGCTGAATCTTGAGCAGAGACAAATCAACACAGAGATGCCAACCATCGAAGAATTAAAAAAAAAAAAAAAAAATCTGATAAAATGAATAATGTAAATGGATTCTGCCCTAGCAAAACCTGTGTGTATGTATCTGTGTCTAAAACTTTGATATATTTGTTTTAAACACATTCTGCCCCAACAAGACCTGTGTCTGCATATGTGTCTAAAAGATAACTGTATTTGTTTTGGTATATGATTTCATAATTTATGCTTGTACCTTTTATACATATCCCCCAACCCAACCCAACCCCACCCCACTATTCCTTGTGACCCTGGCACACATGCTAAAAAGGACATTCTATTCTATTCTATGCTGTGCTATGCTTTGGCCCAACACTCAGCTTATATCACAGATTGACATAAGTTTACAGTTGGGCCAACAGCAAAGACAGAGCTGTGATATCAAAGGTTTCTCTATTGCAATGGGAAATCATTTACAGCTTAAGGCTTTTGTGAAGGACTATGACTCTCAAACTAAGAGGCAGAATTGCACTGGTTCTTAGTGCTGCAGCCTTGGGGGCTAGTTGGCCTTTGGGAACCATCCCCGACTGTCATAAAACCCCCTTGGCCGAGAGAGCGGGGATGTAACTTGGGGAAGACACTCTCCACCATAATCAAATTCTAGCCCAGACAGTCGGGACAGCAGTTACCTCCTCTGCTGTTCTGATGGTCACAGCCAGCTGACCATCATACAATAGATGCTATGCTATGCTGTGCTGTGTTGTGCTGTGCTATGCTATGCTATGCTATGCTATGCTATGCTAGCCATGCTATGCTATAAGTCAGGGTTCTCTCCCCCCCTCCCTCCCACATCACTTGGGACTCTAGCTGTTCTTGGAGGTGATGACGGGCGCAATAGCCGAATGGTTAAAGCGTTGGACTGTCAATCTGAGGGTCCCAGGTTCGAATCACGGTGACGGCGCCTGGTGGGTAAAGGGTGGAGATTTTTACAATCTCCCAGGTCAACATATGTGCAGACCTGCTAGTGCCTGAACCCCCTTCATGTGTATATGCAAGCAGAAGATCAAATACGCACGTTAATCCATGTCAGCATTCGGTGGGTTATGGAAACACCCCCGAAAACGGAGTATGGCTGCCTACATGGCGGGGTAAAAACGGTCATACACGTAAAAGCCCACTCGTGTGCATACGAGTGAACACAGAAGAAGAAGAAGAAGGAGGTGCTGACCTGTTTGCAGGCGCGACTTGAGCACATCAGGAGGAATGGCGACAGTCCAGTTGAACACCCCAGCCATGCCCCCAGCAAACAGTGTGCGGCTGATGCTCAGCTCTTCCTGGCTGAAAAACAAAAAAAAACATAAGTAGTTTAGCTGCCATCAGTTGTCGCCCCCTTAGTTAAACAACGAATTCATTTCATGTGAGTGAATGAGTTGTTTTTTTTTTTCATCATTGTATTGAGAAGTGCTTAGAGCAAAATGTATTTGATTAGATATCATATAAGTAAACTTATCATTAACATTATCATTATTATTATTATCATTATTATTACTTACCTGTGGCCAGTGGATCTCAGAACATGCTGTAATCACTCATAGAGCAATTATCATCATTATCATCATCATCATCATTATTGTCATCATCATCATTACCTGTACTTGTACTTAGTACAGGTATTGATGTGCTGTCCTGGGAAAGCCTTGTGGACTCACGTGGACCCTGGAAATCTGCCGTTCAGAGAGGGGTGAAACAAGCAGAGAGAAGCCACACTGACTCACTGAGGAGAAAAAAGAGCCACATACAAGTCAAACTCTGTGAAACCCCAAGCAGGATCTACCTATAACTGTCCCACATGCAGCAGAGATTGTCACTCCAGCATTGGTCTACACAGCCACAGCAAGAAGTGCAACGCCCGGCAGTGACTAAATTTCTGGTGCAGCCATCGTCTCTTGAGACGGAAGGAGTCCGACGATCATCATTAGTAGTCATAGCAGTAGTAGTAGTAGTAGTAGTACTAACCTCTGGCCAGCAGCTTCAACACACGCTGCAGTCACTCACAGAACAGTAATCATTATCATTACTATCATTAGTAGCAGAAGTACTAACATACCTCTGTCCAGCAGGCCTCAACACATGCTGCAGCCACTCATAGGACATGAAGTACATGCCAGAGGCGGGCACGTCTCGCAGGAGCGTGGCGGCAGAGCCGCGGTACACAGAGCGCACCCCGCCCTCCCTGTACAGCTGTCTGGCGCAGTCCACCATGCCGGAGTACTTCCTGTCCTTCACCTCCGCCGCCTGTTGGATCTGTGCACAGACACACCATCACTTCCTTCATCACTGCAGTGTACTGTATCATACATAAATTATACATTATTATTCTTCGTTCGTGGGCTGCAACTCCCACATTCCCTCGTATGTGCACAAGTGGGCTTTTACGTGTATGACCGTTTTTACCCCGCCATGTAGGCAGCCATTCTCCATTTTCAGGGTTGTGCATGCTGGGAATGTTCTTCTTTCCATAACCCACCAAATGCTGACGGGATCTTTAACATGCATACTTGATCTTTTGCTTGCATATACACACGAAGGGGGTTCAGGCACAAGCAGGTCTGCACATATGTTGACCTGGGAGATCGGAACAATTTACACCCTCTACCCACCAAGTGCAGTTACCAAGATTTGAACCTGGGACCCTCAGATTGAAAGTCCAACACTTTAACCAACTGGCTATTGCAACTGTCAATACAACAATAAAGAGAGGATCTGTCCACGGACACATGATCACTTTTGTCATCGTGCATTGTACTGTACTTAAACAATTAAGAGTGGTAACATCTCTCTCCATTTACAAGGTACAAGGGGTGCAATAGCTGAGTGGTTAAAGCACTGGACTTTCAATCTGAGGGTCACGAGTTTGACTCTTGGTAACGGTGCCTGGTGGGTAAAGGGAAGAGATTTTTTCCATTCTCCCATGTGCAGACCTGCTTGTGACTGAACCCCCTTTGTGTGTATATGCATGCAGAAGATAAAGTACACACGTTAAAGATCCTGTAATCCATGTCAGCATTCGGTGGGTTATGGGTTATGGAAACAACAACATACCCAGCATGCGCACCTCTGAAAAATGAGTATGGCTGCCTGCATGGTGGGGTAAAAAACAACAACAACAAAACAGTCATACATGTAAAAATGTTACATGTTTGAGAGTGTACATGTGTGTCTGCCTGAAATCTGACTGAATGAGAGAGGAAACAAACAATGGTAGCCGTCAGTCGGCTCTACCCAGGTAGGCAGCCTGTTGTGCAAATGACCCCCTGCTTGTAAAGCGCTTAGAGCTTGATCTCCGACCGAGGATAGGCGCTGTATAAGTATCCATATCAATCAATCAAGGTACACAACTTCATGTCAATGTTGTTTATGCTACCGATTCAGCTAGCACACAGTTATAAAAGGTTCCTCAAGAAAAGAAAAAGAAAAAAAAAAGAAAAAAAGAAACTCTGAGCTTGTCCTTACACCAATATTTGACATGTGCACACAGCAGCAATGATAGAAGAAATGTGCATACACAAATTAGCTTTTATTCAAGACTGGCATAGGCCTTTCTAGTCCCAGATATGCTACACAGAATATATGGACAAAACAGAACAAAAACATGGTTGCCTCGATGGCTTTTTGACTCAAAAGAACAATGAGGCTAGGAAAGTAAATGATTATACAACAATGAGTGGTAACTCCCTCCACATACAAGGTACACAACTTTAAGTGAATGCTGCTTATTGCTACCGATTCTTTCATTTCATTGTTCTGTAATTGTACGAAAGTCAGTTGTGTCTGACTTTGACCATCAAGAACAGCAGAGGAGGCAACTGCTAAAATCCAGTCACCTGGGCTAGGCCTGGAACAAGTTAGTGGCCTGGTACAGGACTGTACCCAGACAGGTGAGCTACACTAAAAGACTGCAAATGTATGATTGTCACACATGTCCAACTATGACCATCAAGAACAGCAGAGGAGGCAACTGCATGCTGTCCCAAATATCTCGGCTAGAATGTGATTACAGTGGGGTGTGTGTGTGTGTGTGTGTGTGTGTGTGGGGGGTGTCTTGCCCAAGTCACATCCCCACTCTCTCTAAGAGAGCTAAGAGGGCTTTTGGTCAGTCAATGCTGGAATGGTCCCCAAAGGCCACCTAGTCCCCAAGCCTGCAGCATTAAGTAAATTACCTTGTAAATGCCCGGCATCTTGTGAACACCTGCCCCACATGTGGGGTTAGTTAATAATTGTACATCGGATAAAATACTTTGTACACACCCATCACCCAATTTAAAAAAAAGAAAAAGAAAAAAAAGAAAAAAAAAATGTCAAGAACTAATCATAATGTCGATGTGTCATCGAAAAAGTGAGAGCATGACTTTACCCCATGACACAGTGCCTTGTTTCAGCAGCTAGCGTTCTGTTCTCACTCCAAGCCAAACCAGAGCTGTGTACTGAAACTAAGTAAGGGAATGGACTCCCACAAAGGGAAAAGTACCCAGTCAATGCCCACCCCCACCCAACCTTAGGGTGAAATTTGTGTTAAGTAGGGGGGGCATTTACAAGGTAGTTATCAGTATTTGTGTTGTACTGCAATGCATTGCATTGCATTGCATTGCATTGTACTGTACAGTACAGTACTGTGCTGTACTGTGCTGGGCTGTGCAGTGCTCTGCTTTGTTGTGTTGTTTTTTGTCATGCTACAAGACTTCTCAATATCTTCTATTCTGACAGAAAATTTACCAACATATCGCACAACCTTCCTCAAGAGTAATTAGAAGATACAGTGCATTCCACACAAATACAAATACAGAAGAAGAAAAACCATGCGTAGGCTTAACTAAAATAAAAACATTAAGAAACTTCAGACTTCAAGAGAACTGTCATCTTGCCATTCACAATCAAAGGGAAGCAACCTCAGTGATCCAAACTACTGATTTTGGTGGTGGTTATAAAGTGAAACCGTGACTGAAAAACTGTTCGCTGCTGGTGAAAGACATTGTCAGTTATCTGTGTCATCTCTACACTAACTCGTGAATGGGAAGTGCAACAATAGTGCTAGGTGATATTAGCGCATGTATTCTGGGTTACTTCTGTCTTGTTTTGTGCTCTTAAGTCATTTGGATGAAACGATAAACCATGCTGCCATGTGCAACATGCACTTTGCGTATGCAAAAGAACGCACAGCAAAAAGGGCTGTCCGTGGCAAAATTATGCAGAAAAATCCATTTGGACAGTAAAACACATACACCTTGCAGACAGAAAGAATAAAGAATAAAAGGTTGGTGCTGTACTGTGGTGGTGGTACTGTCCTCCTAGGGACAGCAGTCACAATTTACACACAGCAATCAGTTGTGACAAAAAGTAATACAGTACAGTAAAGTATAGTGCAGTACAGTACAGTACAGAACAGCACAGCATAGTGCAGCACACTACAGTTCAGTACAATACGGTACAGTACAGTACAGTACAGTACCATACCATACCATACCATACCATACCTCTCTCTCTTTCTCTATCTGTTTTGCATGTTGATCATTTCAGCTGGATCGTTTTGCATTTTTGTGATTTTATTTTTCATCATGGCAATGTGTAACATTATCAGTTTTAAATCACATCGATTCCAGCAGTTTTCATGGAGATATCACATATCTTCTGGCATGCCCTGACAAACAATGCCATAAGGACATCTGAGGGAGAATTCCGCCAGCACCTTGCGTCTGCAAGAGGCTGGTCACACAGAGCTGTGTCTGTCCCTGTCCTGCCTGCTGGTGTTCCATGCCCCACCTGAAACTACACAGGTGCTTTGGACTTTGGGACTCCAGAGCCACATACACCGCATGTGATTCCACAGAAGATGCACACTGTATTGTCATCCTCAGCTTCCAAGAGACAACTTTTTTTTTTTTGCTGCCCCATCATCAACACTGTTTCTGTGGCTTTACTCCCACAACCCTCATTCCAAGTCCCCCATGCACAGCCACAACTGGTTCATCTCTCGCCGTCCCAGCACCGGCAGTGCACAGGGAACCATCGGTGTTAGGTCGCCAGGAGGCCACACACCAGAGTAGACTCTGCACTCCTGCTCAGTCATTTCGGTGGTGTTCAGTGGTGCCTGTTCTGATTTAACGTACGTAGGACCCCACGCACTAAGCCCCCTAATGACAACAGTAACACCTTAGTCACGGAGCCAGACTGAGTGAGCATCCCTGCCAGATTGGAGACCATCACCACCTCCCTCCAATGAGACAGTCCCCCATGAATCTGCCCACACCATGACGTTTCTTTGTTTACAACCATGAAACTCACCTGCAGAAGACACTTGATACGTTCCCCTGGAGCCAAGATAACTGTGGTGAACACGCCAGCCAACATGCCCGCTTTGAACACACCAGCATACCTGTCATCAATCACACAAATAATGAGCGAGTTTCAGTTATCACAGAGGCATCAATGCATTCTGACAAATCCACAAGAGCAAATTTGATTAAAGAGTGTTTATCTAATGTGGCAGGTCTGTGTTCTTCCATGTAAGCACTCACCTTTTGGACTGAAATATAATTTTTTAGGTTTTTTGTTGTTGTTGTTGTTGCTGTTGTTGTTGTTGTTGTTGTTGCTGCTGCTGCTGCTGCCCCATCATCTGCATCGTTTCAGTGGCATTACTCCCATGCCACTCATTCCAAGTTCCCCATACATGACCATGCCCAGGTCTGTTTGTCATAGTCCCAGCGTTGGAATTCTGCAGAGAACTTTTTTGGGCTTTTAGCTGCACTATAGTGATATAACATAGTGATAGGCTCTCCATGCCTGATCAGCCGGAAGGGTTCAATGCGAAGGTCAGGCATCTTTTGTTGCCGTTTTCTTTTTCTTTTTTTTCTTATTATTTTTTCCGGCAGATGTGGTCGTAGCGACTGTCGATCTGTCTGCACAGTCTGACTCGTGTGCTTCAGCTTGATGTGCTGATGTGTGCTCCCAATTTTCTGGTGTAAGGTACACAGTATGTATGTGCTGATGTGTGCTCCCAATTTTCTGGTGTAAGGTACACAGTATGTATGTGCTGATGTGTGCTCCCAATTTTCTGGTGTAAGGTACACAGTATGTATGTGCTGATGTGTGCTCCCAATTTTCTGGTGTAAGGTACACAGTATGTATGTGCTGATGTGTGCTCCCAATTTTCTGGTGTAAGGTACACAGTATGTATGTGCTGATGTGTGCTCCCAATTTTCTGGTGTAAGGTACATAGTATGTGCAAGTTACACGCACTGGCTCACAGATCCAGTTTTCGGACCACTACCCAGCAAAACACAGCCACCCCACGCACTTTAAAATATCAACGTAAACACGACTGATTGTGACGCCTTTTTCAACCGCTGTACAGCATTGCTCGTACAAAACGCTACTTCAGCTCAATGCCACTGCAAAAGCCAAAGAAACCAGCAATCAAAATGCTGGGTATTGCACAATGAATTGAGCATACCTGGCAGACGTGCCTCATGAATGCCACAGATGTTCAAAAGCAATAAAAGGGTGTTTACCCTGTAGCCCCTCCATGGCCACCCCCCCAACTGGAATAAAATGGAATAGATAATGTCCTTATTATTACCATGTGTAATTGGGTCACAATGAATAATGCTGGAAAGGGGTGGGGGAGGGTAGTACTTCTAGGGTACAATCATGAATCGAAACTTTTTACAAACACCAAGACAATTTTTGACACATATGCACATATCAGAGCAAGTACATCCACATGCTCATACACATACATGCATAAACACAAACACAACACACCACACACACACACACATACACAAACAGACGCGCGCGCACAAATTGGAAATCATATACAAATATCAAGACAGTAGGAATTGTGACACATGTGCACATATCAGAGCAAGTACATGCACACACTGAAACACACACACATGTGCATACACACACACACACACACAAACAAAAAAACCCAACACACACACACATGAATACAAGCATACATACACATGCACAAATGTGCACACACAAATACACGCACACACACACACACACAGCCCCCCCACTCCCCCCCCACACACACACTTTCAGATCATATCAACAGATGTGCTTCAATGGAATATATGCCACAAATTATACTTTACACATAGACCAAACTGACGGTTAGATCAACAGTTAATCAGTAGCTGATTGCACAATTCTCTTCCATACTTTTTGGGTTGGTTCAAAAGACAGGGCATGTAGAAGAATTCTAACTGTATTCAGTTCTCATATATGTATATCTACCTGGTACTGTGCAGACTTACGTTAATTCCTCCTCAGGATGGGTTTGCTGCAGACGACGCCCAACACCATAACCAAAGAAACAGATGGCAAACATAGGTGCCACCGCCGCTAAGGGTGCTGACATTCCTTTGTACAAACCTCTGACACCCTGCAAGAACGTAACACAGCATACTAGTCAAAAGAATTGATGGAACGCAGCAAGAATATAATACAGCATACAAGGCAAAAGAACTGATGGAACACTTATACCAATCAAAAGAATTAATGGAGCACTGCAAGAACAAAACACAGCATACCAGTCAAAAGAACTAATGGAACACAGATGAATATAATTTAGCATACCAGTCAAAAGAACTAATGGAACACAGATGAATATAATTTAGCATACCAGTCAAAAGAACTAATGGAACACAGATGAAGATAATTTAGCATACCAGTCAAAAGAACTGACGCAGCACTGCAAGAATATAACACAGCATACCAGTCGAAAGAACTAACGAAACACCAATGAATATAATTTAGCACACCAGTCAAAAGACTTGATGCAACACTACAAGATATAGACAGCATACCAGTCAAAAGAACTGGCAGAACAATGATGAAATCCAACCTAAAGAATGAGAAAAAAAACAAACAAATCAAATAGTATCAAAACTTAGTTTATTTCAACAATAAACTCAATTTTTTCAAAACCACCAGGAAATTAAACAACAAAGTAATGAAACAAACAAACAAATAAAACAAATCTGTTGCACGATGGGTACCGTGGGGCAGGAGGAGAATAGATATGGTGGCCCCAGTGGTAATGTGCCCGACCAAGTGTCCTCTGGTTTGTATACCAGCTGGTAATGAACAATACCATAAACCACACTTGCAGGCAAGAATTCACATGTGTGTTCAGCTGACAATTTTTATCATCTGCCACAAATCTTTTTTATCTGCATACTAATGTTGCTGGTAATTAACCCCCCTCACACCCTCCCCCCCCCCCCAAAAAAAAAATCTTGCCATAGAAAATGTGGGTGTGACTAGTCATCAAACCACAAGCAGAAGTAAAACGCCATTATGGTAATGATCAGAAACATTGTGGAAAAAATGATTGCTTTGTTAGATTTGGTTTCACGTGAGTCTTTGTATGGTATTTGTTGTTGTTGTTGCTGTTCTTCTTGATTTAAAATATGTTGACTTTTTCATGATTTTAGATAACAAAACAAAAAAAACAACAAAACAAAACAAAAAAGCCAAAACAGACATCTACAAGCAATCACCAACAGGACTATTTTGATGGAAAACAGAAAAATTCATAGATGAGTTTTGGCAACTCAAACAGTATCCTTCAATTTGTAGCCTAACTGATCAGAAGGGGCCCTTTCTGGGTTTGTATTCTTAAGTAACAAAGAGAAACTGTTTTATAATTATTGTTAAAAAGAAAGAATATAATACATACATTTATTTGTCTTCTTTTACTGCTTTTTTTGTTTTGTTCACTGTGTGTGTGTGTGTGTGTGTGTGTGTGTGTGTGTGTGTGTGTGTGTGTGTGTGTTTGCTCGCACGCGCATGTACACATGTAGGCTTGTTCATGTGTGTGTGTGTTAGTGTCAGGGCTTCTTACAATTTCATGTTAAAGTCCTTGGAGGTGCAAGCAACTCTTTTCACCATTATTCACAGGCTGCCTTTAAAGGGTCTCTCTGATGCCACACATTTGTATCAGATATGCTTTGCTGCACACGTACAAAGGCAAGCATACCTTCTTGTCATTATCATCAATCTAGGTTTCTAGGCCAAGCAGTCATGATGGGAAATAGCTCTTTCATAGCAGATGACCCCCTGACAGACTGCAGCTGCCGAACAGAACTTTCTTTGTGTATGTTCAGTATTTCCTGAAATTTTCAGAGTATTGCAGGGACACACTTTATCTGCATTTTCATTATAGACATACATTCATGGTGATCAGAAGCCCTGTGTGTGTGTGTGTGTGTGTGTGTGTGTGTGTGTGTGTGTGTGTGTGTGTGTGTGTGTGTGTGTGTGTGTGTGTCTATGCATATGTGTGTGTGTGTGTGCATGCGCACATGTGTATGTGTGTGCATGCACACATGTGTTCATGTGTGTGCATGTGCATGTGTGTGAGTGTATTTCAAAAGATACAGAAAGACAGACAGACAAACAGATAGGGAGTGATACATTCATAGATAGAGAGAGAGAGAGATCTTGAGTGTGTGCATGTGTGTGAATGCATGAATGTACAGTTGCGCGCACGCATGTGTGTGTGTGTGTGTGCGTGTGTGCGCATGTGTGTGAATTTGTCAATGTACAATTGCATATGTGTGTGTGTGTGTGTGTGTGTGTGTGTGTGTGAATTCATGAATATTTGACTGCATCTGTAAGTGTGTGTGTGTGTGTGTGTGTGTGTGTGTGTGTGTGTGTGTGTGTGTGCATGAGATCATGAGATAAGAGAGAAAGAGAGAGAGAGAGAGAGAGAGAGAGAGAGAGGAGAGAGAGAGAGAGAGAGTGTGTGTGTGTGTGTGTGTGTGACTGTAATTATAAACAGTAAATGCATAACCCCTTCGTTAAGAGGTCACATTCAGCTGTATGCCCTCTTAAACATATAAGTTAACACACACAAAACCAAAATTTCTTTGTATCAGCATCCAATAAATACATCTATGCATATGTGTTGATGATTTTAGAAACTGCAAATGATCTAACTTAATCAAGTAACAAACTAGCTGGGCATCGATCCTCGATGGATATGAAGCTCGGCGTTTTGTGGAGTTCCCAACGAAAATGTCACTGAACAACATAGGTAATTGGTACATATGATGATTCTGGTGGGAGTTCGTCAGTAAACAATAAAAATAGTGGGAGTTCGTTGGTTATTTTGGTGGGAGAAATGGCGAGTCAGGAAGATGTGCTGAGGGTCACGTGACCAATCTGTGGATCAAGAGTTTGATTTCTGTTCGGACTTTTCTGTGCGCGGTTCTATCAGCCATTGGTGAAAAGTTCATGCAGGACAAACACAAAAATCAAGAAATGTCCGCATGGACTTTCATTGACTGAGAATTCAGCTTCACATCCTTTAATTATTCGGGACCGACGTCAAGCTGTTCACTACACATCGATCCAGCATCGATGCCCAGCGGAGGCCATGAGGTCAATGACACATCAGACACATTCATCTTTATATGTCTATACGGATCAGACTGGAAATCACATGAACGGGGATGCACCATATCGCCACTACTGCACTGCTGCACACAATCACACTGACAAAGCCATATCATACCTCATGGACCACAGTCTGTCTAGCACAATCAAATGTTCCAGAATACAGAGGTTTCTGGCCTGCAACTGGTTTGGGCATCGTCTGAAGCCGGACCTGTCAAAATACAGAACACATCAAAATTATTCTCAGACTGTCAATGTTTTAGGATCAAGTATTGCACACATATGTACACTCATGTATATATGCATACACATATCTTTCTCTATGTCTCTCTTCCATGCGCACACACACTTACACATAAACACACATCAATGCACAGCTAGAGACACTCACACATAGATACTCAGATGATCACACAATAATATAGGAAAGAAACAGAAACAAACCATGAAATACATATTCATGGTCATATAAATTCAAACATTTAGTCACACACACACACACACACACACACACACACACACACACGTGCGTGCGCGCAAGCACGCACGCACACACACATACACACACTGCAAGAGAAAGTGGGGGAGAGAGAGAGAGTCACTCTGTGTGTGCATGCATGACTGAAAATGAATAAAACTAAAAATATTTCACAAACTAATAAAGATTACAGTTCTCATTAATTTTATGATAGCATCATTAAGATCGGTAATGGGGTGAAAGAAATAAACAATTTTCAGCAGATTCTGATATTTTTGCATATTCATGCTATGCCTAAAAGACATCAGTGTATATACCGGGTACGCAGAACAAATACAACAACAAAGACACACAAAAGAACGTTTCGAACCTGCCGGGGAAAAAAAAAAGAAAAAAAGAAGAAAAAAAAGAAAGAAATAACCTGCCGGCACAGTTACCGTCCATGAGAAGCAGACGATGTTAATAGTTCAAAGGTCAGCACACTGGCAAACCAGTTGCTAAGTGTTACACATTCAAAAGGATAAGTTTGGATGACTAAACAAAGCATCGAAAGATGAACAGTAACCTTGATCGTGTCGAGTGGGTGTCCAGCAACAACACAGCAAACCCCCCCAATCCCCCCAGCGACGAAGTCTTTTGCTGGACTTGCTTTCTTCGGCATGGTTGCACTCAAAATGACACAGAAAGGGAACCTCCAATTAGTCTTTTATTCCCACGCGGGGCAAAAAATATATCACTTGTAATTCTTTTCTTTATATTCACAAAATTTATTGATCACTAAATGGTTCTTATCCATCTACATTTGTTATAAGCTGGATTATATGAAAAAGGGTTATAAGAAGATTAATTTGATAAATGTTTTAGGACTATTTTGTGGTACATGGCTGGCGTAGAAAAGGTGTTGTGACCATGGGTCAGAGGTCAAACTACAGAAATGAAATGGAGGCGAGTCACGGACTAGTCAGTGGAAGAGCGGTTGAATTGTTTATACACAAAGTATATGCGTCTTTCTCTCTCTCTCTCTCTCTCTCTCTCTCTCTCTCTCAGAATCTCGACACTGTAATTATTTGATGTGTTCGTATTGATACGATGTGTATCGATGTTACATGCGTAAATATTTTTTACATGTTTTATCTGAAAAAAAAGGGCAAATTACCCCCTGTCACATGTACTTTTAAGCTAATGACAATGTGCCAAAGTGTCTCAAATCTATTAGTAGTTTATGTTGTTTCAATTCTGGTTTGTTTTTTTTTGGTTTGTTTTTTTCTGTTCCATTTCATCTATTTGCACCATTTTATTCTGATTTGTACAAACTATGTCACCAGAGCTTTTCAGCTAATGACAAACATTTCAGTGTTCAGTGTTCAGTGTTCCCTCTCTCTCTCTTCCTTTTTTTCAGGCGGTAGGGGTGGTGGCTGTGGTTTGTTATCTTTGTTAGTTGTTTTTGACGACGACATTAAGAATAAACTGATGTCAACTGCAAAGTCGGTTTTAAGCTGAAGTTAACAGCAAAGTTAATCGGTTGATGCCGATTCAATGCTTTAAAATTGTGAGAAAAAAGCGAACTTGCGTATGCTGTATTTTACATTAAGTTTTAAAAATTCATGTAACTTTTTTAAAAATAATCTGCATCAATATCTACATTTCGGCATGTCTCAGTTCTTGTTTGGATTCTGTACCCTTTTAGCTTCCAGCTTTTAGATAAAGCAAATCTGTGGGAAATGTTCTATATAATACATACTATGAATTTACATTCTTTTACAGTCCTCATGTGCATAATCTGCCTCCGTTTTCATCCCAGTGTGCGAACGACTCCAATCGTCTCTAGTTGTAAACCGCACGGCTTCTGTAGAAATGATCACAGCTTCACTTCCGTTCAGCAGAAGACATTTTACGAGCGAGGTAGGCACATGTGAGTGAATGCGCGTAATGTTGATCCAGTGGATTTCTTGTACAAACACTTCATTCCTTCTCCCCGAACAATAGCTTAGTGACAATCAAAGAATAAAGGTATCATGTCCTTTGCATTTGCCCCCCAAAATGATGTTAATATCATTACCGGTGTCGGTGCCGCAAAATCAAAACACAGTGTGACCAACACTAACTCTTCATGCAGACGTGTTGAATCTTTTGGAAAAGAACGAATACGCTTGAATTGATAGTGTGTGTGTGTGTGTTTGTTTGTTATGGTAAAAGAGTGGATTACAGTTAGTTAGATGGAGTATCCACTGTGTACAACGCACTTTTTGATTTCTTATGTGAATATTTTGAAGATGAAGATATGAAGGTCATAAGTTCAACAGGTTGAACTTGTAAGATATTTTTTTGTTTTTGATATTAGTTTTTTATTACCGTACAAGTACATGTGCTTATATCAAACTGTTAATTACACTCTAATCATTCTGTTCATAAAAAATATACAAGGTATTCCGTTTTGTAAGCACAACCGAAAAAAAAACAACCTTGAAATTACTATTGTCTCCACAGTATCTGGATCAGTTGAGTTAGTTTGTAACATTACCTTTGCTGCATTGTTTCACTGTCCGTAAAGTTTGTTTGAGAGACGAGAGAGAGGGGGGGGGGGGGGGGGGGGGGAGAGGAGAGAGAGAATGTGCACATATACATGTGTGTTAACATGAAAATATATTCCCAGTTAAAAGATGTTTTCATGCATTGCCATTTACTCGGTTTAGACTCAAGAGTCCACTTGACTTTGTATATTTTTTTATTGTCTTGTCAGATGAATAAATCACATCACCGACATCTTGTGTTATGTTACAAACAATGTTGTTTATCATCTCATATTGTGAGACCAGGTCTACAGATTATGTCAACACTACACACATATGAAAAACCATAAAAACTGAAAACTGTAACATTGCGACAGCTGGTACTGTGGGAATGGTTGGGAAAGGCTCCCAACAAATGTGCAGTGATGAACATTGATTTTTTTGTTTAATTGTTGGCAGTTCTTGGGCTGGAGTGGAAAGGTTTTGAGATGGAGACAGTGGCTGAGCTGTAATTAGAAACACAATGTGCTGGAAGTGGAAGTCTTTTTTTCTCTTTATTTCTTGTGATTTACAGATATGAATTAAGGTAATAACCATCTTCAGAATCTTGGTACTCTCCCTACCTAAATCTGTTCCTGATTACCACACTTTAGCTGTTAATGAAGAGTGCAACATCATGGTTCATAATTTAGAATATTACAGATTTTACCTGGGTCAAAAGGAACATTTGGCAGGGATTGTTCAGAAAATCTGAAAAGGTATAAACATGAATTGGAAATCATACACAAATACAGGAGGAGTTTTGACACATATGCATTTATACCCATAAGTGTTTGTATATGTGTATGCTCACACACACACTTTATGTTTCCTTTCAGGTCAGTACTCGAGATAAACGAAACGAAGCAACCACATGTACAAAGGATGGCTTCTTGGGTGACTGCAAGAACAAAACTGTCAGCCTTGATGAGGCTGCTGCCACTGACAACGGACAGCTTTCTTCCTTTCTACAGAGCATCAGTGTCTCATAAACTTCAACAGGATGGCTTTCGCTTCATCATTGATCAGCCAAGAACATTTTTCCACACAATGAAGACATCACCACAGATCTTGACCGCAAGTAAACCATGCTCATGTTCTCGAAAACCAAAGTGTAGCAGTGCACCTTTGCGTGTTCCGCAGGTTGACTTGGATTCTGAGGTGGAGAGGAAAAGAACTTCAGAGATTAAAGTGGGTGTACAGTCTGCAACTGAAGTTTTACAGAACCTGAGTCCAGAGGATGCTCGGAAACTTAAGATTATCAAGCTGGAGTTTGATGTTACAGAACAGATGAACGGAAAGGTCAGCCATGTCTGATAAAATTAAATCTAATTGATGAGTTTCAGTGTGTGTGTGTGTGTGTGTGTGTGTGTGTGTGGATGACTTCATCAAATAAACGTGTGTAATTCAAGTGATGTGTGTGGGTATGCGACTCTACAGGAATGCTGTTTCATGGTGAATGGGTGTTGTGTGAAATTGTGTGTGACTGTAACTTGGAAGTCTGTGTGTGTTTGTGTGTGTTTGTGTGACTGGATGACTTCTTCAAATAAACATGTGTAATTCAAGTGATGTGTGGTTATGTCACTCTACAAGAATGATATTTTATGGTGAATGGGTGTAGTGTGAGTTTGTCTATGAGTCTGTGTGTTATTATAGTGTATTTGAAGCTTGAAGGATTGTTGTTTTTTCAAAATCAAATGTACACGTGTGTGTTTGGGATTCAAATGATGTGTTTTGATGTGAGTATATGGGTACTATGTATGTGACTTTCCAGGAGTGCTCATTCAAGGTGAATGTGAGTGTAGATTTGTGCAATGTGTGCAAGTGTGCCTTTGCAGTTTTGAGATTTTGTGCATGTATGTTGCATGAAGGAAAATTAGGTATCCATCCATTACTGTACTCCATGGCGGTGAGGCTGATGGTCAGATGTTTGTAATTTTTGATTCACTTGTGTAAACAAAGTGAGTCTATGTTTTAACCCAGTGTTCGGTTGTCTGTGTGTGTGTGTGTGTGTGTCCATGGTAAACTTTAACATTGCCATTTTCTTTGGAAATATTTTGTCTGCCATTACCAAATTTGGCTTAAACATAGTATGAAAAAAATCTTCACAGTCATACCAATAACAGCTTGTAAGTCTTCTGAATTAAGCCGTATTTCCGAATCATTATGGGTTTATTTTGTTGAGATTTCTTCCGAAATCCGAAAATTAAAAAACGACCTTCCCACTGAGTTTGGCCTACAAGAACGTAGGTTGTGTTCGAAGATAACACCTTGTTTTTCTTGTTCACAATTAAAAGGAAAGAAATACAGAACACATAACAGTGATACTAGCTACACCAATCGATCATTTCTTTCAGCCTATTGTAGACTGGTTCGTCAGTGCAGATCTAGAGATCTACCATGTGTTGTGGTGTGCTTGAAGTGATGGCAACGTCTCCTTTACCGCCAAAATACAAGAATAATTGAGATATAATAAAACACAAAAAAACATGATTTAAATGGCATTATCATGTCCACAACAATTACATCTATTTGTCGCACGAAGAGGAAAACGTTAATATCGTTTTAAGTATTGAATTTAGTTGAATGATGTCAGATGCGCCGCAGCAGTGGGGATTTGTCTGCTTGCTTCAGAACTGAACATGCATGGTTCGATCCCACTAGCATGCCTTTTTTGCTTCATTTTTTTTTAAATTAATTTTTTTTCTTCCAAGCTTATTTGATATATCATATTTAATACAGAGCACTTTTCAACGATTTTTTAAATCTCTTTTTTCTTCTCCTTCTCCTCATGATTCCTTTACTGGATAAAGTGCGAAGCACAAGTGAGTGTTGAAGGCTTTGCCTCTTGTTTTTATTGTAATTTGTATGAATTATGGTGGGAAAATGCAACCACGTAACAAGTCTTCTGTTAAATTGATGAAATTAGATTGTTTGATCTTATGTTTATGTCAATGAAATTATGTGAACAGAAACAAAGAAAACCAGGATTCACAGCCCCATGAGATGTTAGTATAGAATTTGTTTCTATTGTCTCTGATTCTTTCCTCCAGAAAGATTTGTGTGTGTGTGTGCAGTTGCACTATAAACACAATTTCTTCTGTTATGTTTGCGTTAGGATCACTTTTCATAGTTTACAATGCATTTCCTTTTGTAACAATGAATATTGATCACATTTTGCTGTGTCAGGTTCCTGAGGTGATGACGGATGAAAACTGGCTGCATGCCTTGAAACTGGACAGCAAGAGCCAGAGGCTGCGCTATTACATCTTTCTGCGGAAAGTGGAAATGTTGAAAAAGTCCAGGAAAAGGAAGCAAGAGACGAAGCAGGAGTTAAAGCAGCGAGAGAAAGCTGAAGCCGCCGATGAAACAGAGCCTGTGTATAAAAACACCATCTTTTTCACCATCAGGGAGACAACACTTAAAAAGGTTGGTTTTTTGTTGTTGTTAAGAAATGTTATTGTGTGTTGTGTGTATTATAATAGTAAGTCAAGTCCGTCCACATATTCTGGAAATACATCTAGACACAGTCTATGTTCTGGTTTTGTACTTTGAAAGCATTTTTGATTGAGCCATTTTACTTTTAAAGCTAAATTGTTTTTATTTTTATTTTTTTCTAAATACTCATTGAGGGTAGCAGAATTTTATTCAACTGAAAATCCATCAGCCACTACTATTTGTGGCTCTCAGCTATGATTTAGGCACTTAGAGAATAGATCAGTCACAATGCTTTGATGTGAATACATTTAGTTTGTGTGGTGTAGTATACATGGATCAGTCTGCATGCTGTTACACCCCCTTTAGACTGAAACTGTGAAATGGAACACAAACAAACAAACGAAGGAGTCTAAATTACACAGAATAAAAGTATGAACATTTCAAATAACTGACACATTTTACATCTTCATCAACAGAGTCACCTTCATTTGGCTTTGGTGTGTAGTGGTCTGTACTTTGTTACCAAGATCAGATTATTCTTACAGTGAGAATGTGGGTTTTGTAAACAAGATAGGGTTATTCTGACATGGACAGATGAAGAGGGTGGGTTTTGTTTTAAAAAGATCAGATAATTCTTACATCGAGAGCATGGGTTTTGTGAAAAAGTTCACATTGTCCTTACATTGAGGGCATGGGTTTTGTTAACAAGTTCAAATTATTCTTACATGGAGAGCATGAGTTTTGAGAGAACCACTTCAGCCAAAACGGTTAGTAGGCATAATACAATTTTATAGACGTAAGTTTTCCACTATCCCTTTATATATGTCTCACTTGAACACAGGCCTTATTTGAACTTAGTTTACCAAAATGAATGTAAGTACTTCCCATCTGTTTTAAAGCACAGTACCGTTCACAGATGAAAGTTTTCCACTGTTGCCCTGTATGTTTCACTTGAACACAGGCCTTATTTGAACACAAGTTACCAAAATGAATGGAATTCAGGACTCCCTATCTGTTTTGAAGCACAATTCCGTTCTGTACAGTAATTATCAATCCTCTACATTTTCCAGGCAGTTTTGAAGCACAAATCCGTTCAGTACAGTAATTATCAATCCTCTACATTTTCCAGGCAGTTTTGAAGCACAAATCCGTTCAGTACAGTCATTATTAATCCTCCACACATTCCAGGCAGTTTTGAAGCACAATTCCGTTCGGTACTATCATTATTCATCCTCTCCACTTTCCAGACAGTTTTGGAGCACAATTCCGTTCAGTACAATCATTATTCATCCTCTCCACTTTCCAGACAGTTTTGAAGCACAATTCCGTTCAGTAGAATCATTATTCATCCTCTCCACTTTCCAGGCAGTTTTGAAGCACACATTCCATTCAGTACAAACTACAATCATTATTCATCCTCTCCACTTTCCAGGCAGATTTGATGCACAATTCCATTCAGTACAGTAATTCTTAATCCTCTCCACTTTCCAGGCAGTTTTGATGCACAATTCCATTCAGTACAGTAATTCTTAATCCTCTCCACTTTCCAGGCAGTTTTGATGCACAATTCCATTCAGTACAGTAATTCTTAATCCTCTCCACTTTCCAGGCAGTTTTGAAGCACAATTCCATTCAGTACAGTAATTCTTAATCCTCTACACTTTCCAGGCAGTTTTGAAGCACAATTCCATTCAGTACAGTAATTCTTAATCCTCTCCACTTTCCAGGCAGTTTTGAAGCACAATTCCATTCAGTACAGTAATTCTTAATCCTCTACACTTTCCAGGCAGTTTTGAAGCACAATTCCATTCAGTACAGTAATTCTTAATCCTCTACACTTTCCAGGCAGTTTTGAAGCACAATTCCATTCAGTACAGTAATTCTTAATCCTCTCCACTTTCCAGGCAGTTTTGAAGCACAATTCCATTCAGTACAGTAATTCTTAATCCTCTACACTTTCCAGGCAGTTTTGAAGCACAATTCCATTCAGTACAGTAATTCTTAATTTCTTTTGAAGCACAATTCCCCCCCGAAAGCGAAGTATGGCTGCCTACATGGTGGGGTAAAAACAGTCATACATGTAAAAGCCCACACGTGCGCATATGAGTGAACATGGGAGTTGCAGCCCATGAACGCTGAAGTAGAAGAAGAAGAAGAAGCAGAATTCCGTTCAGTTCATTAATTGTCAATCTTCCACACTTTCCAGGCAGGGAACTACCGCCTGGCCCATGCCCTGCAGTTCGGCCAGCCCCTGGTGTTCGACATGGACTATGAGCAGTACATGCGCTCCCAGGACTGCCAGAACCTGGTCTTCCAGTTGCTCCTGAGCTACAGCCGGAACCGTGAGGCCCGCGAGCCCTTCCACTTCTTCCTCACCTCCTTGGACCCCCGCGGCCGGGTGCTGAGGATGCTTCAGCGCCAGAAGCTGGTGGGTTCCAACTTCCTGGGCACCATGACGGACCAGAGTTACTTAGACTTGTTCCCGCGGAAGAACCTTGTGTACCTGTCACCGCACGCCAGCGATAACCTGAAGGATGTGAGCGCGGATGATGTGTACATCATCGGGGGCATCGTGGACAAGATCAACACCTCGCCCTTCTCCCTGGCCAGGGCCAAGGAGCAAGGGATCCGGGTGGCCAAGTTTCCCTTGGACAATTATCTGCTGTGAGTTGTGATTTTGTGTATTTGTATTAATTGCTGTTTTTGTCACAACTGATTTCTCTGTGTGAAATTCAGGCTGCTCTCCCCAGGGAGAGTGCATCGCTTCACTAACAGCACCACCCATTTCTTTTTATATTTTTTCTGCCTGCAATTTTATTTGTTTTCCTACTTGTGGTTGATTTTTTCTTGTTTTGTGTGAAATGTGACTGTGAGCATGGTCATTTGCGTTTAATATGTGTACCTTTACATGTGCGTGTGCATGTGCAGAAACGAGAGATAGAGAGTTTTTGATTTGTTGTTGCAGTGTTAGCATTTGTGTGTATTTGTAAATCTGAAACGTGTCAGTGTAGCTGTGCAAGTGCTTATGTGTAAGTGTGTTTGTCTGCAAAATACATTTGACAAAGGTCTTTTGACCAAAAATTTGGATACTTCTTTTATTGTGTTATTTCAGTGTTTGTGTGTGTGTTTTTTGGTTTTTTGTTGTTTTTGTTTTTTGGGTTTGTTTTTTTTTTTGGGTGGGGGGGGGTGCGGGGGGGGGGGGGGGTGTGTGTTGAGGGTGTGTGTGTTGTTTTTTCAAACACACAAAATATTTTTGGGTGTGCACATTGTGTGGATTAAGTGTCTATCCCCCAACAACCAGCAGTAGTTTCCATTATGTGGGTTCAGATTATCACTGCATTCCTCCAGTAACAGCCCCATTATGTGGGTTCAGATTATCACTGTATTCCTCCAGTAACAGCCCCAGTAAATCCATTATCTGCCAGTGCCAATGGTCTTGATACCAACAAAGCATAGACACTACTGGAGGGGAAAGGGACTTGCGTAAGCATGAGAACAGACAAAAGAAGCATGAGAAAGGACAAAATTATAGAAAATTTTCATTCTTTGAGTTGATTTACTCTACAAAGATTTTTGTTAGTCAAACTGTGTATACATGCTTTGTATTTCTTATGTATGTGCGTATTCATCTGCTTTCATGGGCAGCAACTCCTGCATTTTTTCGTAGTCATGTGCAAGTGGGCTTTTATGTGTATGACTGTTTCTTACCGATGCCTTGTAGGCAGCCATACTCCCATTTTCAGCAAATGCTGGGTATGTTATTGCTTCTGTAACCCATCAAATGCTGAAACGGATTAAAGGATTTTTTTTTTTTTTTTTTTTGCTGCCCCATCATCTGCACCGTTTCAGTGGCATTACTCCCACCATGCTCATTTAGATTCCCCCATACTCGGCCACACCTGGGTTCGTCCTTCGCAGTTCCAGCGTCGGCAGTCCACAGGGAACCATCGATGTTAGGTCGCCAGGAGGCCACACACCAGAATAGACCCTGCACTGCTGCTGAGTCACTTCAGTGGTGTTCAGTGGTGCCTTTTCTGTTTTAACGTACTTAGGACACCACCTACTAAGCCCCCTACTAACGACAATAATGGCTTAGTCGCAGAGCCAGACTGAGTGAGCGTCCCTCCCAGAGTGGAGACCGCCACCACGTCCCTCAAACAGCCCCCCATGAATCTGCCGACACTGACGACATTGACAGGACTCACCCCAAGCACGGAAGTGGAGGGGTATCGAAAGATTAAAGGATATTTTGTCTTCTGCATGTGTATACACATGAAGGGGGTTCAGGCAGTAGAAGATCTGCAGATATGTCAATGACCTGGGAGATCGGAAAAATCTCCAACCTTAAACTGCCTTGTGCACTAAAACTGGAGATGCAATGCTCTTATCATTCAGCTACCATACCAGTCATATGTGTGTGTATGACTCGATACAGCTGCTGAACTGGTATATATAAGAATATGAACCCCACACTTTCTCACAGGCGTGTGCATGCATGAACCAGCCAGCTGTCATGTCTTTGTATGAATTGATATTTGATACTTCTGCTGTCATTGGCTGCAACTCCCATGTTCACTGCCATGTGCAATGTTAGGTCTTTATGCGTATAATCGTTTTTTACTCCACCATGTAGGCAGCCTTACTCTGTTTATGTGGGTATTTGATATTTGTATTTGTATTTCTTTTTGTCACAACAGATTTCTCCGTGTGAAATTCGGGCTGCTCTCCCCAGGGAGAGCGCGTCGCTACACTACAGCACCACCCATTTTTTTGTATTTTTTTCCTGCGTGCAATTTTATTTGTTTTTTCCTATCTAAGTGGATTTTTCTACATAATTTTGCCAGGAACAACCCTTTTGTTGCTGTGGGTTCCTTTACATGCACCAAGTGCATGCTGCACATGGGACCTCGGTTTATCGTCTCATCCGAATGACTAGCATCCATACCACCACTCAAGGACTAGTGGAGGGGGAGAAAATATCGGCGGCTGAGCCGTGAATTGAACCAGCGCGCTCAAATTCTCTCGCTTTCTAGGAGGACGTGTTACCTCTAGGCCATCACTCCACATTAACCCAACATATCAAAGAATCTTTTTTTTTTTCTTTTTTTTTAAAGTTTATGTCTTTTATAGTCAATAACTACATCATTTTGGTAAAAATAAAAGCAGGCCAACAGAAATGAAAAATACTGCTCTGTGCAGTATGTGTGTGTGTGTGTGTGTGCGCGCGCGTGTGCGTGATTTCTCAAAATTCCACAAATACTTTTAATGTTTAAGGTACTTTCCAAAGGAAAGAAATTACAAACAAACAAAAAGCCTAAGCAATGTATGAAGGGTTGCTTTTTAAAATGATTTTCTTTATAGTCAATAATTGCATCATTTTGTTAAAAAATAATAGCAGGACAAAGTAACTGAAAAACATTGCTTTGTGCATGGAAACAATGATGGTGTGACTGTGATTTCAGGTGGGGCAGTGGCTCCAAGAGTTTGACGCTGGACCAGGTAACGACCATACTGCTGGAGCAGCAGAGGTCAAAGGACTGGAACGAAGCCTTCAAGGCCATACCTCGGAGAAAATTGTACAGGGACGATTGATTAGGGTATGTGAGTAGTGGGAACATTACTTGGGGCGATTGTTAATGTTCTGTGAGTGGTAGAGGTTTTCCTTGGGATGATTGTCAGTGGTTTGAGTGGTACTGGTAGGTTTTTCTTGGGACGATTGTTGATGGTCTGTGAGTGGTAAGCGAGTTTACTGGTGACAGTTGTTGATAGTCTGAGGTTTTGATAGAGACAATTGTTGATGGTCTGTGTATGGTGGGGGTTTTAACAGGGACAATTGTTAATGTTCTGTGAGTGCTAGAGGTTTTGATAGGGACAAATTGTTAACATTCTGTGAGTGCTAGACGTTTTAATAGGGACAAATTGTTTATGTTCTGTGAGTGCTAGAGATTTTAATAGGGGCAGTTGTTAACAGTGGTGTAGATTTGAAAAGGGAGGATTTTTGTTTGTTCTGTAAGTGGTAGAGATTTTAATGGGGACAATTAATCACAGTGCTAGAAGTTTTAAGAGGGAGGATTGTTAATGTTTTGTGAGTAGTGGAGATTTTAATGGGTACAATTGTTAATGTTTTATGAGTGGTAGAGATTTTAATAGGGACGATTGTTGATAACAGTAGATATTTTGATAGGGAGGATTGTTAATATACTGATTGCTAAGATATTGTTGATAATGGTAGAGATTTTATAAGGGAAGATTGTTTATGTTTTGTGAGTGGTAGAGATTTTAATAGGGACAATTGTTAATGGCGGTAGAGATTTTGATAGGGAGGATTGTTAGTATACTGCAAGTGGTAGAGGTTTTGACCGGGAGTGTTGTTAATGTTCTGTGAATTGTAGCGTTGTTAACTGTGTTAGAGATTTTAATCAGGATGATTTCTGACTGGATTAGCAACATTCTGTGGACTACTAGTATTGGGGTGGTTTTTTTTAGGTCACAGTTGTCAGTTTCCTCCCTGTTCCTCTGGGTATTCATTGGAAAACAAGTTTTCCCATCACAACATGAATCAGAACAGGGATTTTCTGTGTTAATCCCAGAAACTGTCGTTTCTTCTCAGGCCAGGTTTGTCTTTAATTTGAATTGGCTAATCCAGAAAGCAGACATGTCTGCTGCTGCAGAAAAAATTCTGACTTGTTGTGGAGCTGCAAGCACTGTAATGTGTGCAGAGGATGTGAATTCAATGCCGCATGGAGTACTGGTATCAGCAGAATGCGTTCTGTGCCAGGGGCATAAAAAATTACATATAGCTACCAGTGGAGACATCCCCGTATGGGGTATTGGGGATTGTTCAATAGCAACTGTGTCCCCACCTCCTGGAAATTCTGTACTGGAGATTTCCTTTCTATCATTCTCTTTGTCTGTGGTCTTTTCCTTATATATGCACTTTGATTTGTCTCTGCACAAGATTCAGCGCTATGCATGTATAAATATCATTATTTTTATTCCTTTTGTATTTTCTGTGTTGGTCCATTCACCTTTAATCTCTCTTTTCTTTGGAAAGCTATGATTTTTGGTCTTTTTCTGGACTGGAAAATTGGGTCTTCTTACTATGTTCTGTTGTTCATCATGCCAAGGTCGAAGAATGTGTTATGTTTCAGGTTGGCATTTCTTGATTTTGTAAGCTTAAGCATAATTTTGTGTATGATTATGCTATGTTCATGTTTCATGTTGTGTTTTTTTAATCCTCTGGTGTGAAAATTGATGCAGTGGTCAGTTTATAGAGACATGTCCTAGGTTTATGTGCATGAGTATGACTGTACTTATGCCTTATTTGTTTTCCCACGTGATTTTGTTTCTCTTTTTCAGATTCTGTGGGATCAATGTTGACAGTGTTTTCATCCCTGATTTGGCCCTGTGTGGTCAGGTTGACTGGACTGTCAGCGACAATTATGCATGAATGGTAGCATTGGAGATGGCTGTTGGTTCTGATCTCCACACCTTTCAGTTGAATGAAACTACATACTGCTTATGTCACTTAAAAATAAATAAATAAAAAGTGTGTTAGCGTGTGTATGTGCAAAATGTGTGTGTGTGTGTGTGTTCAGCCTGCAAACCTGTGCAATGCCAAAACAAAAAAAAATCAGTTTTCATTGTGGAAGCTGTACAGATTACTGGCAGTTTGACAAACACTTTTTCTTTCCTCTTTGTTTAATTTTGCCCCAACACATTTTGATTTTCACACACCATCTGCCCATCATGGATGGTTTCTGATCAAGTGATGCATGTGTAGTCGTGTCTAAATAAAGAAGTGTTTATGGGCCTGAATCATTTCAGCCATGTTGACTGTTACTTTGAAAGTGCGTGGCTGCTAATTTAGAAGTTGAATGTAACCCCAGAAATGAGACAGTGCAATTGTCACTGTGCCAGAAAAGATTGCAAGTCTTCCCTGAGCTGTGCGCATGAATGCTTTGGAGTCGAAGAACAAATTCCATGATAGAATAGTCTGCAGTCCAGTAGTTGATCAAGAGAGCTTGCAGATTACTGAACTTTGTGTTTCAAATAAAATGAAAATAAAATATTAATTGTGGCACTGCTTCAAACTTGTTCTGTATGCGATTGATTGGGTGCTTCGTTTTCAGTTTTGAAAAAAAAAAAAATGTGCTTTTTCATTTCTTTCTATAACTGTTTATAATCTGATCTCTTTTTCTGTCTTTTTCACTCCAACACACATAATTCAAACTCACACATGCAAACACAGAACAGGTGCGTCATGTTCACAGGTATATACCAGCTCTGAACACTCTTCTTTTCATACCACTGATAAGTCTACATAGTCTGGATGATACTGTCATTCTGATTTGATGATAAAAGATACTGTGTGGAGCATGCACTTAGCGCATGTAGGAGAACCAACGGCACCAAGTTGTTACAGGAAAAACTTTGTAGTAAACTCCGTTCTGATATACGTCTGTTTGTGTGACTAAAACCAGACTGAATGACACAGCCTGCGCTGTGTTCATGATGGGTGCAGGCATGCACAGGACACTCCATTAAGAAGTCATGGGACGTAACTACTCCCGAACAGAGGCAAAAGAGACCACAGGATGCAACTCGCGACAGCCTTAAAAGAAGTATCCCCATGGGTGTACCATCCAGTATTTCATGACTGCAGAGCCCACCGGCTAAAGACACCACCCTCCGGCTGCTGAGCACACCCCACAGACCAAACCGCCCCTGCCTGCAGACAGATGAAGACAGTGCCACTCCAGACACAGCCATACGGTGTTATGTGTCCTCAAGACAGAATCCCAAGTTGTAGTCTTTCCCACTGTCAACAGGACTTTCCCTGTGGTCAGTGGGTCTTTCCTCACTGTCACTGGATCTTTCGCCAGGGTCAGCCTAGTCCAGGCAAAGAAGAAAGAGAAACACGCGTAGGTGCTGGGGAGGACCCAGAGAAGCACGGTCTCCACCCACACTTGGAACAATTCTGCACCACCCTTGGAGGCCTGCGCTGTGTTCACGATGGGTGCAGGCACGCACAGGACACTTCATTAAGAATTCAAGGGACATAACTGATCCTGAACAGAGACAATAAAGACCACAGGATGCAACTCGCGACAGCCTGAAAAGAAGTATCCCCATGGATGTACCAGCCAGTATTTCATGACTGCAGAGCCCCCCAAAAAGGTATGTTAATGGGCAGTGTCAGGCAGTGAGTGGGGTGTATGCTGTCACAAGAGTTAGCATTTTTTCTTCAAGTCTTTTATTCACACACACAAACACACACACTCAAACATGTATATGTACGATGCTGGACAGAAAATATTAATATGTATATATAATTTATTATTCAGTCAGAGAATTCCTTGCACTTTTTTTTTTCTTTTTCTTTTGTTGCGTCTTTTTCTGCTCCATCACAACAACAATCACTGTGAGATGGTGTTCAACAAACAACAAAATCAACAGAAGCCCCTACATCTTGTGCCAAGATAATGTGCAATAATAACTCAATTTCTAATATAGTTGCCCTTAAGTATTCTCCGGAGGAAAATAAAACAAAAAAATGTTTTCCTCAATCCTGAACTGGCTACCATATTACCTTCTCAATTTTTGTCACAGCCGATTTCTCTGAGCAAAATTTGGGCTGCTCTCCCCACCTGCACCTACCCTGAAACTAATTTCTTCCCCCATCCTCTTCCAAAAAGTCAATTTCAGTGTTTTCTTTTTCTTTTTCTTTTTTTTTATTTTTTTAATTCAAACTGTGTAAAATTCCTTTTTGATTAAAGATAAAAGTTAAAAAGAAAAAAACAACAACCAAAGATCCCTTTTGAGAAATGACCAATTCTTTACTCCTATACTTAATTGCAAAAAAAATGTTCTTGTATTTCTTTGTACTGGTAAGACTTGAAAAAAAAAAAAAAAAAAAATCAAAGACTATACTTTCTTTTTAAACACATGATTCACGGAAAAATTGATGCATCATGTTCTGAAAAACTGTATGCAATGTATGAGAATGTCAGCTAACTATCTTTAACATTTCAGAAATATGAATCAAGGTAACTGGTTTTTAGTTTACAATAATCAGCACACCCATTTCACTCTAAACAACTAACACTCAACAGTCCTTTATGGAAGTGATCTTGGCAAGAAAAAAGGTACAAATGAGTTCAAACAAACTTTGTCTAAATTCCATTATATAATACAAAGATATTGCGATGGAATGTTTTTCTTCACACTGAAGCCTGCCTACATATTCATATGTTCATGAAGTCATTTCATCAAGATAAGACATCAACTAACAACCTGTTTGTTTAATGCCCGATTTTTGTCAAGCCATTTTGATAAGACATCAACTAACAACCTGTTTGTTTAATGCCCGATTTTTGTCAAGCCATTTTGATAAGACATCAACTAACAACCTGTTTGTTTAATGCCCGAATTTTGTCAAGCCATTTCTTTGAACACCTGAGATGCATTATGCACCAGTAGCACCCCCGCCCCTTCCCTTACTTTTGATTATGAGGCAAAACAAAATGACTGTAACACATTTATTTTATCTGAGTTTGAAGTTTGTTGATGTGCACAGCATCCCTTGATGTGATCGACGCTCATATCCTGCAACAAAACAAAACTAATGTGAGCAAATGTCTGGAACAATGTGCAATAAAATTACGTCTGAAACATTGTGCAATCCCCCACCCCCACCCCTTCTAAGAAAAGATACATAAAAATGAGGACAATAACAACATTGAACATCATCATCATCATATAACCACCCATAAGTCTAAAAAAAAAAAAGAAAAAAAAAGAAGGCAAAACTATACATCAGAACATCAAATCTGAAGCTGAATCTCAAGTGGTCTCATTTGGGGTCAGAAGACAGAGATATAGCAATAAATTTATTTAATATAGCGCCTAATCCAATGATTCTGCTCGAAGCACTTTACAATAGTTCCAATAAAGATATAAACCATCAAAGCATGCAGGTTGGTCCAGCTTGGTGAGCAAACATGACAAACTTTTACAAGACTGCATCAAGTACATACTATACTCTATGTCCAAACTATATAATCATCACACATAAAAATGTACATGTCTACACACATGTACAATAACTTAATCCATACATTGCCCCTCCATGCAAAACATGTCAAACCACACTTCACAACATAAACATTTATGTGCAAGACATGCATTCAAATACCAAAACAACAGCTTCTATACGCACAACCCCACACAGACATCAAACCAAATGCCAACAGTAATCCATGCATGGTGACACACACAAACATCCCAAACAACAAAAACACCCAAATACAAACAAAATACCACAACATCCAAATGATACAATCTCACACCACATTTGACACCAACATCACAACAGCAAAAATCAGACCACAACACCAAAAAAAACCCCAACCCAATCCAAACACCCATATAAAAACCAATTGCGTACATCACAACACACAAACAATGCACAACCTCTCCCTCCTCTCCACACAACACCTCAACAAGACACACACAAAAAAAAAAACACAGAGTCACGGTTAAGTATGTGTAATTAAAAACAGAATTAAGCACACACCCACACTGTTGCAGGCATCAGGAGATCAAATAAAGGCAGTTTTAAACAGAAGTCTTGAGGCTGGTTTTGAAGCTGGAAATGGACTGGGAGTGTCTTGATGAGTTAATTCATATGGGAAGGAGTTCCACTGGATGGGGGTGGTGAATGCAATGGATCCTCAATTGAAGGACCTTGTAACAACAGAGGGAATTTGGAGACTGCGACTGATGACGAACGTAGCTGTTGTGATGGAAGGTAAACAGTGAGGCGATCAGAAAGATAGGTGAAGAACCAGAGAAAGCGTGAAAGCAATGTGAGGAGAGTTTGTATTCAAGTCTGAACCATATCGGCAACCAGTGGAGTTGTTTCAGAAGAGGCCTAATATGGTCGCTCAGAGGGTGGGTGTTTCAATACAAAACAGCAGCTGAGTTTTGGAGTTTCTGGAGTTTCTGAATAATGTAATGAATATTAAAACAAATTCAAGTATATTAATATATATATTTGTTTTAGTGCAGTTTAGCATGAAGGCAAAACCAGAGAGATGAAGCTAAGATGCAAATGTGAGTGTGAGGAATCCAAGTGCACACTGAACAACAGAAGAACTCAAAATCAAAAAATTAACTGAGTGGAACAATGTTTTTGGGTGCAATTTTCAAATGATATATTGTTGTATGCTAACAAAAAAAGAGTACATCAGTGAATATATACATACATATACATATATGTATGTATGTATGTGTGTGTGTGTGTGTGTGTGTGTGTGTTGATTTTTTGTAAGCCTAAAATAATGTAAAACTGGAGTGAAGGCTTACAACACACATTGCTTGCTTTGTTGACCCTTTGGACACTTGCATCTCTCATCCATGGGAACATCCTTCAACACTTTCTCAGCGTGCATGCCACAACCTGCGACACAAAAAGAGTTTACAACATAAATACATATGTATGTATGTATATGTTGTTGTTGTTTTTTCATGATAATTATAATAATAATAATAATTTATTTTTATATAGCGCTATAATACAAGCATTAGCAAGTTCTAAGCGCTTTACAATCCAGTACCTAAAGTGAAACAAGAAAGCATATTATTATAAAAAGTAGTAGAAACATAAAAGAGAATCATTAATATTATAAAAACACAACGCATAAAACTCACAAAGTAACATACACTCAATACTACAACTATTACACTCCAACACACACACACAAACACACACACACACATGATTAAACGGCTGAGATAACAGCAATTTTCACTTAAAATACACCATAAAAAAGAAGCATAATTGTAATTTGCATGCCATAGATTTTGTAAAAATTGTAAAATAAAGTTTTGGATAGAAAAGGTAATGGGGTAAAAATCGGCAGTCATTCTCCCTTTTGAACCACACCACCACCATCCATTTACCCACCCCCATTCTGTCTACTCACCCATCACACACACTCACATTGCCATGAGCCTGGGACAACAGTACTATTTGAGTTATGACAAGTATTTTTTAAAGAGATAAGTTTTAAGATTTGCTTTAAAGGTAGATAGATGAGTTGTCTATCTGAGAGCAATAGGCAGAGAATTCTAAGTTGTTGGGCCGAAGACAGAAAATGACCTCTTTCCACAGGAGTTATGGAAGTATCAGGGAACAGCTGGGAGGAGTCAAGAGATCTCAAGGTTCTGTTTGGCAAGTACAGGTTAACTCACTCAGTACGGCCAGTCCTCTCTTCTCCTCTACACAGACCCCTCGGATGTCCAGTGGGTGTCTCAATGACCCAACCTTTAGCTTCCGTCGTCAGAATTGTGGTATCTTTGTCAACATTCACCTCTTCAGTATAAGAGCTTTCCGCTTGCAATATTTTGATGGTGGTAATTGGGGTGAAACGCGGTTAACGTTGTCTCTTTCGCCGTTCGTATGGAGAGAGTTAATAAGCTCAGAAAGATATGAGGGTGTGGTATTATAATTCAGGCACTGAACGGAGGTATGTTAACTTCTTTAATATTTGTGTGTGTGTGTGTGTGTGTGTGTGTGTGTGTGTGTGTGTGTGTGAGAGAGAGAGAGAGAGAGAGAGAGAGTGTGTGTGTGTGTGTGTGTGTGTGTTCTACCCAAGTCTGTATCTTGGCACTGTCACCAGTTTATAGTCCTGTTTCTTTCCATATCTTTTTTCCGTCCTAGAACTGCTGAAGGAAACACACAGAGATAGAATGGGGATGGAAGAGAGGAGTACAACTACAGCCAAAAAAAAGGTAAGTAGGCAAAATACCATTAGTAGGTACCTTAAGTAGGCATAATACCGCATACAGATGTTAAGTTTTCCAGTATTCCCCTTCAAACATTCTTATAACTCCCTTGAATACAACCTACCAAAATTGATGAAAAAAACTCCAGTTTCTTTTTGAAGCACAATTCAGCTGAATTCAAATACAGTAATGCTTTATCAAGCTACTGTTCTTATTGTAGGGATAACAATGCCTCTACACTATAATCCACATTACATCAACAAACATAGAAACACCGGTAATGACATCAACACACCACCACCAACTCCCCCCCCCCCCCCCCCCCCCCCCGCCCACCCCCCACATACCTCTCTTTGGAAAGCGCACTTGACAGCATTGTGATATGGTCAATAAAGAAATATAGCACTGACACAGGCACAGGCCTACACTTTACTAACCTGCCCACGTTTTCTTGCCGCAGGTTTTGCAGTCAACTTTGTAGCACATGCTGATTCACCTGTGAAGCTGCCAAGAAGTGCTGCAACAAATAAATTATACAGTGAATGAAAATATCAATGCAAGAGCATTAGTAAAAATCGGACAAAGACACTCCCAAAAGCATAAATGGATCTATCTATGCACACAGCAGTGAGTCTGTCGCTTTGCACAGTCACAACTCCCTTAAGACTGGGGGGACAACTTTTGATTAACATTTAATAAGAGATTTCCCATAATTAAAACACTAGCATCCGATCAAAATCCGCCCCAGGTCCAGGTTCAACAATATTCAAACTAGAGACTGGTTATTTCTTAGTTTCCATCAAACACGGGTCATTTTTTTTTAGTGGAAAACCACCATGCAGTCTGTGTGTTGCTCATTTGCCTCTTGTGCTGGTTACATTACTTTCGATTATGCAAAGATCTACGCAAACTTGAAAAAAAAAAAAAAAATCACTTTATATGATCTTTTTGCACTGGATTATCTTCTCTCTTTAGAACTCTCTTTTCTTGCGTTTCTTCTTACCACCAATTTGAATTCGATTAAACATATTTTTTAAGTTTCCTAATAAGCGCGCTGGCAACGCTATATGATCATCAAAGTTGATTATTCGGATTCTGCCCCCACCGCCGTCGCCATCATTTCCCAAAGCGGATTTAGATTAACTCTATCAATGACGAGGGGAGCAATACGTTTTTTTCTATCCAGGTCAGAAACTTACTGTCTGTGAATGTTTGTCCCAAACTTGCCAAGCAGAGAACAGCCCGTATATTGAAATGCGAGTGAATCTGAAGACCACAGCTCGCGTGTGTCGGTGTGTGGAATGTCGAACACGAGCTGACAGGCCCAACCCACTTCCCTTTTATTTCAACAACAACCACGTTCGATTTGTTATGATGACTAAACAGATTTCGTCAGGGAACGTGTTGGTGCTAGGTCTCTGCGCATGCGCCCTGTTCAAAGCCTGTTTATAGAGCAACTGGCCTTGACCTTCGCTGCCATTATCCAGAACTGGGTGAGCATGCGTCGTCGGTCGATTCTTTTGAACGCCAACGCTCTGAGGACCAGCTTATTTTGAACCCCAATACAACTTATTTGGGTGCCCCCTTCACCTCGCTGGTGTAAACATTAACCAAAACACGTATATATTGCGAGTAAATTATATTTACTCAGGGGGGTGCGGTTGGGGTGCGGTTCTATCCTTTTGTTGTCCCAAATAGACTTATTTTTGTTATGTTCAATCTTACGCCTCTGCGGACACAGGTCAACAATGGTCAATGATGACGGCTGACCTTCCAAATTCAAAATTGAAGGTAAACGCTTCATAACTCATAATAAAAATGTCTGTTGTGCCCGCGGACGTTTAATTTAAGTCCGTGGTTGTGCCTGACGTGACAGGAGTTAAGTCCTCGAGTGAACTCGCGCAACCATGATGCCGTCCACAATAATCTTTAGGAGACAGCCCTGATAGATATTATTACTTAATTAATTAAACAGCTGTTTAAAAACAACAACAACACACACACACAAAAAAAAACACCACCACCAACAACAACAACAAAAAACAAAACAAAAACAAAACCAACCCTACTGTACAGACCTGATTCTGTGTGCAGATTTGCTACAATGTCGTGATCGTCTGGCGTATCAGTATATATATAGTGTGTGTATGTCTGTCTGTCTGTCCGTCCGCTGTGTGTGTGTGTGTGTGTGTGTGTGTGTGTGTGTGGCGCGCGCGCGCGTATATCAGTCAGGGCGCTTGTTTGTCAGTGCGAGTGAGTGAGTGTGCCGTGTGTGTCCGTCAACTTGATGATGTGTGTGTTTGTGTGTGAGCGCATGCACTGATATGTTTGTGCCAGTGAGCGGCGGCTCGTGTGTACAGCACCGTGGTACTGTATATACTTAATACACATGTACATGGCAAAAGAGAGTGGGTCGCACAGAGATACCCTCACAACAACTGATTAAACTATTCATCACTGCGGCTTTCGTCGACTCGCGGTCGTTCCCCTAAAAAATGTATACAGACTCGCTCTACTGTACTTGTTGTGAGTGTGTCCGTCAGCGCGTGCTCGCCGGTAAAATCCATCGACGTCGTCTCCGACAGTTCAGTTCGTTAAAAGCCCAGGGTGCTTTGAAGTTGTAGTCAGTGTCACGTTGCAGTGTCATATATTTCAAACTGATCAGTTGGGCCGTTGATTGAATTATGGGCCATTATCATTATGCTACTTAAAAGTCAGCGCTGGTGTCCGGTTGCCGTGCACGCACTCAGTGGAATATGTAGGCCTAATTAACCGACACTTCAAAATAAAAACCACTCTGGGCTTTTAACGATCAATTGACTGAGACCACCTCATCGATTTCGAGCGGCCGTGGGTTCACTCAGAGACAAGCACTGACGCACATACAACTGAGTGTGTGTGTGTGTGTGTGTGTGTGCGCCGGTGTGTGTGTGTGTGTGTGTGTGTGTGTGTGTGCCAGTCAGTGTGTGTGTGTGTGCCGTGCCGGTGTGTGTCAGTGCTGCCAGTGTGCGTGCCGTGCGCGCGCGTGTGTGTCAGTGTGTGTGTCATGTGTGCCAGTGTCACAGTGTGTCGTGTGTCCGAGTCAGTGTGTGTGTGCGTGCGTGCGCGCGCGCCTTCGCGTGTGTGCCGTGTGTGAACTTGTGTGCCAGTGTGTGTGTGTGTGTGTGTGTGAGTCACGGTGTGTGTATGTGTGTGTGTCACAGTGTGCCGCGTTCACGCGGCGTGTTCCCGGTGTGTGTGTGTGTGTGTGTGTGTGTGTGCGCGCGCGTTCGCGTATGTGTGTGTATGAATGAGTGTGTATAGGACAAACAAAAACAGACGACAACAACAAAAACGAAATCCTGTCTTATGTGTGAACATTATCATGTCATCGTCATTTCAAAGGCGAAGAAACAAACAGTCTCAGCAGGACCCTGACAGGAAACCAGTCGAGTCCTACAGTAGGACAAAGGGTTGGTCACTGATGGTCAACTGATGCCAGCTGTAGCAGGCTGTAGACACCACACTCTCACGGTAAGCGCGGCTCCCGCCGGGCAGTTCCGCTCTCTGCAGGGCCTCCTCAGTCAGTGTTATTTCTGTGTCTTAGTCCTGGTGTTATTTCTTATCTGTGTCTCCGTCCGGTCAGGACGTATCTCTCCAGTGCTGTTTCTGTGTCTGTCTCAGTCCATGTCTCGTCACTTTCTGTCTCAGTCTGTCCCTCTCAGTCTGTCTCTCCTTGTTTGTCTGTCTGTCTGAGCATGTGTCTCTCAGTGTCTCTCTCCCGCTATATATTTTCTCAGTCTCTGTCTCTGTCTCAGATCTATCTGTGTTGACTCGGATTGTGAACGGGTTGTGGCCTATTCAGTAAACAACTGAAGTGTCAGTCTCAGTCTCTCTCTCTCTCTCTCTCTGTCGATTGTGAACGGGTTGTGGCCTATTCAATAAACTACTCTCTCTCTCTCTCTCTCTCTCTCCCTCCCTCCCTCCCTCCCCGGCACCTCTCTCTCAGTCTTCCTCCCCCTCCGTCCTCCTTTCCTCCTCCTATTCCTCCTCCTCTTCCCTCTCTCCTCACCCTCTTCCTCTCTCTCTCCCTCTCTTTCTCTCGATCTGTCCCGCCGGCTTTAGTTAGTACGGCTTCACCCCCACTGGCCCATCCCTAACTGATTACATAACTATGTACTCATAATCTGTTTCCTATTATGCACTTTCCTCCCTTTTATCATGCACAATTACACACAATACGAAAAACGTGTTCTATTATGTTCACTGGCCTCCCGTGATTGCAAGGCAATAAAACTATAATTTTAGGAACATTAATTTCAACTCACGTTTAGGACTTTCAAAAATCGATTTTGTCAGTTAGATATAATGTAAGTGGGCGTATTGAGCCCTCAGGCTATCAGTGATAATTATATTTAACCATGCAATCACACTTATGCAAACACACACAGGGCACACACCCACCCACACACACAGGGCACACACACACATCTCTCTCTCTCTCTCTCTCTCTATATATATATATATATATATAAATATATATATGGTGTGGGCGTTTGTTATGCAGAGACCACCTCAGTTTAATGACGGTCGGTTTCTGCATCAGTGGAAGGCTCTTTCTATAAACATTATAGTGCGTCAGGTCAGGTCACTAGATCTGCTACTGGTAACCTGAAATCCAGTACAACCTGTTCAGGGTCGGATTGCCGGCGACTAAACCGGCACTCTCACCACTCCCTTCCGGGACTGGTGAGGCGGGTGGCTAGACACCCTTATGGAATTAAAAACGAGATCCATAAAAGGGCGTCGGCTCAGGAGAGCCACCGACGGCCATCTAGCTCCACCGTGCTGTGTGCATGCCACACACACAGTTGGCCCCCGGGGTGTGTCTACCCATGCATGCGAAGTCTGGATCCGGTAGAATCTGCGGAAGAAACCTAACGGTTCAACGGAGAGGAAGGCGGATACAGCAACGCACTGTGGAGTGCAGAGAGCAAGATGAGACACTGAAAGGATATCTTGGTCATCCACTGCATCCGTGCTCATCCTCCAGTTGTCTCGACTTAGTCTTGCCACTGGAAATTGGTGGACCCGGACGAGAGAGTGAGGTCGACGTTGCGCAACTCCTCTTCACTTTAAACAAACTCATCGCGCAAGTCATCAGTCATCCATACTGACCTTTCATCCTTCAGAATAGATTCATGAGCATCCCCCCCCCCCCACCACCCTCCCCCCATCCCCCAGCTGGATGACAACGATGGTCATCATCGATCTCGATGGACACACACCACCACCACCATTTATGCTATCCCAACTGAAGTTCTGTGCCATGTGTATTGTCAGTATTACCGGTATTGCCACTGTATGGTATGTTGTATCGGGTGGGTAAAGTCATTTATAGCTTAGTCTTTCGTGAACTTAGGACTATGACTCTCAAACTACAGCAGGAGGCTAGATTGTGCTGGCTCTTAGTGCTGCAGCCTTGGGCCAGGGGCGGGCTAGCTGGCCTTTTGGGACCATCCCAACGCCGACTGTCCACTGAGAAACCATCGTAGTGTCCGAGAGAGTGCATGGGAATGTAACTCGGGCAAGACACTGTCCGCTATAATCAAATTCTAGCCCAGATAGTAGGGACAGCAGTCACCTCTTGTGCTGTTCTGATGGTCATAGTTAGGTCGGACACGACTCAGTGACTATCATTTAAAAATATATTGGATTCACCTTTTGCCGCAGCAGATTTCCCCTCTGTATGAAATCGGGGCTGCTCTTCCCGGCCGGGGAGTGCGTGTCGCCAAAATGCAGTGCCATGATCCACGTGTATATTTCTTGTGGTTCCTGTTCTTGTTCTTGCAGTTCTTGTTCTTTTTGTTCTTCAGTGTTCTTCCTCTCTCTCTCTCTATCTATATATTTATCTGGCTTCTTTCCGATGCCTGTCTGCGAGTGTATTTGGTTTACTCCCCAAAGAGTTTTTCATCAGTTTTTATCTTTCTACAGAATTATGTCACCGGGGACAATTACGTCTTTTTTTTTTATATTGCCGTGGGTTCTTTTGTGTTCAAACTGTATACGGCGGGCGGGACGTTCCCGGCCGGCCGGTTTAATGTTTTTTTACCCGAACGGCTAAGACTCGATTGTCACCCAGACATTACTGACCACCACTGCCGGACTCAGTCAGGGAAAAAGAGAATGCCATAACACGGACGAGTTTATAGGCCTATATAGGGTCTAATTACATCAGTTGGTGGCCAACACTTTTCAGCAGCAGACTGAGAAAACCAGCTGAACCGAAGACTATTTGGACATTGGATCTCGGGCAGGAATCAAAACATGACCATTGCTTCAGAATGCCAGCCAGACTCAGTGGCACGTTGGGACGGTATCGTTGTAATCAATCGCGGGGTAGGTGGCAGAATGGTTAAGACGCTCAGCTGCCAGTGCCAGTACAGAGAGTCCGTGAGGGTGTGGGTTCGAATCCCGCTCACTGTCTCGCCCCTTCTCCCAAGTTTGACTGGAAAATCAAACTGAGTGTCTAGTCTTTCGAATGAAACAATAAACCGAGGTCCCGTGTGCAACACGCACTTGGCGCATTGAAAAGGAACCCATGGCACCGTCCGAGTCAATGTTATCCTCTGGCCAAAATGATTATGCACAAAAAAAAAAAAAAAAAAAAAAGAAAAAGAAAAAAAAAGAAAGAAAAAAAAGAGAAAGAAATCCACTCTTGATAAGCATGCACTCAAGGCCTGACAAGCTCGTTGGGTTATACTGCTGTCCGAGGCTTCTGCCTAGCAGATTATTGTCGTGTAGTGTGGTGTATATGGGTTTATCCGAACGCACTGAGTTACGCCTCCTTGAGAAACTGAAACTAAAACTTCGTTAAACTCTGATCAATCTCTTGAGCGCTTCCGCGCACGCGTAGACGCCGCGGCTTGATAGAAGCACGTTCTGCTGAGTCATTACCTAAAGAATGGGGAGTGGGAGGGGGGGAAGTGGGGGAGGGGGGGGGGGGGGGAGAAAGACAGAAAGAAAGGAAAAAAAAAATCGAACGATTGCATTAGATGAATGGTGAAAGCCAATCGATGTCGGGTCTGATCTTTCAAAAGGGCTGTGATCTCGATTTACCGAAATTCAGACTCAGTCATGCAGCACCTAAGCTCAAAACGATTCAAGTTGCCTCCGATCGAGTTATAATTATACACTTTTCCATAAGTGAAAGCCGTGTGTCCCGCGCACATTTTAAGTTTAGCTCGTGAATTAATACGGTGGGAATGTAAGTGACACACCCACGTGTGTGTGTGTGTGTGTGTGTGTGTGTGTGTGTGTGTGTGTGTGTGTGTGTGTGTGTGTGTGTGTGTGTGTGTGTGTGTGTGTGTGTGTGTGTGTGTGTGTGTGTGTGTGTGTGGTGTGTGTATCAGTGCGGTGTGTGTGTGTGTGCGCGCGCGTGCGCGCGCGCTCGTGTCAGTGTGTGGGTGTGCCAGTGTGTTCATTATATTCATTTTCAAGCTAATATTTTCGGCGAAGTTAGTCACATTAAATCAACCGGTATACACCTATTTTATTTGCTGGTCACACAGTGCGAATTGTCAACTGCTTCTCCGCAGTTAATTACATAAGATAATGACCGTGGCTGTTTTGTTCTATGATGTATCTGTAACTACACTACTCCTTCTCGGTTGAGTGCGTGCCGTGCGTGAGTGCGCCGGCGCTTGCTTGCTGTACTGACACGATGTGTGTCACTGTGTGCGTGCGTGCCCGGCTTGCGTGCGTGCGTGCCAGTCCCGGTGTGTGTTTGTCAAATCATGTGTGTGTGTGTGTGCGCGCGTGCGTGCGTCAGTGCGTGCCGCGTGCACTGATGTGTGTCAGTGTGTGTGCCGTGCCGCCGGGCGTGCGTTTGTGCGTGTGCCAGTGTGTGTGTGTGTGTGTGTGCGCGCTTGTCCAGTGCGTGTGTGTGTGTGTGCGTGCGTGCGTGCGTGCGTGCGTGAATCGATCCTCAGCTACTGACTGCCGAGTCAGTACAGTACCGGTGATATGATCACTGAGTCACTCAGATACAGCATGATCAGCGGATGGGGGGTAAAAAAAAAAAAAAAGACTGAAAAGAATAAGACTCTCCTGAGTCAGTTCCGCCTGACACCGGCCAACACTGCACCACCATCCTCCTCCCCCATCCCCCGCCTCCTCCTCGACAAGCGCGGCACACCGCCCATCAGTTAACTATTAGTCAGTGGACACTGCTATAGTTGACAGACATGTCACTGGCATTAACTACACTGCTTATAGTTGTTCAAGGATACCGGCCATCCTGGTATCCATCCATAACTAAGAATTCTCTCCATCAACCTGACGAAAGAAAACAATTTAACACACACTGACACACACACACACACACACACACACACACTGACACACACCCTGATAGTGGTTCTGCGTCTTTACTACTACCCAGAAGCCACTGCCATCAGCAACAGTTAAAGCATACTTGCATCTCTTTCTCAGTCCTGATTGTGTCATGTGGTAAACTGTACAGCATATCTATTTGGTGAGTATCATCAGGCTTTGTGCTGACAACTGAATGTGGTCGAATAAATCTTCCATGTGCATGCAAATAGATTTTCCATGTTGCCTGTTTACTAGATAACCATTTCGTTGCTGTCTCAGAACTTGACTTCCACTTCAGTGCAGCAGTACTTCATTTGTATTTATATTTCTTTTGATCACAACAGATTTCTCTCTGTGAAATTCGGGCTGCTCTCCCCAGGGAGAGCGCTTCGCTACACTACATCGCCACCCTTTTTTGGTATTTTTTTTTCCCTGCGCGCAGTTTTATTTGTTTTTCCTATCGAAGTGGATTTTTCATACATAATTTTGCCAGGAACAACCCTTTTGTTGCCGTGGGTTCTTTTACGTGCGCTAAGTGCATGCTGCACACGGGACCTCGGTTTATCGTCTCATCCGAATGACTAGCGTCCAGACCACCACTCAAGGTCTTCCTTAATCTTCCCGCCTTTTGAGGCGTAGAAATATCTGCCTTTATTTTTTGAAAAAAGGAAATTGCTTTAGGTAAGGGTTTCTGAAAATTAGATGATAATCATTCTAGCAATTCTTAGGATTAAGTCTGAGGGCACTACATGCAGTGTGTGGAGGCCCATGAGGATAACAGGTCTGAGATAGATTAACATCCATAAGATATGATAAGATAAGAATAACTTTATCATCTCCAACTAGAGAAATTTGGTCAGGTGCATAATCACAACATAGACAAGTAAATAACATGGAGACCATAACAGCAAAAAACAACAACAGCTATTAGGAATGTAACGAAAACACAAATGTAAAAATACCACATACACCATTTCATCAGTACATTCATTCCACACATTGGACGTAATATTTTGAATGTAAAAACAGAAAGAATAAAAAAAAAAAAACACACACCCAAAAACATCATATTTAATACAGTTATGAGCATAGCCTACTATATTGCACACTGAGATAAGATAGGCGGAACAATTCTGCTATCATCTCAGTCATAAAGACAAATTGCATCAGGTGTGGCAACTGAAAACACAACCAGATAATCACCGTACACACACACACACACACACACACACACACACACACACACACACACACACACGAATTGACTGTCAAATTTCTGCGGGGAGTTTATCTAATATCCAAACTTACCTGAAAGCACCACATTGAGTATATCAATCCCTTCAGTACTGATTTCATAACTATGTTCTCATATATCTGTTTCCCATTATGCACTTTCCTCCCTTTTATCATGCACAATTACACACAATACGAAAAACATGTTCTATTATGTTCACTGGCCTCCCGTGATTGCAAGGCAATAAAACTATAATTTTAGGAACATTTCAACTCACGTTTAGGACTTTCAAAAATCGATTTTGTCAGTTAGATATAATGCTAGTGGGCGTACTGAGCCATAAGGCTATATAATTATGTTTAACCATGCGTACACATTTATGCATGCAGCTATTATATATATATATATATATATATATATATAGAGAGAGAGAGAGAGAGAGAGAGTGTGTGTGTGTGTGTGTGTGTGTGTGTGATGTCCACGTGACGTGTGCATTGTGCATGCGTGCGCCACGGTGCGCCAGTGCGTCTCTCCTCGTCTTCAGTTCTCTATTGTGCCGCGTTTCACACACCACACCACCACCACCACCACACACACCACACCACCACCACACACACCACCACCACCACCACCACACACACCACCACCACACACACCACCACCACCACCCCACCACCACACACACCACACCACCACCACACACACCACCACCACCACCACCACACACACCACCACCACACACACCACACCACCACCACACCACCACCACCACCACACACACCACACCACCACCACCACCACCACACCACCACCCCACCACCACCACCACACACACCACCACCACCACACCACACCACCACCACACACACCACCACCACACACACCACACCACCACCACACACACCACACCTCCACCACCACACCACCACCACACACACCACCACCACCACACACACCACCACCACCACACCACCACCACACACACCACACCTCCACCACCACACCACACCACACCACCACACACATACACACACATACATACACATACACACATACGCGCTTGCTTGCTCGCCGGCTTGCTTGCACAGGCGTCAGTGGCGGGTTGGGGGAACAAAAAGAAAAAGTTAGGTGGGTGGATGGGACGGGAGTGAGTGAGGGGTGAAGGTTATCGAGAGTGTAACAGAGACAGCACGTTTGATGAAGTAATGGTTCCATCAGACAGTTCATTGTAGCCTATATTCTTTTCTCTCGTGATGTAATGGGGAGGTGCACGTGCACAATGATATACCGCGGAAATATTCATCTTCCGTCATGGTAGCTGTGAAACAGCTGCACTGACAAAAAAATGTGTACTATTAACACACAACAACACTGACTTGAGTTTCTAGAGTTCTAGAGGAAATTTGGTGGTCTGCATGAGCGACCTTTGCAAATAAACGCTAAGTTTGTTTACCGGAACTGAGAATGTTCCTTTCTTTCCTTTGGTAAACTCCATTCCGGGTCAGTGTAGTTGTTTTAAAAAAACCACAAACTCATTAAATCAAGCTGTGTCCTGGCGGTGTGTGTGTGTGTGTGTGTGTGTGTGTGTGTGTGTGTGTGTGTATGCGTGCGCGCGCGCGCGCGCGTGTGTGTGTATGTGTGTGCCGTGTGTGCCTGTGTGTATACACTAATATGCGTGGGTGTGCGTGCGCGCGTGTGTTAGTTTGTGTGCGTCAGTGTCAGTGAGTCTGAACCAAAGACTCAGAGAGAGGGAGAGAGAGAGCCGAGTTCACAACTGAAGTTGAACACACAGTGCCGGCTTGGGTCAACGTAAAAACCACGTGCACGCCTGTCACGCTTTTCACGATCTCAGTTGCAGTATGCTTTTCAAAGTCACAATGTTGAGTTCGTCTTGTCAGTATCTGTGACTGAGCCGTAAGTGGGTTGACTCAGGAGAGACGCGCGCGGCATTTGTAAACAGTTGAAGAAGCGGCCACTCTGTCTGGTAATTAATTTGAATTATCCTAGCGTTTTGATTCAAGCTGACTTTGTTAATGGAGTTATTTTACCGGCAATTTTTGTGCATATATGAAACGATGTTACCATTGGATGCTGTAAGTTTATAACCCCCCCCCCCCCCTTTTTTTTTTTTTTGATTTCTGCTCTTTATTTTGTACATTACTATTCAGTTGGTTTTGATTCCATCTTGCTTTTTCCCGTTTTTTCATGGTCCCACAAGCCATGAAAATGGGAGCAATAACTTAGGATGCAGAAATCGGACATTTACTTGCCCACCCTGTCATTTGAGAGCTGCTTAAGATTGATTTTTATATCTAGTAACTCGGTGAATGATTTGTCACTGGACATGATGTCTGACTAGATCTAGTAGCTGGGTCAAACGGTGCAGCTGAGAATCTTTTGTGTGCATGGACAAGGACTACGAAACACCGTGCACCCTTTGGAAGGCATGCGATAAACTGATAGAAATATGTAACCCCTTCGGGAGGCATGTGATAAACTGATAGAAATACGTAACCCCTTCGGGAGGCATGTGATAAACTGATAGAAATACGTAACCCGCCCCCACTCTTTCGACAGTGCTTAGTGAATTTTGGAACCATTGTTGTATTTTGTAATTTGGTTTTTGATGTTTGTCCTCAGGAAGAACTGAAGACTTCAGGCCAGCGGAACTACTGACGAGAAGCCAACATTAACAAAAGTTAAGTACTGGTGCACATTTCCTCCCGTCCCCCCTTCTCTCTGTCTGCCCTCTTTGTTTCTGCCTGTCTGTCCTCTTTGTTTCTGCCGGTCTGTCCTCTTTGTTTCTGCCTGTCTCCCCCTTCTCTCAGCACATCATGTTTAATATAACTCTAACCCATACTTATGACACTTACACTGCACAGAGTGAATGTCTGAATGTGTGAGGAGTGGTGTGTGAGTGTGATGATGGAGAAAAAACAAAAATCTGCCAGAAGGTGTTTAGCTGTGCTTCAGGCAGGCCGCTGAAGACTGGCACCACCAGACCAAGGGCTGCACCATGAGACAGGACCACACCTCATCACCAAGAGCTTGCAGCCACTGATGATGTTGAGGTGAGTTATTTTCACACAGATGCAGACTGGCTTATGCCCACGTGCATGTGGTTTTTCCATCCCACACCTATTCCCCCATGCACACACCTACCCCTCCACCCTCTGAAAAAAAAAAGTATCCACCCATACTGTCCCTCAACATAAAAGAATATCATTACACTTCCCAAACTGTTTATAGTATCATTTCACTCAGTGTTCACAGCAATGATTTGATAAGTGAATATAATCGTGCTGCTTTCTTGTTTCTTTATTGATTAGAATACATGATCAGTTTAAAAAACAAAACAAAACATGATCTGTTTTTTGTTGTTGTTTTTTTATTAGTCTGATGCTATAGCATTTGAATTGTACTACATCATGATAAGATCATTTGTTGAATTTATGCAGTGTTATAGTCCGCCAATGGGTCTTGGAATTATTCTTACAAATGAAAAACAAGAGAGGCAAGGCCTTCAAGACTCACTTATGATACACTTGAAAAAAAAATCCAAGCTTTTTATGTATTGAGTATAATTTCAAAATGTAATGTTTAAGATGAAAAAGATCAGTTTAAAGCAATTTAACTCCCCTAGCATTAATTACAGAGTAATTTCCCTTTTTTACCATCTGCACCAAAACGTTTGCAAAATAAATAAAACTTCCATGCTTAGCAAAAGAAGTTCCTGTTTGAACAAAAAATGATAATGACTGCTCTTGTTGTTGGGTCAGAATATCAGATCAAAGTGCCAAGTTTAGAGAATAGAAAAAATATAAATATAACAGTAAATGCAGTTTGCATATAATTAGGCTTCATTTTTTACTTTTTGTGCCCATCCCAGAGGTGCAATATTGTTTTAGACAAGATGACTGGAAAGAAGTGAATTTTTCCTATTTTTATGCCTAATTTGGTGTCAACTGATAAAGTATTTGCAGAGAAAATGTCAATGTTAAAGTTTACCACGGACACACCCACACACACACACACACAGACAACCGAACACCAGGTTGAAACATAGACTCACTTTGTTTACACAAATGAGTCAAAAAAGATTTGCTTCATCAATCATAAAGGACAGTACCACTATTGAGCATCTACCACCATTGAGCATGACATATATATGTACACAATCAGACAATATTCTTTTGACTGGCATATGTTATGCTGTAAACTCTGGTGATCTCTGCTTTAAATGTTTTTGCTTGAATATTGGGCATTTCTCTGCTCGGACAGCACACACACTCACATACACACCTACCTCTCCACTAACATGATTCATGTTAAACATTAGATTGATGTTCTTAGTGGTTCTGAACCATTGGTGTAATTTGGTTTTTATGTATGTTCTCAGGAAGAACTGAAGACTTCAGGCCAGCTGAGCCACCAAAGAGAAACCAACATTAACAAAAGTTAAGTACTGGTACCCCCACCCCCTCTCTCTCTGTCCTCTTTGTTTCTGCCGGTCTGTGCCCTTTGTTTCTGCCTGTCTGTCCTCTTTGTTTCTGCCTGTCTGTCCTCTTTGTTTCTGCCTGTCTGTGCCCTTTGTTTCTGCCTGTCTGTGCCCTTTGTTTCTGCCTGTCTGTGCCCTTTGTTTCTGCCGGTCTGTCCTCTTTGTTTCTGCCGGTCTGTGCCCTTTGTTTCTGCCGGTCTGTCCTCTTTGTTTCTGCCGGTCTGTGCCCTTTGTTTCTGCCGGTCTGTGCCCTTTGTTTCTGCCGGTCTGTGCCCTTTGTTTCTCTCTGTCTGTCTTTGTTTCTGCCTGTCTGTCCTCTGTTTCTGCCTGTCTGTCCCCCTCTCTCAGCACATGTTTAATCTAACCTTTAACCCAAGCTAACAACACTGACACGGCATGGAGTGGATGTTTGAATGTGTGAGGAGCGGTGTGTGAGTGTGATGATGGAGAAAAAACAAAAATCTGCCCGAAGGTGTTTAGCTGTGCTTCAGGCAGGCCACTGAAGACCACCACCAGACCAAAGACTGCACCCCAAGAGAGGACCTGACCAGAGAAACCAGACCTCGGCTCCAAGAACATGCAGCCGTTGACGTGGAGGTGAGGTGTTTCACACACCAACACAAACCTGTACAAGTTTCCCTCTCACTTCCCCTTCCCCTCATACACACCCCTTACCCCTTCCACCACTGCTGAAAAAATGTTTCCACCGAAACCCTCACTCACCAGTGTAGAAAAATAGTTTAACACTGTTACTTAGACTTCATGAAAGGACCTCTTTTTTAAAGACCGATATTGTACCAGTTGTATTTTATCATGATATGATACTGTATGTGGCCTGGAAAAAGTGAATCAGCATTGGAATACAAATGACTAATTGAATAGTTTTTTATGAAACACCAAACTGTGAATCCTTATCAGCAGTGATAATTTATAGTTTGTGGCAAATCTTATACAAATGTTTTTAAAGTGGATCTGGGAGAGAGAGTACGATAGGACAGTGGTTCCATTTGGTAATAACTGCTGATGGCTGCTTTGTCTCTAACACTGTTCATGTCTCCTTATTATGTGGCTTGTAAAATGGTAATCAGCACAGGAATGCAAATGTTGAACTATACAAAAAACAAACAAACACAAAACAGTTCAATGAATTTTTTCTCAGCAGTAATAATTATGACTTTTGTGACAAAAATTGTGAGATTGACAATTTCAAGTGCAACAAATTGGTTGGGAGAATATAACTTCCCAATCAGATTCTACTTTGTTAAATGTAGTATTCGATACTTGAACATTTCTGATCTATCACTTTAACGTAAGGCTGTTTATCCTTGAAAATGTCCACAAAAAGTGACTGTATTGTAGTATGAAATTTCTCCATCTGTCTGAAATGTCAGTAATGAGAAACAAAACATGTTCAGAGCCAGGACAGGATCGACACCATGAGTGGGGGAACGGGCAGCGGCACCAGGCGTACCATGGAAAATGAGGACCTATGCCGACTGTCCCACCACCTCCAGATCTGCTCCACTCCTCAGTGCTGATGGTTCTACCCTAATCACTGACAGGGACAGGATCCTGGAGAGATGGGCTGAACACTTTGACAGCGTACTAAACCGCCCTTCCACCATCAATGATGAAGCCATTGACCGACTCCCCCAGGTGCCAGTCAGTGAGTCGTTGGATGCCATTCCAACTTTGGAGGAGACCCAGAAAGCTATCCATCTGCTATCCAGTGGCAAAGCCCCTGGCTCAGACTCCATCCCAGCTGAGGTCTACAAAGAAGTGGTATGGCGCTGACTGAGAAGCTTCATCAGCTGTTCCAGCTCATCTGGCAGCATGAGGCAGTTCCATAGGACTTAAGACGCTTCCATCATACACCTGTACATGTGCAAAGGAAATCGTCAGGCCTGTGACAACCATCATGGAATATCCCTGCTGTCCATCGCAGGCAAGACTCTGGCCAGAGTGCTACTCAACCGTCTCATAGCGCACCTTGAGTAAGGTCTCCTACCAGAGAGCCAGTGTGGCTTCCGGAAAGAACGCAGGACTATTGACATAGTGTTTGCTGCCAGGTAGCTCCAGGAGAAGTGTCAGGAACAGAACGCCGACCTCTACTCCACCTATGTCGATCTGACCAAGGCCTTCGGTACTGTTAGCAGAGATGGCCTTTGGAGAATATGGATGTCCCAGAAAGTTCATCACCATCATACGGCAACTACACGATGGGATGCTGGCCCGAGTCCAAGACAACAGAGAGACTTCAGAACCATTCCCTGTCTCCAACGGAGTCAAGCAAGGGTGTGTTCTTGCCCCCACCCTGTTCAGTCTCATGTTTTCAGCCTTGCTGACAGATGCCTTCAGAGACGCTGACGTAGGCATTGGCATCGGGTACCACACAGATGGCTCACTCCTCAACCTCAGGAGGCTTCAAGCAAAAACCAAGGTGAGGACAGACACCATCAACGACTTCCTGTTTGCTGGTGACTGCGCTCTCAACACTGCCTCCGAAGCTGACATGCAACACAGCGTCAAGTTCTCTGCTGCCTGTGACAACTTAGGCCTCACAATCAGCACAAAGAAGACTGAGGTGATGCACCAGCCAGCTCCAGGAAAGCCTTACATTGAACCAAACATCTTCATAAGCGGGCAACGACTGAACGCGGTGGACAAGTTCATATACCTGGGCAGTACACTCTCTCGCACAGTTATCGCCAACGAGGTGAATGCCAGACTTGCCAAAGCCAGCGATGCCTTCGGCAAACTCCATAAGAACGTTTGGAACAGGAGAGGCATCACCCTGGAGGCGAAGCTCAAAGTATACAAGGCCATAGTTCTCACCACACTGCTCTGTGGATGTGAATCATGGACGTCTACAAACGCCACGCCAAAAAGCTGAACCACTTCAAAACCACCAGCCTCAGAAAACTTCTCGGTATAAAGTGGCAAGAGAAGATCCCTGACACAGAGGTGCTCACTCGTGCAAACTTGCCCAGCATCTTCACCATCTTGATGCAGGCCCAGCTGCGCTGGGCAGGTCATGTAGTTTGCATGCCAGATCACCGGCTCCCCAAGAAAGTGCTGTATGGCGAACTCCAACACGGCAAGCGCTGCCATGGAGGCCAAAAGAAGCACTTCAAAGATATTCTGAAAGCTTCTCTGCAGGCCTTTAACATCAGCCATGACACGTGGGAGCTGAATTCAATGGACAGACCAAAGTGGCGTTCAGCTGTCCACAAAGGCGCTAAATCCTGTGAGGTCAACAGAATCGCTGCAGCAGAGCAACGCAGACAGGCCAGGAAAAGCAGTGCCAGCAAGGTCCCGACAGCCGCCATCATCCCCTGTCCACACTGCTTCAGAACCTTCTGGGTGCGGATTGGCCTGACCAGTCATCTGCACACCCAGAGACCAACCCACCCATCCCCAGGATGACTAGATGGACTAGATGGTCCTCGTCGATCCCAACAGACGAACCACACCATGAAAAATGAGGACCTATGCTGACTGTGGGTAAGTTTACGCCTCCAAAATCAGATTTCATTGCTACATCAGTTATTATACATGGTGTGTAAAATGGTTATTAGCACTGGACTGCAAATGTTGAACTATATAAGAAATAGTTTGATGGAATACCAATTTTTCTGAGCAGTAATAATGAAGGGTTTCTGACATTTCTTGTGAGACTGACAATTTAAAGTGCAACAAATGGGTTGGGAGAATACAACTTCTGAATATAGATTCTTCTTCGCTAAATCAAAGTTTTTGGATAAGTTACATTTCTGATCTATCACAATGTAAGGCTGTTCTTGAAAATGTCCGCACAAAAGTGACTGTATTCTAGTATTAACTTCATCTGTCTGGAATGTCATTGACGAGAAACAAAACATTATGTTCAGAGCCAGGTCAGGTTCAGCACCATGAGTGGGGGATCGGTAGCGACACCAGGTGTACCATGGAAAATGAGGACCTACGCTGACTTTGGGTAAGTTAACGCCTCCAAAATCAGACTTTGTTCCTACATCATTTATCATATGTGGCGTGTAAAATGGTTATCAGCACTTGACTGCAAATATTGAAGAATAGAAGAAACAGTTTGATGAAACCCTAATTTTTCTGAGCAGTAATAATTGTGACATATCTTGTGAGATTGACAATTTAGAAGTGCAGAAAATGGCTTGGGAAAATACAACTTTCGAATCACATTCTTCTTTTTTAAAATGAAGTGTTTGATCATTTATGTTTCTGATCTGTCACATTAATGTAAGGCTGTTGTCCTTGAAAATGTCCACACAAAAAGTGACTGTATTCTAGTATTAAATTCCTCCATCTGTCTGAAATGTCAGTGACAAGAAACAAAACATTATGTTCAGGGCCAGGACAGGTCCACACCATGAGGGGTGCACAAGTCAACCATTGCCCATTTGGTAAGATTCCATCAGGTTCTCCACCGTCCGTCATTACATTAATGAATTAAAACAAAAAAGAAAAAAAGATTTGCTTCATGAATCGTAAAGGGCAGTACCACTATTGAGCATCTACCACCATTGAGCATGACATATATATGTATACAATCAGACAATATGCTTTTGACTGGCATATGTTATTTTGTAAACTCTGGTCATCTGTATTAAATGTTTTTGCTTGAATATTGGGCATTTCTCTGCTCGGACAGCACACACACTCACACACACACACACACACACCTACCTCTCCCCTAACATGATTCATGTTAAACATTAGATTGATGTTCTTAGTGGTTCTGAAACATTGTTGTAATTTGGTTTTTATGTATGTTCTCAGGAAGAACTGAAGACTTCAGGCCAGCTGAGCCACCAAAGAGAAACCAACATTAACAAAAGTTAAGTACTGGTAACCCCACCCCCTCTCTCTCTGTCCTCTTCGTTTCTGCCTGTCTGTGCCCTTTGTTTCTGCCTGTCTGTCCTCTTTGTTTCTGCCTGTCTGTGCCCTTTGTTTCTGCCTGTCTGTCCTCTGTGTTTCTGCCTGTCTGTGCCCTTTGTTTCTGCCTGTCTGTGTCCTTTGTTTCTGCCTGTCTGTGCCCTTGTTTCTGCCTGTCTGTGCCCTTTGTTTCTGCCTGTCTGTCCTCTGTGTTTCTGCCGGTCTGTGCCCTTTGTTTCTGCCTGTCTGTCCTCTTTGTTTCTGCCTGTCTGTGCCCTTTGTTTCTGCCGGTCTGTCCTCTGTGTTTCTGCCTGTCTGTGCCCTTTGTTTTCTGCCTGTCTGTGTCCTTTGTTTCTGCCTGTCTGTGCCCTTGTTTCTGCCTGTCTGTGCCCTTTGTTTCTGCCTGTCTGTCCTCTGTGTTTCTGCCGGTCTGTGCCCTTTGTTTCTGCTGGTCTGTGCCCTTTGTTTCTGCCTGTCTGTGCCCTTTGTTTCTGCCTGTCTGTCCTCTGTGTTTCTGCCGGTCTGTGCCCTTTGTTTCTGCTGGTCTGTGCCCTTTGTTTCTGCCTGTCTGTGCCCTTGTTTCTGCCTGTCTGTGCCCTTTGTTTTTGTGCCCTTTGTTTCTGCTGGTCTGTGCCCTTTGTTTCTGCCTGTCTGTGCCCTTGTTTCTGCCTGTCTGTGCCCTTTGTTTCTGCCTGTCTGTCCTCTGTTTCTGCCTGTCTGTCCCCCTCTCTCAGCACATGTTTAATCTAACCTTTAACCCAAGCTAACAACACTGACACGGCATGGAGTGAATGTCTGAATGTGTGAGGAGTGGTGTGTGAGTGTGATGATGGAGAAAAACAAAAATCTGCCAGAAGGTGTTTAGCTGTGCTTCAGACAGGTCACTGAAGACTGGCACCACCAGACCAAGGGCTGCACCATGAGACAGGACCTGACCAGAGAATCCAGACCTCAGAGCCAAGAACATGCAGCCGTTGACGTGGAGGTGAGGTGTTTCACACACCAACACAAACCTGTACAAGTTTCCCTCTCATTTCCCCTTCCCCTCATACACACCCCTTACCCCTTTCCACCACTGCTGAAAAAAATATGTTTCCACTGAAACCCTCACTCGTCAATATAGAAAAATATTTTAACACTATTACTTAGAATTCATGAAGGGATCTCTTTTTTTTTCTTTTTTCTTTTTTAAGACTGATATTGTACCAGTTGTATTTTATCAGGATAAGATACCATATGTGGCCTGTAAAAAGTGAGTCAGCATTGGAATACAAATGACTAATTAAATAGTTTTTATTAAACATCAAATTGTGAATCCTTATCATCATCAGTGATAATTTATAGTTTGTGGCAAATCTTGTTCAAATGTTTTTAAAGTGGAACTGTTTGGCTGTATGATAGGAAAGTTGTTCCATTTGGTAGCAACTGCTGATGGCTGCTTTGTCTCTAACACTGTTCATGCCTCATGTTATTTGTGCTTGTGCAGTAGCTTATGTTTTGAACAACAATTATGTTTGATATTTTGCACAGACATGGATCTTTGACCTTGGACGCCTCACCGCCCAAACAAAGAGCTTCCACCATCTTCAGGAAGCCCTCTTTGACCTTTATCGCATCACTCCCAGGCTAGATAATCTGGGACCAAAAGGTTCGGCCCCTATATGTGTGACATGCAGGCCCATAGGCTTGTGGACACAACCTGGTGCTCACGAACCCAGCCCCCAGCTATGGGTAAATAGCAGGGCAGAAGGAGCCCTTCAGCCTTGGCAGTCAATTCCTCAAGAAGATGCATCCTCCATCTGCATGAACATATTCAGAGACAGCAACAGGGAGATGTGAAGCAATTTTACCATGAACAACACCAAGGACAGGGAGAAAACTCCATCCACAGACTACGACAGCAAGTCGGCGGATCAGGTTCACAATTAACAGCGGCATCAAGGACTGGACAGAGTTTAATTCTTAATGTGTGAAAATTGAAATGTACAAAAATGTATCTTAAAAAAAAAGAGAAGAAAAAAAGAAACACCCAACTTCAAACTAAAACAGAAAAAGAAAGTAAAGAGAATGACAAAAAGCCTGTTTAGTCTTCTGATTTCTGTTTTTCTCAAAGAGGCGTCACTGTAGTCTGTATTCAGACAAATCGATGTACGCTTCACCACATCTTCTAGGAAAGTGGATGCTTATCTATTAATGTACCTATCTCACACACACACACACACACGCTCTCTCTCTCTCTCTCTCTCTCTCTCACATGCATACGCACTTATATGAGCATGCACATGAACATACAAACACAAATGCATGACACTCCATGCCAACATATCCAATTGTACGGAGTGAGAGAGAGAGAGGCACAGAAACAAGCACCAAAACAACGCACTGTACACGTGGCAGGACATACAACACAATGAACGCACTCGTGTGGTATAGTTGCTGAAGAAAATATGATGCACAGCAGATGCATCCAGGGTAGAACAGCTGTGGGGAAAACTGGGAAAGAGTCATTCAAACCTCAAATCTGGTAGACTGGAAACCAACTGGTAACCCTGTAACACACGATACAGGACTCGTAAGTAACTGAGTTGTTTACTCTTTCAGAAAGTGACAATGTTTCCATTCAGAGTAGTTGTTTTTGGGGTCCTTGTTTACCAATTTGTCATGAATTAAAATTTATTTAATCTAATGAAGCAAATGAAACCTATGTAATGATGTAAAGATTTTCTTTTCTTAAATAAACGAAATAAGACGAACAACAAAGTTTTAATAAGATATCTCTATATCGTTATTGATTATTAAAATATACTACCAGAACAGCGACTGTTTACATGATAAGGGGCAACAACTCCCATGACTTCGATTTCTGCTTCAACAAATAGTACCATAATTATAACAAAATTTGTCACCAGTTTTTGTTCTTTACTTTTCCCCCCCTAAGAGCTTTCAAAATAAGGCCCAAATGACGTGAATTAAAAAAAAAATATATATATAATTACCCCTAAAAATAACATAATAAAATTACCTTTTTCTACATTCAGCATGTCCTCATTTCACAACTCTCAACTGACAAAGTTTTTACTTTTCCTCCCACAAAATATCCTAACATCATCCCTAAAACTAGATTAATTCTTTTGATACCACATCAAACATTCAAATATAACCAAAACAGAAGTATTGACACATACCTGAATGAAGATAACGAAGATTTTCTTTTCTTAAAATGTTGCAACCCTGCCCACATCCAGCCCATGCAGCCACTACTGACATCAATGGTTGACAAACTGTGGGTGCGCCCATGTGCAGTAAATGCAGAATAAATTTCCAAGATAAATTATCATTAATAGAAACGAAGTTTCAAAAGCATATAAATCTATATAATCAACTGTCTTGTCATCAGTAACAGTACACAGAAAACGCTAGAAATTAACGAAATAAAATGAAATGGCCAAGTAACAACACAAACGAGGAACCTAAAAAATCTAAAATCAAAAATCTAAAATGTCCGAAGGCAGTGACGCCTCCTTGAGCTACTGAAACTGAAACTGAAACTAAAATCGGCTGTTTGTGCTCTTGCACCGGTGCACAACTCTCTCTCTCTCTCTCTCTCTCACACACATACACACATGCGCGCGAACCCTCCGCTCGTGATCACTCCCCAAACCTCATGATTACAAAAAGAGGAATCTGTTCTCCGATTATTGGCTTCTCGCTTCCGATTTCTTATCAGTTACTTGGTTATTAATCAAAAATGGCTATCCATCCTAATTCTATATGTGCAGTCTTCTAAGGGGCAAAAACGGGCTATCAAGTTCAGGGGTGGGGTAGGGGGGGGGGAGTATGTTTTTTGGGGTATCTTTTTATACCACTCAGTCCTGGAAAGAAAGGTACATCCACCACCCTCTCTGTGTGTCCGAGTCTCTGTGCCAGTATCAGTCTGTTTTGTCTGTCTGCCTGTCTCTGTCCCTCTGTCCGTCCGTCTGTCTCTCTCTCCAAAGCTTTCCAAAAATGAAATACATGATGTAAATGAACAATAATTGGCTGTGTTATTTTCATACCACACCTCTGAATGTGTTGACCTCTGTTGATATGGGTCAAAGTCCCAAGATCAATGAAATGTCAAGACTCGAGACTCTCTCTCTCTTCGCAGAAAACGGCATGGGCGGTTTGTGCTAGTTAGATATTTCTAACACCCTGGCCTGTTTAGACTGTCCTTGTTGATGTCACTGACCAGCAACTCGAATTAAAAGATCGCCAGGGAGTGCGCTCTCATACAAAGTGCTGAAGACTGACGGAGGAGAAACCACAGGCCTCGCTATATGTCACATTAATCAGTGAAGCCCGTTTAGTTAAGCCCATCGCACACGGGGCGTCAAGCAGCAAGTTTCACGCGACAAGCGGCAAGTTTCGCGCAGCACCCAGTGTGCGAGGTTTTCAGGCAGCAAGAGTCGCGCGCCATGAACCAAGATCACCGTCGCCGCGCGTCGTGTTTCTTCGATAGAACTTGTCCTATTCCCCCGCAACAAAAGCGACAGACGTGCGTGGAACAACCAACCACGAGACCCGCTCGTTTCACGTGAGACATCGTTTGGAATATATTAATTTTCAGCAAGTTTCAGCACGTGACTTTCCAAATATGGAGCGTGATGCGTGATGCCTGGGGAGGTTTGTCGCGCGTGAACGACATGCCTCACTACAGGTTTCAGGTGTCCGCGACAAATGTAGGTAGGCATCAAAAACTGATGCGCGGCCGACGCTGACACCCCATGGGTGACGGGCCCTATGAAGGTGCGATGATGGAGTCTCCCGTCGGTCCGACGGATGAGTAGGCAGGCAGGCTTATCTGTCGGTACGTGTCCTCATATGGGAGAAGAGAACGATTCTGGATGAGCAGCACTTCCCACAGGTGTTGCAAGGGAAAATGTCTCCAGAAGTTGAGCCCTGCTTCCTTTGCTCACGCTTCTCCTTAATGGCCAGCATTCTCTTGTTTTCAAACGTCCTTATGCCACTAGAGCATCAGTTCTATTGCATACCCCATCCCCCTACGACCCCCCTGCAAAGAAAGTTATGGCCAAATAGACAGTTATTTGAGTCACGGTCTCAGTCCCACCCCTCTCTCTCTCGTGTGTGTGTTAGTGTGTGGGTGTGTGGTCGTGTCAGTGTGCGCACGTAAACGCACGAGACACAGGAACTGAATCAGCACCTTTAATCAGCAGAAAAAAACACAAAACAACTCCCACACCCCCACCCACCCCGCCAAAAAAAGAGAGAGAGAAAAAAAAAAAAAAGTTCGCCACAACAGTCAGTGGCATACCAGTGACGAAATCCTTGGCTCCCCTCCACAGTGCTGTGATCACGTCACATTCCAATCAGTGTGACGTCACTGTACAGCACACCACCTCACCTCCAGTTTAGCGAGAGTTCCGCTCTTCGAGGGAGGGAGGGGGGGAAAAAAAGAAAAAAAAAGGAGAAGAAAAAGGAACCAAAAAAAAAATCTCCTACAACCTGTTCCCTCCTTCTCCCAAAAAGGCTCTTGCCTCTCATGTCCACTCACTAAAGAAATACTGTGTTGTACAGTTACGGCTGTATTGTATTGTATTGTATTGTATTGTATTGTATTACTCTTTGCCACATCTTTCTTAGTTTGAAACCCGTCGGGCTGCTCTTTCCAGTCAGTTCCTTTGGAGAGGGCGTGGCCACGGTGCAGCCCCCCCCCACACCCCCCCCACACACACACATAGCCGCCCCCCTCCCACCCCCCGCCCCCACTCGGGATCCTTTTTTTTGGGGGGGGGGTTGTTTTTGTTTTCTTCTTCTTTTTTTTCTTTTCTTTTTTCCTGCAGGTGTACTTGTTTTCCAATCAGAGAGAGAGAGAAAGGGGGGGGGGGGAGGTTGTTTTGTTGTTTATTTTTTGTTTTGTTTTAAACAGAATGTTGCTACTAAGGCACAACCGTTTTGTTGCCGTAGGTTCTTTCACGTGCGCTAATCTGAAGTGCAGTGCTGCACAGCCGTGTGGACCTCGGTTCGTTATCGCTGGTTTCATCCTTGGCTGTCCTCCGGCACTCCCTCTGCCCCCCCCCACCCCCCCCAGTTCCCCCTCCCACCGTGACCACGTCACATTCCATCCCGCAGTTTGACGCAGCTATACTTTTTTCTTTTCTTTTTTTTTCTTTTTTTTAAGCCAAAAAGTGAAAAGAGCAATATGGCAACTGATTCCGCATCAACATGGACCTTCAATATAGACTGAGTCGAAAAACAATAAACATGGGTTACAACATCTACTAGCTAGTGGTAATATCCTTTCATCGATGCACGAAAATTGCCGGGGGAAAAATAGGTCCCTGAATTTTAGGACAACGCCAAAATGGGACTTCGTTACCCGGCGACGTAACGGGCGCGGCAACAGCCGAATGGTTAAAGCGTTGGGCTTTCAATCTGAGGGTCTGGGGTTCGAATCTCGGTAACGGCGCTTGGTGGGTACTAGTAAAAGGTGGAGATTTTTCCGATCTCCCAGGTCAACATATGTGCAGACCTGCTAGTGCCGGCTGGACCCGGGCCCCTTAATGTGTGTGCACACCGTGGCGCAAGCAGAAGATCAAATACGCACGTTAAATCAAAGATCCTGTAATCCATGTCAGCGTTCGGTGGGTTATGGAAACAAGAACACACCCAGCATGCACACCCTCGAAAGCGGAGTATGGCTGCCTACATGGCTGGGTAAAAACGGTCAAACACGAAAAAGCCCACTCGTGTACATACGAGTGAACGTGCCGTGGGAGTTGCAGCCCACGAATGAAGAAGAAGTTACCGACGAAATCCTTGGCCTCTACCCCACCACGTCACATTCCAATCAGTCTGACGTAGTTAGTTGTACACCTCAGTTCCTTAGAGATTTCCACCCACGGGGAGAGAAAAAAAAAAAAAAAAAAAAATCTCCCGCATCTCCCCTCCCGAAAAAGAACCACCCCTTATAATTGTTACCTGTGCAGAAGATGTGAGTCACCGCAGAATTCCACACAGCAGCATCCCCTTGCCGCATGACTCACCCGCTTACTTTACGTACCACGGGGCTACATAGAGGAGTATCCCACGCACATTTTTAGAACGTGATTTGTGAGCCGGGTGGTGGGGGTTGTGACGGGACTTCAGTGTGTGTGTGTGTGTGTGTGCGCGCGCGCGCGCCTTTATGCGTGCATGTTTGTGTGTCTTTATGCGTGCATGTGTGTGTTTATGTGTCTTTATGTGCGTGCGTGTACTGATGAGTGTATGTGAGTGTATGCTAGCGTGCGTGTATGTGTATGTGTCTTTATGCGTGCGCGTTTGCATGTGTGTGTCTTCGTTATGCGCGCATGTATATGCCAGTGTGTGCGAGTCAGTGTGTAGTATGTGTGCGTCAGTCTTTATGCGTGCGTGTATATGTCTGTATGTTATGTGTCTGTATGTGTGCGTGCGTGTACACTGAGTGTCTGTATGTGTGTGTCTGCGCGCGTGCTTTCTCTCGAGAAACAGAGACAAACACAGAGATAGAGAGAGAGAGAGAGAGAGAGACGCTGCGCACGTGCCTGATTGTGCTGGCAAGTTGCTGGCGACTTCTCAGCGGATGAACGCTTTGGGTATCTCGCCCAGTGGCTGACGTTGCAATGGGCGTCGGAATGACGTCACTGAGGGGCAGGATTTGTTTTCCGAGGGCCGGCGGTGCCAAGAACATTTTCCCTTTCCTGCCGCCTTTCTAGAACCTCAGTCGCGTATCACGCGTACTGCAGAGGATGGAAAGAAGGAGGGGGAGGTGCGGGTGGTGGACGGTGACGGTGGAGGGGGGGGGGGGGGGGGGGGGGGGGGGGGGGGGGGGGGGGGGACAGGTGCCATTTAAAGCCTGTCTGTCTTGTTTCACTCCAACTGAAAGAAGAAAAAGAAAGTGCTGAAGGAGACAAGAAGAAACACACACACACACACACACACACACTGAGAGGCCGGGGGGTCCTTAGACGGGTTTCCTCATGGTGTTGACAAGAACGTTTGGAGTACTAGTAGTTTTGACAGCGTTTGGGGACTGGAGAGGTCAGAAAAATGGATTTGTTGCCATGTTTTTATACATCGGATCAAGTTATTAATTGATCAGTTACCGACCCAGTTATTTATTTATTCATTAGTTCGTTTATTTCAATGGAATGTCATTTTTACCACGTTTCCGCGGGTGGTTATACAAACAGGATTTTAGAAATAGGTATATATATATATGCACATCTATATATGTATCTATAAATCTCTTTCTCTCTCTCCCTCCCTCCCTCTCTCTCTCTCTCTTCTGCTCTCTTTTTCTTGTTTTGGTGGTGTCGCGCATATGGATCACCCGCACGCTTTAGTTGGCGCCTCCATGTCCTTAAAACTGGCACCGTCGGACAGTGAGCTGCGAGAACAACTGTGCTCGTCATGACAGATTCAAGTGTACCTTATCTCTCTCTCTCTCTCATCGACGGTCGGTGTGTTAGCCAGCTGTACCACTGAGCACAAGAAAGCATAAACACGTCATAAGCGTTTAAGCTGATGACGCTGAATGGTTTTAGTGTAAAAACAACAACAACAGAAACCAAACAAACAAAACAACAACAAACAAACAAACAAAAAGCCCAAAAAGCGGCAGTGTTCACGTGCAGCATGACATTCGCCGAACATGCCAGTCCAGTTCATTCTGTCTGTTCTTCACTTCTTTCCATACAGTGGTATGCGCGTGCACGTCGTATTGTCCACAACGCGCGCTGGCGTGCGCCCGGGCGCGCATGTTCACGACAGACTGAGACATGCTTTCAAATAATTATCAGTGTCTCAGAATATCAAATGCGGAGTCTTTCGCCAGTGCATGTTGGTTGGGGTCCTGTTTTTTTTCTTCCGTCTCAGTGGCTGGCAAAACAGAAATCAGCTGATTTGATTATGCTGTGTACGCGCTTTGCTGCAGCTAAAGCGGTAGTGAAAATTTTATTGGGCTTAAAACTGAAGGGTAAACACACCGGCGCGCGCGCACGCATGCACACGGACGCACACGCACGCACACACACACACACACACACACACACACACACACACACACACACACACTCACTCACTCACTCACACACACACACGCACGCACAGGGGAATTTGTTCGTTGTTTGTAATCGTTGGTTTTCATGTTATGCCTGTTTCTCGAGTTTTTTCTCTTTATTTTCTCTTCCCTTTTCTGAGGGCACGATATTTAAAAAAAAAAAAGAAAAAAAAAGCTGTACCATAATACTCGTACAAAAAGATCATCTTGACTAGACGCTTGACTTCACACGCACGCACGCACGCACGCACACACACACACACACACACACACACACACAACATAACCTACATCTTTGCACGGCGTGCGCGCACCATGTCCACTTTGCATGCAGCTTAGATGCGCGCACAAGGGGCACAGTTGGAATTCTCGACAGCAGCCTCTTTTTGTCCGAAGAGAATGATAACCTGTGTATGATTTACGTCTGTCTCACATGTGTGCCGATACTAAAAATAAGGTGTTTGTCAGGTGGTGGGGGTGGGTGTGAGGAGGGGTGGAGTACAGGGGAGTGGATCGGGGGTGGGAGGTAGGGAGATGGGGGG
>NC_134900.1:17383625-17398625 GCF_041734735.1 Babylonia areolata | reverse complement strand
ACCCAACCTTTAGCTTCCGTCGTCAGAATTGTGGTATTCTTTGTCAACATTCACCTCTTCAGTATAAGAGCCTTCCGCTTGCAATATTTTGATGATGGTAATTGGGGTGAAACGCTGTTAACGTCGTCTCTTTCGCCGTTCGTATGGAGAGAGTTAAAAGCGCCCGTACAAGTACTTACGTGTTCCATCTGACAGTTTCTTTGTAAAACATCCCCCCGCCCCGCATGCTCGTGACTTGTTTAAAAGAAGTAAAAAAATACTGCTAGGAGCACCCCCCCCCCCCCACCAATGCCCCTCCTCCCCCTCACCCCCATCCACCCCCACACAGAGTCTTTTTCACGAAGTGTTTTTGTTCTTGACGTCCCCCCCCTCCCCCCCCCCCCCCCCCCCCCCCCCCGGAGTAGGCTACACACACACACACACACACACACACACGCACACATACACACACCTTCCTTTATCACATGCGCACTTTGCGTTTCCACCACCAATGGCTTTTTCATGAAGTTTTTTTTTTCTTGACGATTCCACCCCTTCTCTCCCCCCCCCCCCCCCCCCCCTCCCCGTCTCGCTCGGACCCCCCCCCCTCCCCAATCCCACCTCCACTCCGACGTAACACACACACACATACACACACACACACATACACACACACACACACACACACACACCCTCTTTTATCAGACACGCAAGAGGATTGTTGTTTGTTGAACACTTTGCGTTTCCACCAGCAGAGTGCACGAGAATAGCAATGCCTTGCAAGCTACACAGGGGACCGTGCCTCAAATCTGTAAATCCGACACCCTCCCGCCTCCCCCCCCCCCCCCCCACACACACACGCTCCTCCCACCCATCCCCACACACCCATGTCCCCCCCCGCCCACCCAGACCCTCCCCTACCCCATCGCCTCCCCACCCCCTCCCCCACCCCCTCCTCATCATCAAAGAGGCTATTCATCCAAGTTGATGCAACCCTATCTCCTCTTGTGCTGCTCCTTTTACACAGATTAAAAAAAAGTCTGTGATATGTACATACGAACCTGTTGTTCTGGTAGCTCTTTTCTGACTTGAAATGATGTCTGGCTTCCTTGTGAGGCATGTTTCTTCTTGTTCTTCTTCTTCTTCTTCTTTCCTGCCTTTCTTTCTTTTCATGCTATCTTCATGTTGTTTTTTGTGAAATGCTTTATGCTTCTGTGGGAAGATACGAGAAATGCTTTCTGAGTGTTTGCAAGGCATGAGAAATACTTTCTGTTTCTCTTGTATGACACGAAAAATGTTTTTTTTTTAATTTTCTTTTTTGAATGACATGGACTTTCTTTTTTTGTTACAGGCAAGAAAAAAAAAAACTTTGTTTTTCCGGCTTCAAATACACGAAAAATGGTTTCTGTTTCTCTTCAACAACACTAAAAAGTGCTTTCTATTTCTCTTGAACTAAGACTAAAAAGTACTTTCTATTTCTCTTGAACGATACAAAAAAGTGCTTTCTATTTCTCTTGAACGATACAAAAAGTGCTTTCTATTTCTCTTGAACGATACAAAAAAGTGCTTTCTATTTCTCTTGAACGATACAAAAAAGTGCTTTCTGTTTCTCTTGAGCGACACTAAAATTGCTTTTTGTTTCTCTTGAACAACACTAAAAAGTGCTTTCTGTTTCTCTTGAACGACACTAAAATTGCTTTTTGTTTCTCTTGAACAACACTAAAAAGTGCTTTCTATTTCTCTTGAACGACACTAAAAAGTGCTTTCTGTTTCTCTTGAACGACACTAAAAAGTGCTTTCTATTTCTCTTGAACAACACTAAAAAGTGCTTTCTGTTTCTCTCGACCGATACAAAAAAATTGCTTTTTGTTTCTCTTGAACAACACTAAAAAGTGCTTTCTGTTTCTCTTGACCGATAAAAAAGTGCTTTCTGTTTCTCTTCAACAACACTAAAAAGTGCTTTCTATTTCTCTTGAACGATACAAAAAAAGTGCTTTCTGTTTCTCTTGAGCGACACTAAAATTGCTTTTTGTTTCTCTTGAACAACACTAAAAAGTGCTTTCTGTTTCTCTTGAACGATAAAAAAGTGCTTTCTGTTTCTCTTGAACGACACTAAAAAGTGCTTTCTGTTTCTCTTGAACGACACTAAAAAGTGCTTTCTATTTCTCTTGAACGACACAGAAAAAGGGGCTTTCTGTTTCTCTATAGCTACACCTAGCCCAGCACTCAGCTTATATCACAGATTGACATACGTTTACAGTTGGGCCAACAGCAAAGTGAGAGCTCCATTGCAATGGGAAATCGTTTACAGTTCAGTCTTTTGGAAAGGACAATGACTCAAACTAGCAGGCAAAATTGCACTGGCTCTCAGTGCTGCAGCCTTGAGGGGGCTAGTTGGCCTTTGGGAACCATCCCAACACCGACTCAGTGTCCTAGAACCCTCTCGGCCGAGAGAGTGGGGATGTAACGTGGGAAAGACACTCTCCACTATAATCAAATTCTAGCCCAGATAGTCGGGACAGCGGTTACCTCATCTGTTGTTCTGATGGCCATTGTCGGACACGACTGACTATCATACATAGCAAAACGAAAATCCAGTTGTTTTCTGTTTCGCACGCAAGAAAAAACAAAACAAAAAAAACGCACGAAGCGCTTTCTGTTGAGTTTCTCACCGAAGACTGGAGAGCCGCACAAGGCAGTTTCTGCTGACCTGGAGAAAGACAGAAAGACACAAAACGCACTTTTTTCTGCTTGCTCATGGAAACGCGAGAAACATTTTGTTAGTGGCAATGGGTAGTAGTTGTGCTGGCAATGAAAGATGTTGTTGACTGCGAGCGGGGGGGGGCTCTGTAACCTCTGTCTTGTTTGGTTTGTCATTCCTTTCAGCGTCGGCATTGGTTCTGACTGCATGACCTCCTCCAAGGCTGTTTGGATTGGATTGTTTTCCAGGTTATTTTACTCATACACACAGGCGTACACAGACATACAGCCGAACAGACACACACACACACATACACACACACACAAACGCACACACACACACAACACACTCACACACACACACACACACACACACACACACACTCGTGCGAACGTTCCCGAAACATGAAGTGACGCAAAAGCGCCCGGTTATCCTTGGCATATATGACTGATAAAGAAGGCCGGGGAGAAAAAAAAAAAAACAAAAAAAAAAAACCCCGTAATATTCCAGGACCACGTGTGGGTTCATACAGACCTTTATTATTTCAACAAAGGCCACGCATGCCCCACGTCTGCTTTGTAGTATTTGTTGTCGGAGGTTCTGTGAGCAACAGACTCTGATGTGTCATCTCTGGGGGAATATAGAATTATGTACAGCACGCACTCACATACACACACACATATGCACACGCACACACAAACACCCCCCCCCCCCCCCCCGCACGCACACACACACACACACACGCACGCACACACAATACACACATACGAACGCACGCACTAACACACACACGCACTGGCACGCACGTTCACACACATACACGCACGCACGCAGGCGCACTCGGCTCGCTCACGCACGCACGCACACACACACACACACACACACACACACACGACACGCAGGCGCACTCGGCTCACACACGCACGCACGCACACACACACACACACACACACACACTGACCACGCACACACACACACACACACACACACACACCACCACACACTGACACGCACACACACACACACCACCACACACACACACTGAACACACACACTGACACACACACACACACACACACACACACTGACACGCACACACAGATGAGGGAGGTCTTCAGAGAAGAGGTAAGAAGTTAGCCTCACTTTTTAAAAAAATTCATTTATTTAGTCATTTTTTTGTTCTCAAAAAAACAACAACAACCCGTAATTATATAAGTATCGACACAGATGTGCTTCTGAGACTCATTACTCCGCCGTCAGTCCTTGAATGGTAACTAAAGCTATTGTCTTTTAGATGACACGATAAACCAAGGTCACATTTGCCGCAGAGAGTACTGTCTAAAGGAATGTTAGGCACGTTAAAAAAAAAAAAAAAAAAAAAAAAAAAGTAAAAAGAAAAGAAAAGAAATAAAGAATGGTTGTCCTTGGAAAAATTCTGCTCATACCCTGCCTTGACACAGACACAACTACCGTCAGACACTGTCATGCAGAGGAAAGTCTTTTGTCACTAAACATTCTTCTCGTTGACTGATTCACACCATAGTGATGATTCACTAGACACGGACACATTCGCGCAGTTCAGCACACACGTACACACACACACACACACATATATATATATATATATACTTAAAACAATGGATGTGGAGAATGCCACAATACAATGCAAAACAGAAACAAAATATACGCACATACATCTCACACAGAGAAAAGGTCTTTGGTTGTGTTTATTTTATTTATTTATTTGTTAATATTTCCTGCAATGTGTGGAATGAAAGTACGAAACAATGTATGTGATATTTTTACATCTGTGTCTTCGTTATAATCCTAATAACTGTTGTTGTTGATGTTGTTTTTTTTTACAGTGATGGTTCTCCATGTTGTTTGCTTGTCTATGTTGTGATAATGCACCTGACCAAATTTCTCTAATTGGAGATAATAAAGTTATTCTTATCTTCTTATCTTATCTTATTTTATCTTATCTTACAGGACATTGATGCAATACTTCGCTCAGCTAGGACAGCAAACCAAACTGATACCCTTGTAACTTGCAGGCAAGAAGAACTGACTGCACGCGCCTATCACGTGACTCCCACACCATCCCCTTCCACGACGTTCATGGCGACCTCTCTTGTCAATGTGTTCGACACTTGTGCTCTCTCTCTTTCTCTGTCTCTCTCTCTCTGTCTGTGCTTTTTACGATGTTAATGATGATGGTGGTGATCATTCTTCGTTGTAGTAGCAGTGGATGTAGCAGTGTTAACAAAATTATCATTTTTGTGTCGTTATCGTTAATGTTGTTATTGTTATTGTTACTGTTGTCACAAGGACAGATTGGAAGACTGGGCGATGCCTAAAATCTTTATCCTTGAGTAATAAAGCTTTTGAATCTTGAATCTTGTGTCTGTCTGTCTGTCTGTCTTGCATCATCGAAACCGTGACACACGCAGGAGATAAGCAGAAGTAGAAAAGCAGCAGGATTCCTGTCAAGTTGAGCCAAAGTCATAGGAGTCAAACTAAACAGCAAGTGACGTGTTTTTTTTTTTTTTTTTTCTGGAACAACTTTCACCGTACGTGAAGCTTTTTAGAAAAGTTAACATAGGTGTTATGTCGGGGACAGAAGCGCACCGGCGTTTACTACGAGTTATCAACGCTATCTTTTTTTTCTTTTTTTAATTTTTTTACGTCGGTTCCACGTGAGAGAAAGAAAAGAGGGGCCGGAGAGAGAGAGAGAGAGAGAGAGAGAGAGAGAGATGGGCGTGGGTGGGTGGGGGGGTGGGGGGTGGGGGTGGAGTCTCTCTCTTTCTCTCTCTCTCTCTCACACACACACACACATTTTTGTATCTTTTAAGAAAACAAACTTGCACAGACACATAAGAACACAAACGCCAATTTCAGAAACATAGGTATACCAGTTGTAATTATTTTCATAACTATCAATTACACTAATGATGATAATCTCCTTTTGAGTGCTTATGAAATAAACTATGCGTTCATATCTAGCAACCATTCAGTAGCCTATGTTGATTTTAAGTCGTCAGGTTTAAATATTTTTTTACGATTTCAGTTCAAGTTCTCAATGAAGTGTAACTACTTTCGGACTTCTTCTTCTGCGTTCGTGGGCTGCAATTCCCACGTTCACTCGTATGCACACGAGTGGGCCTTTACGTGTATGACCGTTTTTACCCCGCCATGTAGGCAGCCATACTCCGTTTTCGGGGGTGTGCATGCTGGGTATGTTCTTGTTTCCATAACCCACCGAACGCTGACATGGATTACAGGATATTTAACGTGCGTATTTGATCTTCTGCTTGCATATACACACGAAGGGGGTTCAGGCACTAGCAGGTCTGCACATATGTTGACCTGGGAGATCATAAAAATCTCCACCCTTTACCCACCAGGCGCCGTCACCGTGATTCGAACCCGGGACCCTCAGATTGACAGTCCAACGCTTTAACCACTCGGCTATTGCGCCCGTCACTACTTTCGGACAAATCCCGGCATCCACCGGCACTACACCTCATCTGGCAATGAAGCAGATGCCTAACCAACAGCCTAACCCAACGCGCTTAGTCAGGCCTTTGGGTCCATGCACAGAGTGGAGTTCTCCCACAGTACGTGGACAAAGGACAACGCATATCGCAAGGCCGGGTTCTTTTTCAGTGCGCCAAGTGTTTGTATTTATCACAACAGATTTCTCTGTGTCAAATTCGGGCTGCTTTCCCCAGGGAGAGCGCGTCGCTACACTACAGCGCCACCCATTCTTTGGTAATTTTTTTTTTCCTGCGTACAATTTTATTTGTTTTTCCTATCGAAGTGGATTTTTCTTCAGAATTTTGCCAGGAACAACCCTTTTGTTGCCATGGGTTCTTTTATGTGCGCTAAGTGCATGCTGCACACGGGACCTCGGTTTATCGTCTCGTCCGAATGACTAGCGCCCAGACCACCACTCAAGGTCCAGTGGAGGGGGAGAAAATATCGGCGGCTGAGCCGTGATTCGAACCAGCACGCTCAGATTCTCTCGCTTCCTAGGCAGAAGCATTACCACTAGGCCATCACTCCAAGTGTGTGCTGTACACGGGACCATCGGTAAATCGTCTCATCCGAATGGCTACACTCTCAGTTTGATTTTCCAGTCCAACTTGGAAGAAAAGGCGAGACTGGGATTCCGACGAATCTAGACCCTCACGGCCACTGTAGTACTGTATTGGCATGTAGGCGTCTTAACCATTGCGCTACCTTCATCCTTGCACAATACTTAGCTGGTATGATAAACTGAAGTCTTAAGGTTTGGAAAGAACAGTGAAACAGAGAGTGAATATACATGTGTGTATGTGTGTGTGTGTGCGCGCGCGCGCGTGTGTGTGTGGGGTGGGTGGGTGGGGATGGGGGGTGGGGAGGGATGTGGTGTGTGTGTGTGTGTGTGCGGGTGGGGGGGGGGGGGGGGGGGGGGGGGGGGGGGATGTGGGGGGTGAGTGCGCGCGCGCGCGTTGCATCATCGAAACCATTGCCTCGGTCGCAGATAAGCAGAAAGCCAACAGAATTGTATTGTTGTTATTTTTTTAGGTCAAGGCAAAGGTCAAACAAACAGCACTGCGTCTCACTTGAACACATTATCTTTCTCCTTTTCTCTCTCTCTCTTTTTCCAGTAGAGAATACAAGGGAATCCTTGTTGCAGAAGCCGATGCTCTATTGTGGTGGAATTACTGATACAGGATATGAGCAATAAGCCTCTCCAAAAACAAAAAGAATAGGCCAACATGACAGGCCTTGTATAAAAACAACAACCACACACACACACACACATTAGGCTTACGTAAAAACACAATGGGCCTACATTAAAAAAAAAATCATTAGACCTACAAAAAAACACCAACAATCAAAATAGTCCTTCATAAACAATATAAACAAACCAAAAGACAACTTCCGATGTTTTGCCTTTTTCAGTTCCACTTTGTATAGAAACTTTCCGTTTCTTTCTTCTTCTTTTTTTGCGACTGCAAACTGAGGAAAGGCACCAAATGTTCGGTCGCTGCCCTTGTTTCTTCCACCCCTCACCCTTCTGACGACAACCTCAGCTTTTTACAGGTGACAGCGTTGGAGCAGGTCAACAAAGTGGAGGAGCTGAAAAGAAGAGAACTGTTCTGCACGTGTAACCTTGGGGCAGTTTTTGTTGGACGGTAATCCTGCAGTTTAGAATACTAAACTCAGGGGCCGTTAAAATGAAAAAGTAGAAGGTGTTTTAGACTGACTTCGATGCGCTGAGTCGAATGCAACCCTCAGCTAAGCTCTAAGACCACTCCTTTTGCCACGAAACTGGATCAAATGCACGGTAAGTAGTACTCCTTCCCGACCTGCACGCCATTTTGACGTAAACACCACGTCACCAGCAATCAAAATGGCTCGCCGATAGTTGCTCGGGAAGTGACCGACTGAGTTTACTATTTATTATGTCTCTGTTTCATTGACAAGGAGTGGCCGTAGAGCTTAGCTGAGGGTTGCATTCGACTCAGCGCATCAAGGTCAGTCTAAAACAACCTCTATTTTTTCATTTGAACGGCCCCCTGAGTTTAGTATTCTAAACTGCAGGATTACCTGAACTTGAGAAGCGACATCCACGGGTTTTCATTGTGAACTCTGATTCGTGGAGTTGCCAGTCCGGTTTGTCGTGGTGGTGGTTACACACGATCACTGAGATAGAGAGAGAGAGAGAGTGAAAAAGAGTGACGTGAACATAGACAATTGAAGGAACATTTAGAACATGATAACTTTACGTAGTAGAAGACGTCATGTAAGGTCAGAAGGATGACGTAAAAATTATCATTACGTCACCTGTTAAAAGTGTAGTCTGTGACCCAGCTGCCGGGTGGCAGCGAAAATTCAGATTTTATTTTATTGTTTAACAAAATAGGTGTTTTTCAACTTTGTTTTTTTATTTTTTAAAATTTATTTCAGATATATATATATATATACACTTCGCTGAAAGCGTAATAGATTTGACGCTTTTGAGTCTTCACTAAACTGCTGAGGAAGGTTTTTGAGCCAGAGGCTAGGACAAGGACAGTCTGATATAAAATCTACGACCTGAGGACCTCACTGTCACCGTCCCAGCTTGCTAGGCTATGGCAGATGAACCACGGGTGTAAAGGGTGGGGCCAGTACTGCGCACACTGCACTCCACCTAAAAATTCCATTGCGCAGGCTTGAAGGACACGTCCACGTCCGCGCCACCAACTATTCCAAGCCCTGTAGCGATGGGAAAGGGGCGAAAACGGCAGGTGGAAGATGTCACTGGAAGCCGCAGTTCCAATCCTGCATGCAGGCGGTTCAGGATATTGGTCGCCTGATTGTTGACCCGGAGGTGACATGCATTGGCCTTGTCAGCCATGAGCGTGCCTGCATCAGACGTGGACAACGCCCTTCCTAGATCTTCGTCAGCGAAGCCAGGCCATGATGAAACTGCTGATGCTCAAAATTCACTTGCGTGTGCGTTCGCGCAGGCTTAGCTTACACACACACACACACACAGACACACACACTCTCTCTCTCTCGCTGAAAAATGTTTTAATGCCATTGACATTACAGTCCTATTGGCATGGGACACATCAGAATAGTTGTTTAACAACATAAAAACAAACAAAACAGCAGGAATAATATATGTATCAAAGTCGCAGCAAACAACCCTGCAAAGAAAATCACTAGGTCTGTTGAAAGACAATAAAAAACAACAACACCCACTTATGTCGAAAACGGCTTTACCCACGCTCGACAAACTCACGGCGTGCTCAACCGAAAAGAAAAGTATGGAAAAAAAAGAGAAGTAAACCTAAACATATTCAGTTAATTTGCACTTTTTCCGTGCATATTAGAAAACGACACAAATGGCGGCTTCTTTGAGTCGACCATCCGACCTAAACGCCATGACAGTTAAAACTTTAACATTTTTCAGTTTCAGTTTCTCTCTCTGTCTTTCTCTTTGTCAGAAGTACACACACACACACACACACACACACACACACACACAAGCATACGCACGCAAGTACACACACGCACAGACACACACACACACACACACACACATACCACTCCCACTTCCTACCCCACACAAACACCATGGTCGATTTCTGTGAATCAACCGACATCCCTTTCAATGTACAAACCCCCCAAAAAAAGTCGGTTGAGTAAAGGATGGGGGGAAACAAACAAACAAACAAACAAACAAACAAACAGAAAGAAAAAAAACAAACCAACAACATCCACCCGGTGAAAGACCCACAGCGATTCTCAAATTCGCAACTCGACCTGAAAAACCCCCCCACTCCCTTAGTCAGCTACCTCGTCAATAACGGTAGATGTGGACGTAAGCATCTTTCTCGCTATACATCTCGCCTATACCACCACCACCACCATCACCCCAACCACCACCCCTCTTTCCACACTCATCACCACCCTCCCTCTCACCACGAAAGGGATGGAGTTCAACGACCTATTGGCTGACACCCTGAAGGTCAGTTTGTTTCAGGGCTAGGGTCTTGGTTCCAGGAAGGTTGTGTTGTTGGAGGGGTGTGAGTCCTGGCTGTTTGTTTGGGTTGGAGGTCCCTGGCTGTCTGTGGAGGGGTGAAGTCCTGGCTGTCTGTGGAGGGGTGAAGTCCTGGCTGTCTGTGGAGGGGCGAAGTCCTGGCTGTCTGTGGAGGGGTGAAGTCCTGGCTGTCTGTGTTGGGGAGAAGTCCTGGCTGGCTGGCTGTCTGGGTTGGGGCGGGGGCATCCGTGGGGAGCCCTGGCTGTCTGTGAAGGGATGAAGTCCTGGCTGTCTGTGGAGGGGTGAAGTCCTGGCTGTCTGTGGAGGGGTGAAGTCCTGGCTGTCTGTGGAGGGGAGAAGTCCTGGCTGTCTGTGGAGGGGTGAAGTCCTGGCTGTCTGTGGAGGGGCGAAGTCCTGGCTGTCTGTGTTGGGGTGAAGTCCTGGCTGTCTGTGGAGGGGAGAAGTCCTGGCTGTCTGTGGAGGGGTGAAGTCCTGGCTGTCTGTGGAGGGGTGAAGTCCTGGCTGTCTGTGGAAGGGTGACGTCCTGGCTGTCTGTGGAGGGGTGAAGTCCTGGCTGTCTGTGGAGGGGTGAAGTCCTGGCTGTCTGTGTTGGGGAGAAGTCCTGGCTGTCTGTAGAGGGGTGAAGTCCTGGCTGTCTGTGGAGGGGTGAAGTCCTGGCTCTGTGTAGAGGGAAGAAGTCCTGGTTGTCTGTGTTGGGGTGATGTCCTGGCTGTCTGTGGAGGGGAGAGGTCCTGGCTGTCTGTGGAGGGGTGAAGTCCTGGCTGTCTGTGGAGGGGTGAAGTCCTGGCTGTCTGTGGAAGGGTGACGTCCTGGCTGTCTGTGGAGGGGAGAAGCCCTGGCTGTCTGTGGAGGGGTGAAGTCCTGGCTGTCTGTGGAGGGGAGAAGTCCTGGCTGTCTGTGGAGGGGTGAAGTCCTGGCTGTCTGTAGAGGGATGAAGTCCTGGCTGTCTGTGGAGGGGCGAAGTCCTGGCTGTCTGTGTTGGGGAGAAGTCCTGGCTGTCTGTAGAGGGGTGAAGTCCTGGCTGTCTGTGGAGGGGTGAAGTCCTGGCTGTCTGTAGAGGGGTGAAGTCCTGGCTGTCTGTGGAGGGGTGAAGTCCTGGCTGTCTGTGGAGGGGTGACGTCCTGGCTGTCTGTGTTGGGGAGAAGTCCTGGCTGTCTGTGGAGGGGTGAAGTCCTGGCTGTCTGTGTTGGGCTGAAGTCCTGGCTGTCTGTGGAGGGGAGAGGTCCTGGCTGCCTGTGGAGGGGCGAACTCCTGGCTGTCTGTGGAGGGGTGAAGTCCTGGCTGTCTGTGGAGGGGTGAAGTCCTGGCTGTCTGTGGAGGGGTGAAGTCCTGGCTGTCTGTAGAGGGGTGAAGTCCTGGCTGTCTGTGGGAGACAGCCGTGGGCGGGAGGAGGGGGGTGCATGTTCTTGTTTCCATAACCCACCGAACGCTGACATGGATTGCAGGATATTTAACGAGCGTATTTGACTATCTTGCATGTGTATACTAACGAATGGGCTTCAGGCACTAGCAGGTCTGTGCATGACATCTGTTAACCCGAGAGATCGTCGGGAAAAAAAAAAAAATCTGCACCCTTTACCAACCAGGCGCCGTGACCGAGATTTGAACACGGGACCCTCAGATTGACAGTTCAACGCTTTAACCACTCGGCCGTTGCGCCCGTCGTTCCGAGGGGTGATATCCTGGCTGTTCCACTGACATTCAGACTGGCGGTAAGTAAGTCCTGGTGTCTGCTTGGGGTGGAGATCCTGGCTGCTTTTGTTGGAGTGGTGTCGGTCCGGGTGTAGAGTTCGTCTGGGGCTGGGTCCTGGTTATCCCTCTGCAGGATGTGTCCCATCACCACCCACCGCATTTCCTCCTCCTCCTCTTTCTTCTTCTTGCTTCTTCGCCTTTTCACAGTGTCAGGCCAGCACGTCTGATGAATGGCGCTGTCCTCTCCAAGTTTCTGTCTGGAGCCATGGAGCTCGGTGTGCAGTTGGGTTGATGTCGGCCATACAAGTGGTGTCCGATCCCCCTTCAAGAGGGGACAAGACTGAAGAATGTGTTCTGGTGTTTTTGGTCTTCGAGACCACAGGAGCATTTCCTTGTGTACCCCTTCCACAGGAGCCGGCGGTGGCCCAGTGGTGATGCACCCGACTAGGAAGCGAGCGTGCACGGGTTCGAATCCTGTGTACGGACCGGGATTTTTACCCTACCTCCTCCCCTCCACTGGAGTTTTGAGTGGTGATCTGGATGCTAGTCTTTCTGATGAAGCGATAGACCTAGGTCCCATACATACACTTAGCGCCCATGGCAACAAAAGGGTTGTCCCTGGCCAGTAATACACTGGATATGCTTGCAGACAGAACATGAGAAGAAAGAAATAATTTTATGGGTGGCGCTGCACCGTGGCTACGCTCTCTCCCCTCAGTAGGGAGTGTGGCCTGTATTTCACACAGCGAAATCTGTTGTGGCTAAAAGTAATGCAATACAGTGAATACAACATAACGCAACGCAATGCAGCGCAACAAAAGCCAGTACAAACCAATCCAATCCAAACCAAACCGAACCAATACAATACAATACAATACAATACAATAACACATCCGCCACGAGCACTACACGTTCCAACTGGCAGAGAAACCAGATGGGGATGATGCTTTACCCATTCAGCCTCCCTGTTTACACCTCCGAACCTACCCTTAATCAAGAGAGAGAGAGAGAGAGAGAGAGAGAGAGAGAGAGAGAGAGAGAGAGAGAAGGAAAAAAAAGAGAAAAGAAAGAAAAAGACACCATGCCAGTATGTGTAGGCAGTGGATGATGCAGTTTTCTGTTTGGACCCCAGCCATGCACTGAAGATCTGAAGCCAGGGTGGAAAGGAAAAAACAAAACCAAAAAAACAAAAAAACAAAAAGAAAAAAACACCCCAAGGAAGCATGCGGTGCCAGAACAACTGCAGGCTGACGACGGCACATTCTCTTCCCTCATTCCCCGACTGTTGTACAGGAAAGACAGTGGCTGGGACTGTCAGGTTCATCTGTGGGGGGTGGGAGGTGGGGGTGGGGGGTGCGGGAGTTGGGGTGGAGGGGAGTGGGGGGGGGGGGGGGGGGGGGGGGGGGGGGGGTTAGGGGTAGAAGGTAGAAGGAAGGTGTGGAGGAGAATAGTACGGTCCATACTCGGAATTTTATTGAATAAATAAATCACCTGACTTTGTTGTCGTTCTTGTTGTTGTTTCCTATGTTGCTGTTGTTGTTGTTTTTTTAGAAGAGTTTTTTTAAAAATTTATTTATTTTTTATTTCCCGAATAATTCAGACTTGAAACTCCATAATTCTTCTTAAGAAGCAGACGCAGGTAGAAGATGGGTATCAGCGGGGAGAGTCACCGCAGAGAGAGAGAAAGAGAGAGAGAGAAGAGGGGGGGGGGGGGGGGGGAGGAGGGAGGGACGGAGGGTGAGAGAAAGAAAGACAGACAGACAGACAGACAGAGAGGAGGAGAAAGAAATGACAAACAGGAGGGACTGAGTACGAACTCTGATGTGCATGTCAAGTAGTACATCAACGTCTACAGATGAAAAATACTGCTGTGAAGATTAAATGGATTCAGTTAATGAAACAACAAACGACAAGTTGTTGTTGTTTTTTAATTTTTTAATTTTTTTTTATTTTTTATTTTTTAGGATTTATTTTTCTGTTTACTTCTTTGATGGGGGTTGGGGAGGGGGCGTGCGGGTGGGTGATACAATACGATACGATATTGTTGTCTTTTTTCTTTCTTTTTTTTTTTTTGAAGAGGGGAAGGGGGGGGGGGGGTGCATGGGGAGCTTTATGTAAGTTTTCCGCGATTTTATTTGATTTATCAGTTTCAGTTTCAGTAGCTCAAGGAGGCGTCACTGCGTTCGGACAAATCCATATACGCTACATCACATCTGCCAAGCAGATGCCTGACCAGCAGCGTAACCCAACGCGCTTAGTCAGGCCTTGAGGAAAAAAAAAAGAAGAAAAAAAAAAAAGGTTTATCAATTATACTGTACTCTCTTCTTACGTAACGTGCGAAAATTATGAATGTATTAATTCATTTACGACAAAATGAATAGAGAAAAATTAATGATAAACAGATACAACGAAATGGAGTGCTTTAGACTTTTGTATGAAACGATAAACCGAGACCGATTCTGCAGCGGCGTGCACGTAAAATATTCCCCGGCAACGACATTGTTCATTGCCCTTGGCAGAATGTCAAGGAAAAATCACATGACTCAGTAGATAGGGAAACAAATATACATACAGACAAAAGAAAAAAGAAAAAAAAAAAAAAGAAAAAGAAAAAAAAAATGACTGGCATGGCTTTGTGACAATACAGTCTCTCCTGAAGGAAAGCAGATGGAATCTGACACAAAGAAAGCTGTCTGCACTAAGACAATGCACAATACTTCGCTCACGATTTTTTTTTTTTTTTTTTTTTTTTTTGCGAGACTGACAATGTATAGCCTTCAGGCAACAACGCACGTGCGCATCACATGATTTAACTCTCTCCATACGAACGGCGAAAGAGACGACGTTAACAGCGATTTCACCCCAGTTACCATCATCAAAATATTGCAAGCGGAAGGCTCTTATACTGAAGAGGTGAATGTTGACAAAGAATATCACAATTCTGACGACGGAAGCTAAAGGTTGGGTCATTCAGACACCCACAACCTAGAATGGTTTGAAAATAATTTATAATTTTGTGTGGGAAAAATTCAGTCCTTCAGTCTTACTTTTGCCATTTGACCATTTTTGCCATTAGTACAATCCA
>NC_134900.1:17368625-17378625 GCF_041734735.1 Babylonia areolata | reverse complement strand
ATCCTTGGAAAAACAAACAAAAAACAACAACCTTTCCAACTAAACTGTGTCTCTGTCTCTCTCTGTTTCTGTCACCCTCAGTCTCTCTCTCTCTCTCTCTCTATTTCTCACTCTTTTCTCTCGTAAGACCAATGAACACACACACACACACACACACACACACACACACACACACACACACACACACACACGTCAAGTTGATTTCTCATGTTGCCCTAACCAAAAGTTCCTTGAGTTGGACAAATACGGGTGGAGTAGTAGTAGTAGTAGTACTCCTTTCCGTCTCCACCCCTCCCTCCCTCCTAACCCCCCCCCCCCTCCCGCCCCCCCCCACCCCCACGCCCCCCCACAGATGAACCTGACAGTCCCAGCCACTGTCTTTCACTGTACAACAGTCGGGGAATGAGGGAAGAGAATGTGCCGTCGTCAGCCTGCAGTTGTTCTGGCACCGCATGCTTCCTTGGGGTGTGTTTTTTTTTTTTTTTCAGCCTGGCTTCAGATCTTCAGTGCATGGCTGGAGTCCAAACAGAAAACTGCATCATCCACTGCCTGCATACACTGGCATGGTGTCTGATTTTTTTCTTTCTTTTTTTTTTCTCTCTCTCTCTCCCCCCCCCCCCAACCCCCCCACTACTTTTTATTTGGAGGAAGGAGAGATTTGGAAGCGTGCATGGTGAGGGTGAATGGGTAAAGTATCTTCATCTGGTTTCCGAGTTGCAGGGGGGGGGGGGGGAGGGTGTGTCAGTTGTGGCAGTATATGTAAGGTTGGGAGGGTGTTGGTGGTGGTGTTGGTGGTGGTGGTGGTGGTGGTGGTGGAGGATTCAGTGCCAGGGGGAATGGTGAGAAAGGTGTGTAGCTTCTTAGGTCTTCCTCCTCCTCTCGACATTTACTGACAAAGCAGGTGTGATGATTTTTTTTTTTTTTTTTCAGGTATACTTTCAGTTTATTCCACTTCCTTTTGTACGTGACTCACAGGGGTGTTGGTTCACTGAAATCGATACCGTACTTAGCAATGCGTGTGTCAAGTTATGTGCATTTGTGTGTGTGTGTGTGTGTGTGTGTGTGTGTGTGTGTGTGTGTGTGTGTGTGTGTGTGTGTGTGTGTGTGTGTGTGTGTGTGTGTGTGTGTGTGTCTGTGTCTGTGTGTCTGTGTGTGTCTGTGTCTTTGTGTGTGTGTGCATGCGTGCGTGTGTGTGTATGTTAGTACAGTTTGTGTCTGTGTGTGTGTGAGTCTGTGTGTGTGTGCGCGTGCGTGCGCGCGTGCGCGTGTGTGTGTGTGTGTGTGTGTGTGTGTGTGTGTGTGTGTGTGTGTGTGTGTGTGTGTGTGTGTGTGTGTGTGTGTGTGTGTGTATGTGCGCGCGCGTGTGTGTGCGGTGTGTGTGTGTGTGTGTGTGTGTGTGTGTGTGTGTGTGTGCGGTGTGTGTGTGTGTGTGTGTGTGTGTGTGTGTGTGTGTGTGTGTGTGTATGTATCATGTGTGTGTGTCCGTGTCCGTATGTCTCTGTGTGGTGCTCCTCTCTCTCTCTCTCTCTCTCTCTCTCTCTCTCTCTCTCTCTCTCTCTCTCTCTCTCTCTCTCTCTCTCTGTCTCTCTCTGTCTCTGTCATATCTCTTATTCCAGTTTACGTTATCACCATTTCACACCCCTCTCCCATCAATCGAGGCGTGAGGTCACACTGAGCACGGCCAGGACCCAGATGAAAGGTGATGATGCCTTCGTGGAACGCACCGCCAGCATCACCGTCATAGCAGCCAACTTGAAATTCCAAGAGGCGTGTGTTCCTTCCCGCGTCGATTCTTGCACAAATTTCTCTTCTTCCCGGGCAGCCGGCAAAATTATTACAGCGTCAATAGTGATCAAGTAATGATGATGATACTGATGATGATGATGATGTTGTTGTTCGATTCTTGCACGAATTTCTCCGTTTCCCGGGCAGCAACATTATTACAGCGTCAATTGTGATCAAGTAATGATGATGATGATGATACTGATGATGATGATGATGATGTTCTTCGATTCTTGCACGAATTTCTCCGCGGTTTCCCGGGCAACAGCGTCTACCGTATGTTGAGGATGAGGATGATGATAATGATGATGATAATGACAATTTCTCTTTCCCGGCCAATTTACTACAGCGTCCATAGTGATCAGGTAATGATGATGATGATGATGATGATGAGGAGGAGGAGGAGGAGGAGAAGGAGGAGGAGGATAGTAATAATGATAATGATAAAAACAATTTCTCTTTCCCAGCGAAGTTATCAAGCAATGATAATGATGAGGATGATGATGATGATGATGATGATGATGATAATGATATTAATAATAACAATAATAACCGAAGGCAAACTGACCCGGAAGCCATCAAAATGGAACTGAAAGGAAGATACGACAGACAGAAAAGGGTGAGGGCGGGGGAGGGGGAGAGAGCGATGAAAACTAGTAAATTTCTAGCTAAGATTGCCTGGAAAGTGTTTGTGTGTGTGTGTGGGGGGGGAGGTGTTGGGGGGGGAGGGGATGGTGCGGGGGCTGGGGGTGGGGGCTGGGGGGGGAGGGCCAGGTACTATCTATAAAATGAAACAGGCCCCCTTCCATACATCCCCTATACGTCCCCCTCTTCCATTACCCCCCCGGCATTCCAACCGCATCTTCTTGGTCTTCTCCTTCTTCTTGGAGGAGAGGGCAAGGTGGCAGAATGGTTAAGACGCTCATCCGCCAAGCCAATACAGTGTCCGAGAGGGTCTGGGTTCGATTCCTTCTTCCAGTTCTCGCACTTTCTCCCAAGGTTGAGTGGAAAATCAAACCGACTGAGCGTCTCGTCCAGTCATTCGGATGAGACGATAAAACTGAGGCCCCGTGTGCAGCACGTGACGCCCTCTGGCCCACTGAAAAAGAACCCATGGCAACAAAAGCGTTGTCCTCTAATAATAATAATAATAATAATGGTATTTATATAGCGCTGGATCTTGTGCAGAGACAAGTCAAAGCGCTTTCGCACCAGTCATTCACACGCATGCATAACTCTAAATACTGTAGAAAATAAAGACAAGGAAGAGGCAGGCAAGGGAGGCTATTTTGGGAAGAGGTGGGTTTTTAAGGCCAGACTTGAAAGAGCTGAGTGTGGAGACTTGACGAAGCGAAAAAGGAAGTCCTCTGGCTGAATTATGTATAAGAAATCCATTTTGATAGATAAACAAATATGTGTGCATGCACTCACTGAAAGCCTGACAAGTGGGTTGGGTTATGCTGCTCTTAGGCATCTGCATAGCAGGTGTGGTGTGGCGTATAATTATAGGAGATTTGTCCGAACACACTGACGTCGTCTTGAAATATCAAAATTAAAATTTTTTCTTCCTCTTCTCCTCCTCCTCCCCTCTTCTTCTTCTTCTTTCTTCTTAACCCTCTCCATACGAACGGCGAAAGAGACGACATTAACAGCGTTTCACCCCAATTACCATCATCAAAATATTACAAGCGGAAGGCTCTTATACTGAAGAGGTGAATGTTGACAAAGAATACCACGATTCTGACGACGGAAGCTAAAGGTTGGGTCATTCAGATACCCCACTGGACATCCGAGGGGGTCTGTGTAAAGGAGAAGAGAGGGCTGGCCGTACTGAGTGAGTTAAGGCCAGACTTGAAAGAGCTGAGTGTGGAGACTTGACGAAGCGAAAAAGGAAGTCCTCTGGCTGAATTATGTATAAGAAATCCACTTTGATAGATATACAAATAATGTGTGCATGCACTCACTGAAAGCCTGACAAGTGGGTTGGGTTCTGCTGCTCTTAGGCATCTGCATAGCAGGTGTGGTGTGGCGTATAATTATAGGAGATTTGTCCGAACACACTGACGTCGTCTTGAAATACTAACATTAAAAATTTTCTTCCTCTTCTCCTCCTCATCCCCTCTTCTTCTTCTTCTTTCTTCTTAACCCTCTCCATACGAACGGCGAAAGAGACGACGTTAACAGCGTTTCACCCCAATTACCATCATCAAAATATTGCAAGCGGAAGGCTCTTATACTGAAGACGTGAATGTTGACAAAGAATACCACAATTCTGACGACGGAAGCTAAAGGTTGGGTCATTCAGATACCCCACTGGACATCCGAGGGGTCTTTGTAGAGGAGAAGAGAGGACTGGCCGTACTGAGTGAGTTAACCCCTTCTTCCTCCTCACCCTTGTTCTTGTTCTTCCTCTTCCCCTTCTCCTCCTCCTCCTCCTTCTTCTTCATTCCTCTGCGATCAGGGACTGCATTTCCCAAGTTCGCTCCTAGGAGTCTATGACTGAGGTTTTTTTAAAATTTTTATTTTTTATTTATTTTTTTTACGTGTGTGACTGATAGTGTTGTCTTTGGCCCACCATTTAGGCAGCCGTACACCGTTTTCGGGGGGGTAATCCCTGGCAGCAGTGAGGTAAGTTGGGAGGAGAGGGTTGTTTGTTGATGCCGTGTAACCCACCTTGGTTGGTGGCCATCAGTGCTGTGTGAAACCGGCTCTTCGCCGACAGGGATAGGGTACACTGAATGTAGCCTGCATGTTCATAGCAGCAACTCTCTCATCGCGAGTCGTGTGGACGTCAGCAAATTTCACGGTGGCTGGCGCATGGAATGTGCATCTCTCTCTGTCAGTATCTGTGTGTGTGTGTGTGTGTGTGTGTGTGTGTGTGTGTTTATCTGTCTCCGTTTCAGTCCCTTTCTCTCTCTCTCTGCCCTGTCTCTTCTCCAAGAACGTCCACTATGGGGCGTCTCTATCTCCGGTCTCACTCCGAGTCTCTCTCATTCTCTCTCTGTGTCTCACTCCGAGTCTCTCTCATTCTCTCTCTGTGTCTCACTCAGAGTCTCTCTCATTCTCTCTCTGTGTCTCACTCCGAGTCTCTCTCATTCTCTCTCTGTGTCTCACTCAGAGTCTCTCTCATTCTCTCTCTGTGTCTCACTCCGAGTCTCTCTCATTCTCTCTCTGTGTCTCACTCAGAGTCTCTCTCATTCTCTCTCTCTGTCTCACTCCGAGTCTCTTTCTCTCATTCTCTCTCTCTCTCACACGCACACACACGCGCACACACACACACACACACACACACACACTCTCTCTCTCTCTCTCTCACACACACACACACTCTCTCTCTCTCTGTGACTGTCCCTGCTTCTCTCCAGTCTGTCTCTGTCTCTACCCCTCTCTCTCTCTATGCCTCTGCCTCTTTCTCTCTCTGTGTGTCTCTTTGTGGCTGTCCCTGCCTCTATCTCTGTCTCTCTCTCTCTCTCTTTGTCTCAGTCTCTGCGCCCTCCCCCCTCTCTCTCTCTCTGTCTTTCTCTCACTCCCTCTCTCTCTTTCTCTGTCTCTTTGTGACTGTCTCTGCCTCTCTCTCTCTCTCTGTGTCTGTCTTTCTCTCTGTCTGTCTGTCTCTCTCTCAAGTCATCAGTGTACACATGTGTAGTCTCGGGGAACGGGAACACGCAGATTGTGTGTGCAGTGCGCGCGCACTCGCGTGTGTCATTGGCATTGTCTCCCCTTTCGAATCTCTGTCATTAATTGAGTCTTGACGTCACCACGGCACGTGATAGCTGATGTCAGCAGGTTCCATCTAGCTCTGGTGCTGTGTGACTTGTGAAGTTCTGTTCGCGCAGGTGTTTCCATCATTGTCTAGCCTGCGTTGTAAAACCATTTGTTTTCGTCGGTCGGGAAGCACAGAGTGAATATTCGTTTCACGGACGAGTGTAACAGACAGAGTTGAGACTTTTTTTTTTTTTAATGGAAATAGTAAGAAAATAAAAACAAAAATAGAATAAAAGGGTATATTTTTTTGCGTTTTGCAATACAATGCAATAAAATACAATACAATTTCAATACAATATAATGGATGTGGATAAAGATGTATTGTAAAGCACGTCTAAGACGTCTTCTTTTTCAGTTTCCTGATTTCTTTATTTCTTTATTTATTTTTTTAATACAACTAACAACACAAAAGAATGAAGTTCTTCAGCTCTGAAGACTGAAAACTGTAAATCTTGCACACCCACCCTGTTTTTTTGGTGTTTTGTTTCGTTTTGTATTGTTGTTACGTTTTCTGTGCACGTGCGTATGTGTGTGTGTGTGGGGGTGGGGGGGGGGGTAGAGGATGAGGTATGTGTGTGTATGCATGCCTTCACTGTGGTAGCAACGGAATATTGGAACGTGCGGGTATGCATATATATATCTTTGTATATATGTGTGTGGGGTTGGGGGTGGGGGATATGGGCGTATGTGTGTGTGCTTGTACAAGTAAGTGTGCCTCTCTCTCTCTCTCTCTGGGTGTGGGTGTGCCGTGGAAGCTGCGATACGTAGCCTAGAAATGAGTGTGTGGAGGGGGGTAGAGGGAGTGCAGGGTAAGGTGTGTGTGTGTGTGTGTGGGTGTGCCGTGGAAGCTGCGATACGTAGCCTAGAAATGAGTGTGTGGAGGAGGGGTAGAGGGGGTGTAGGGTAAAGTGTGTGTGTGTGTGTGTGTGTGTGTGTGTGTGTGTGTGTGTGTTGGGGCTCATGTACGTTTATGTGTATTTGACTATGCTTTCATATCTGTGAAACTGCATGTTTGGTGCATATCTGTTATGCATATGTGTGTATGTGTGAATGTGTGTCTCCTTTTTTTTTTTTTTTTTTTTTTACATTTATTTGCTTATTTATCATCATTGTTGTCTTTATTTATTTATTTTATTTATTTATTTATCTATTTATTTATTTTATTTTCATTATTATTATTATTATTATTTATTTATTTATTTATTTACATATTTTTGAATTATATTATTATTATTTAGTTAGTTATATAGTTTTTTTGTTTTTTTTTTCTCAAGGCCTGACAAAGCGCGTTGGGTTACGCTGCTGGTCAGGCATCTGCTTGGCAGATGTGGTGTAGCGTATATGGATTTGTCCGAACGCAGTGACGCCTCCTTGAGCTACTGAAACTGAAACTGAAACTGTTACATTTTGTTTATTTTCATGTGCCACACGGGGTTTCTTGAAATAAATACGTTCAGTGTTGTCTTGTCTTGCCTTTTCTTTCTTTCTTAGTTTCTTTTTGTTCTAATGACTTAACAGCTGAGTACTCCCATGTAAAAAAACCCCAAACATTTATTTCTTTATAATAATCCGTTTTCGTACTAAATCCTTGACGGGCGCAATAGCCGAATGGTTAAAGCGTTGGACTTTCAATCTGAGGGTCCCAGGTTCGAATCTCGGTGACGGCGCCTGGTGGGTAAAGGGTGGAGATTTTTCCGATCTCCCAGGTCAACATATGCTAGTGCCTGAACCCCCTTCGTGTGTATACGCAAGCAAAAGATCAAATACGCACGTTAAAGATCACGTTAAAGGGTCCAGTTGTATTGCTTGGTTCTAACTTTTTGACAGTTACATGTGACTAAATGTCAGCGTTCGGTGGGTAATGGAAACAAGTACATACCCAGCATGCACACCCCCGAAAGCGGAGTATGGCTGCCTACATGGCGGGGTAAAAACGGTCATACACGTAAAAGCCCACTCGCGTATATACGAGTGAACGTGGGAGTTGCAGCCCACGAACAAAGAAGAAGAAGAAGAAGACGTCCTAAATCCAAGGGAAGGGTGGGCTTAATGTGAAGTATAACAAGGACCTGTGGGCAAAAAAAGCACCGAAAGTCAAGTCGTCAGGACTAGGGTATTGGTTCCACGAAGGTTGTGATGCTGGAAGGGGTGTGTCCTGGATTTGGGTATCTGTGCGCCGGGTGGGAGGTCCGTCCGTCGGCCATTTCCCAGGGGAGAGCCCCTGATTGTGAAAAAGTCGTGGCTGTCTGAAGAGGTAGGTAGCGGCTGTCTCTCTCTTCTGTTCTGTACTGATCAGTAGAGTTTGCTAAAAACGACCTGTTGGGTGGAGCCCTTGATAATTTTCAACTCAATTATTGAGGTCCAGGGTCCAGTTGTATTGCTTGGTTTTTAACTTTTTGACAGTTACATGTGACTAAATGCCTACGTTGACCGAACTACGCCATTGGTCAGTTCCATACGACATACAGTTAGTAGCGGGTTACGACCATACTAGGCTCTTCCGTCCGAGCAATGCAACTTGGCTCCTAGTTTGTTCAGTTCAGGGCTGGGGTCTTCAGTGGTCTCCATGAAGACTACGTTGTTGGAGGGGCTGAGTCTCTGTGGATGGGTGGGGTCTTTCTTACTCGATATACACCGACACAACCACCACAATCACAACATATTTATCAAGGTCGTAAAGTTTGATTTTTTTTTTTTTTTTTTTTTTTTTTGAGGGGGAAGGGGGGTCGTTCAGGATTCGAACCCTCGCGCAACTTTTGGAATGAGCGCACCATGTCCACTGTCTGTATGTGTGTATTTGTCTGTTTGTTTTTCTGTTAATGTTTGTGTCTCTGTCAGTCTCTGTTTCTCTGTCTGTCTGTGTGTGCCTCTTTGTCTCTGTCTGTGCCTCTGTGTCTCTCTGTGTCTCTCTGTGTCTCTGTCTCTGTCTCTCTGTCTGTCTCTGCCTCTGTCTGTCTCTCTGTCTGTCTCGCTGTATCTCTGTCTCTCTGCCTCTCTGTGTGTCTCTGTCTGTCTGTCTGTCTGTCTCTCTGTTGTTTGTCTCCATTGACAACCAAGCAGACAGCCACACGCTGCCGACTCAGCAAAACACCACTGGCGTCACAAATGGAAAACAAACTGCTCCGATGAACTGATATACCGACGCGTGGAACTCAGCAAGCTTCGCCACCTTCTTGATGCTATTTACATCCATTTGAGCTTCACTCGCGCACGCACGCACGCACGCACGCACGCACGCACGCACACTGACACACACACGGATGCACACGGTGTGTGTGCACGGTGTGTGTGTGTGAGTGTGTGTGTGTGTGTGTGTGTGTGTGTGTGTGTGTGTGTGTGTTAGTGAGTGTGTGTGTGTTGTTGTCTTCAGTTTAAAGTCTTTCCACTTGAAGTGATATTAGACGGAAAAAAAACACACACAAAAAACTGTGAGAGGGGGAGGGGTAAAAGTGTGTGTGTGTGTGTGTGTGTGTGTGTGTGTGTGTGTGTGTGTGTGTATGACGATGATTATTTTCTGATTATGTAGGAAGGACAGAGGAGCATACTCAGCATGCACGCTCCACCCCCCCCCCCTCGCCCCACCCCACCACCCCTCCCCCGGAAAAGCGGAGTATTGCTGCTTATATGGCGGGTATATAATGGTCATACACGTAAAAACTTACTCGTACGTACGAGTGAACGTGAGATTTGCAACCTACGAACGAGGAGAAATAAAAGAAAAATAATCATCAGTTACAACCATCTTCTTCTCCTTCTTCGTTCGTGGGCTTAGACTCCCACGTACGCTCGTATATATATACACGATTGGGTTTTTACATGTATTTCCGTTTTTACCCTTGCCGTGTAGGCAGTCACACTCCGTCATCGGGTGGCGTGGAGGAGGGGCTACATGCCAGGTATGTTCTTGTTTCCACAACCCACCGAACGCCGATGACATGGATTATGGGATCTGTGTAACTTGCGTACTTGATGTTCTGCACAGGTATACACACGAAGGGGGTTTGCCCGGGGCAACTAGCAGGTCCGCACATCTGTTGACCTGGGAGATCGGAAAAATCTCCACCCTTTACCGGCCACCGGGGGCCGTGACCGGGATTCGAACCTGAGACCCTGGGATTGAACGTTCAACGCTTTAACCACTCGGCTATTGCGCCCCATCATTCCACTGAACCACCTGAAAGGTGAAGAAGCTCCAAGGTATACTGAATATATATATGTGTGCCTGATATGAAGGAGATCCCATCTCCCCCACCCCTCCACCTCTCCTCCCCCTCCCCCTCCTTTCCCATTAAATGGGAGGATCCCGAATACATACGTACCTGTCCCCCGGCCCTCGGTTATGCATGCAGAGGAATTCCAGACTCCAGTTAGCACTCACAGTAACACCAAAGCCGGCTACGAGATAAGTCAGGACCAAAGGTCTAGGTGGAGAATGAGGGTGTTGATGATAACA
>NC_134900.1:17346125-17366125 GCF_041734735.1 Babylonia areolata | reverse complement strand
TCTGTCCTGTCGAAACGCGCCAACATCACCCCACAGCAAACATCATTAATGGCTCATCCGAGCGAGACGCTGACTGAACACGAATCAGTGAACTGAAGCCTGTCGGTCGGTGCAGATCAGTGGCATCTGTAACGTGTTGCCAGACACGGACAGACAGACAGACAGACAGACAGACATCAGTCTGTACACCATTACTCGTCAGAACTGAACAGCCGGACCCGGGCAATGGAACCATGGCATGTCGTAGTGTTCAGTGCAAGAGTGGAACTGGCAGCGGTGGTGTGCTGTACTCACGTTAGTCAGTGTCAGAGAGGGCTGCCTGGAGATGGATGAGGTGAGAGGAGGGGGTGGGGGGTGGGGGGCAGTGGGTGTGTGTGTGTGTGTGGGGGGGGGGATACATGTATGCGAATGGTGGACGGCAGTGCATGTGATCTTTAAGATGTTTGTCGTACTTTTTTTGTTCACACATACACTGACACGCGAACGCACATACCCACACTAACATACACGTCGTATACGTACACGTTACACACACACACACACACACACGCATACACGCACGCACGAGCAGTATCCACGATTTTTCGTCCCCTCAAGACAAGACGAGAAGTGTTCACAACAAGGCGTGGACGTTCACTCTGCCAGTCACACAGAGGAGTGGAGGGGAAGAAATGTGGATGGAGCCCACATTCAAGTATTTGTATTTGTATTTCTTTTTATCACAACAGATTTCTCTGTGTGAAATTCGGGCTGCTCTCCCCACGGAGAGCGCGTCGCTATACTACAGCGCCACCCTTTTTTTTTTTGGTATTTTTTCCTGCGTGCAGTTTTTATTTGTTTTTCCTATCGCAGTGGATTTTTCTGCAGAATTTTGCCAGGAACAACCCTTTTGTTGCCGTGGGTTCTTTTACGTGCGCTAAGTGCATGCTGCACACGGGACCTCGGTTTATCGTCTTATCCGAATGACTAGCGTCCAGACCACCACTCAAGGTCTAGTGGAGGGGGAGAAAATATCGGCGGCTGAGCCGTGATTCGAACCTGCGCGCTCAGATTCTCTCGCTTCCTAGGCGGACGCGTTACCTCTAGGCCATCACTCCACTAAAGTAAACGCACGTATGCACACACGCACGCACACTGACACTCACTCACACACACACACACACACACACACACACACGGACTCATGCGCGCGGAGATGAGCCCCGGCCAAACACCGCTCTTTATGCATAACTGGCAGTGTGTGATTGGAGCAACTGAGCCTCCAGGCACACCATTTCGGTATGTACCCCCGATATATTCAATCGCGAACATGCACACACTCTTGCTCACAACACACATGGACAGACACGTGTTACGTAACAGACATGGAAATCCAGTATTCATCCAATGTATTAAAGATGATAAAAGGAAAAAAAAAGAATCACAGAATAAAATAAACATATTGGTACAATTGCTGCTATACCCCAATTTCGTCCCCTTTACTGACTGCTCTGTGTGAATGTCCACGCCATGTTATGGACACTGTTCATTCAGTCTTTAACTCACTCAGTACGGCCAGTCCTCTTTTCTACTCTACACAGACCCCTCGGATGTCCAGTGGGTGTCTGAATGACCCAACCTTTAGCTTCCGTCGTCGGAATTGTGGTATTCTTTGTCAACATTCACCTCTTCAGTATAAGAGCCTTTCGCTTGCAATATTTTGATGGCGGTAATTGGGGAGAAACGCTGTTAACGTCGTCTCTTTCGCCGTTCGTATGGAGAGAGTTAAAAACACGTCCGTTATTATGAAGCCGGGAATTCTATTATGTAGCCTAGAGATTTATGATTTCAGTACACCCCTGCATTCTGTTGAAATTGAAGCGTGTTTTTTTCTTTTCTTCTGCATTCAAACGCTTTGGACTGAAGCAACGCCGGGGGCATTATCAGTAACCACGTGGTCATAGCTCTGGACTTTAACCCTTAGATTCTGGGTTCGAATCCTGGTATTGAATTGTGGCGTTTAAGGTGGGTTAAGGGAGGAGATCAGTTTTCATTCCGATCTCCCAGGTCAACAGGCTTGCTAGTGTCATAACCTCCTTCATGTCTATAGACACTGAGGCAGAAGATCATTTCAATAATTTGACGTTTGTTGAAGATCCCGTTATCCAAGCCAGCGTTTGGTAGCCCAAGTTTTGCCGGGAAACATTAATCTATCCCAGCATGGACACACCCCGAAAACGGAATATGGCTTCCTAAATGGCTTGGAGGAAAAAGAAAAAAAAAAGACAAAAAAGACTGGTGGATGAGAGTCAGTGAAAGTGGAAGATGCATCCACAAATGCAGGACGCTGAAGGGGGGAAGTGAGAACCAGAAGAAGGTGTCTCTTCCTTTACATCTTCAGGGGGCCTTCCGGGACTTGAAAGTCACCTGGCACTTTCTGACTGCACTCAAACCACTGAGCCAGGCAGGTACACGCTACTTTGCGGCAAAGGAGAAGAAAAAGACAATCAAGAAGAATGGGGAGGGGTAGGGGAAGGAGGAAGAAGACTACTTCTTCTTCTTCTGCGTTCACTCGTATGCACACGAGTGGGCTTTTACGTGTATGACCGTTTTTACCCCGCCATGTAGGCAGCTATACTCCGTTTTCGGGGGTGTGCATGCTGGGTATGTTCTTGTTTCCATAACCCACCGAACGCTGACATGGATTACAAGATCTTTAACGTGCGTATTTGATCTGCTTGCATTTTCACACGAAGGGGGTTCAGGCACTAGCAGGTCTGCACATATGTTGACCTGGGAGATCGTAAAAATCTCCACTCTTTACCCACCAGGCGCCGTCACCGTGATTCGAACCCGGGACCCCGTCAGATTGACAGTGCAACGCTTTAACCACTCGGCTATTGCGCCCGTCGAAGAAGACGACAAGACAGACAGACAGACAGACAGGCTGGGTAAAGCAGGGAAGCAAACTGCTATTTCTCTGCTCCCCTCCCACGGCAGCTAAGCTGTGATAATAATGCGAAGAAGAAGAAGAAGAAGGAAAGAAGAATGCTGCTGCTGCTGCTGATGGTGATGACGATGATGATGGTGATGACGATGATGATGATGATGATGAAGTTTTCAGTTTGATTAAGTTTCTCAAGGAGGCGTCACTGCGTTCGGACAAACGAATGCGTATATTCTTCACAACATCTGCTGGACAGATGCCTGGCCCGCAGCACCGTGCACTGATATGCGACAGAGTGCATGCGTATGCGTTTATGTACCAATCAGAGTGGATTTCTTCCACAGAATTTTGCCGGAGGGGCCGTGAGGGGTGGAGGAGGGGGGGGGGGGGGGGCGGGGGGGGGGGGCAACCCTTTAGTGTTGCTGTTGGTTCTTTTTCAGTGCGTCAAGTGCATGCTGCGCACGGAACTATTGTTCACCATCTCATCTTCTTCTTCTTCTTCCGCGTTTCCTGGTCATGCTAGATTGTCAGTCCCGGGTCAGGACAGCGAAGTCCGCGGTCCGTCGCAGGGACCCCCGCTTGTCCCCCCCTGTTTCTCCTGGAGCTCCACGGGGCATAATCTCATTTGAATGTCTGGATGCTCGGTTTGATTCTGCCGTCAAACTTATGAGAAAGGGCGAGGACGGGATTCGAACCCAGACCCTCACGGACACTTGTAACATGATGGCAGACGATAAGCCTCTTAACCATTCTGCCACTTTCCTCCTTGTCATCAGTCAAAGAACAGTCAGTGAATGCATGCTTGTTTTGAAGCACCCAAGCAATATGGTCTGGTCACATAACAAGATGTAATGGCTAAGCTAAACAGTACAATCCTCCAAAGAACCGTGTGAGAGAGAGAGAGAGAGAGAGAGAGAGAGAGAGAGAGAGAGAGAGAGAGAGGAAGACAAGATGAAGACGGACAGACAGACAGGGGGAAAAGCTGGGGAAACAAACAAACTTCTGTTTCTTCTGCCACCCCTCTCTCTACAGCCAGTGCAGGCTGCAACGCTCGCTCTGTGTGATGCCGGTACCTGTTTTCCTCCCGGCCACCCCTCCCCAAAAACCACCACGCTGCCACGGGGGAAAACCCCACCACCACCACCGCCACCACCACCACCGGCATGTCAGCCGTCCATCTAACAGTCTCAGATGAAAGATGTGGCCGCAAGGAACTCACGACTTCACTCTCAGACAACCTAGATAGCGTATCAATACTCCGGCGACGTCGGCTTACGAATGCAGAAGAGATTCGAACCCAGGTAGGGTGGGGTGGGGGGGGAGTGGTTGGTAGCACTGGCATTGGTGGCGGTGTTGGTAGTGGGTGATGATGATGATGATGATGATGATGACACTGCCGTCATGGCGGGAGAGAGTTGGTTTACACCCCCGTTTCCAAATTAGGTAGCAGGCTGCGTCGGCACTGCACGTTGTGTGTGTGTGTGTGTGTGTGTGTGTGTGTGTGTGTGCGTGCGTGTGTGTGTGTGTGTGTGTTAGTGTGCGCGTGCGGCGCGAAGCGACCAACAAGCTTTGCTTCTTCATCAAGATCACAGAGAGAGAGAGACAGAGAGAGAGAGGGAGAGAGAGAGAGGGCAACTGTGCACATGAACTCATAACAACGCAACCAGAGAGACAGAGACAGAAGAGCATCACAGACCCACACAGCACCACGCACGCACGCGCTGCACACACACACACACACACACACGCACCTTCGCACGCGCCTGTCTCGCGTTTCGTCTCAGGCAGGAGGTTCCAGCCAATCTGAAGCCGCGGAGTCGGCAAGCTTTTGCCTGTCTTTGGGCTGCCGTGTGGAAGACGTCCGCAGGTTGGATGCTGTTTGGGCTACCTCCTCCTCCTCCTCCTCTTTACTACCTCCCCCCCACCCCCACCACCCCTTGTGCTGCTCTCAGAGGGAAGTGAGTGTCTCACCCTCTCTCTCTCTTCTCTTCGCAGCGCTTGTTGTGTGTGGTGGTGGTTCGTAGCTGCGGCCTGGGCAGCAAAGGAAAGGAGGAAGAAGCCGGGAATTCCAGACCGGTACGTATTGTACCTTACCTCCCCCCCTTGACAAACCTTTAGGGTCTGTTATGTCTGTGTGTACTTGTGTTGCAGGCTTGCTGTTTTGGGGGGGCTCTCTTCCTGGTGGCTCTGTTTGTGGCCCGTTGGAACTTTTCCTCGTTATTTTAACTTTAGAAAGAAAAAAAATCGCTCTGTCTGTAAAGTCTCTGTGTGTAGTTTAGTAGGCTTGCTTCTCGGTCTTTGCCTGGGTCTGTTATGATTCTGAGAATGTCCCCATACAGATTTTTTTTTTGTTCGTTTGTTTTGAATTGCATCGACTGCAGAGTTTAAGTAAGACTTGCTAAACTTTTACTGGATCTATTATAGTTCTCTGATTATCACATACAAACTTTTTATTCTTTTATTCTAAATTGCATTGTCCGCAAAGTTTATAAGACTTGCCGCTTGCCTCATCCTGGAACTGTTATGGTTCTAGGCTGATTATCCCATACATTTTCTCTTTTCAAAAAGTTTTGAATTGCATTGTCCGCGACGTTTAATAGGCTTGCTTATCTCATCCCGTGGATCCGTTAGGGTTCTCTGTTTATCTCATACAAACTCCTCTTCTTTCTTTTGAATTGTGTCGTCCGCAAAGTTTAGTAGACTTGCTCAGTTACTTTTGACTGGATCTGTTTTTGTTCTCTGTTTATCCCATACAATCTCCTCTTATTTTATTTTGAATTGCATTGTCCGTAAAGTTTAATAGGCTTGTTTGTCTCTTCCTAGATCTGTTGTGGTTAGTGTCCCATGCAAACGTTTTCTCTTTATATATATATATATTTTTTAAATTGCATTGTCCTCAAAGTTTAATTAATAGGTTTTGCTTATCTCTTCCTGGATCCGTTGGGGTTCTTGGTATATACCCGCCCCCCCCACCCCCCGCCCCCCGCCCTCCACTTTTTCTTCCGTCTTTATTGTTAAATTGCATTGTCCACAAAGTGTGTGTGTACACTGACTTATTTAGTCCCTTCCTGATTCTGTGAAAGGTCTCTGATTATACCATGCGGCGATTTTTCTTCTTTATTTGACATCAGTGCAGTTTCCTCAGAGTTTGTCAGTGTATTGCTAGTATAGTAGTCTTTATTCCCTCATTCTGGTGTTTCTATCTGTTCTCTGATAACAAACCCGTACAAACCTCTGTTTGATGTTCTGTTAACTGCATTGTCGGTGAAGTTTGTATGCAGTATGTATTCGCACTCCATCGTTTATCAGTTTATTTTGGAAGGTCGGGGATTTTTGAAGGTTATTATTATTTTTTTTTTTTTAAGTCTTAAAAAAAAAAAGAAAAGAAAGGTTTTAAAATGTCTGGGGCAGGACTTTTTTTTGTGTGTGCTTGAGCACAACTGTTGTTTATGTGGGTTTTTAAGTTCAGGTCGTGAATGTATCTCTCTCTCTCTCTCCCCCCCTCTCTCTCTCTACTTAATGATATACAACCACAATCAGTGTCCTGAATTTTTTTTTTTTTTTTTGGGGGGGGGGGGGGGGCAGGGGGGGGAGGCTTGAGAGGGGCTTTTTTTGTTGTTGTTTTTTTGTTTGTTTGTTTTTTGTTTTTTTTTTTAAAGGGGGGATGGTTTGATCTTTTTCCTTCATGACATGATGATGTTTGTATCATGATTATGTAAATGTACATGTTTATTATGTAGATGTGCATGTTTAAATGTGAATGTGAATGTCATGTCTTTATTTCTTCATCTCTTTGCTACTTTGTGGATGTTTTGATTCATATTCAATTTCCATTTGCCCTGAGGGCTGGATGAAAAAAAGCACATGTATGCTTATTCCACTTCCCTCAATAAAAAAACTTCGTTCGTTCGTTCGTTCGTTCGTTCTCTGTCTCTCTCTCTCTCTCTCTCTGCCGTTGCTTGTCTACCCGTTTGTAACTGATGACAGCAAGCGGTCTTCATGGAAGTTGGCTAGAAGAAGTTTTGAGGAGTTGTGTTTTGTTTTGTTTGGAATGTTTTCAGTAGAAGTGTTGTACTGAGTAACTAGTTCGTGACTTTAGTGCCTGTGCTCTGTCTTCACCTCTCCGGCTGTCTCTGTTTCTCAATCTGCCTGCATGTGTGTGTCGTGTGTGTGTGTGTGTGTGTGTGTGTGTGTGTGTGTGTGTGTGTGTGTGTGTGTGTGTGTGTGAATAGAATAGAATAGAATAGAAGAGATTTTATTGTCATGAAACCGTAAGGTTTATAAGACACAAGTGCAATGGTAAATAAATGAAGGAAGGAAAAACACACAATTACTCAATCAGTTAATGCAGTAAATTGCAGCAGCATTCATAAACAAAATTTTCCTAATCTTGTTTGTATATATTCATCATCTGTTAGCATCACCTGACTAGGAATGTGTGTGTGTGTGTGTGTGTGTGCGCGCGCGTTATTGTGTTGGTTTTTTTTGTGTGTGTTCAGGGTTGTTTTTGTTGGCTTTTTGTGTGTGTTGGGGGGAAAAGGGGAGGGACAGAGTAAATCAGTTGCATGTCTCTACAATGAGAAAGACTGTATCTTTCAGCAGTAAGAATTAGATGATGCACTGAATATTTAGGAAATTTCCCCACCTTTCATTGATGTTTGAATACCAGCAGAGGAAGGAGGAGGTGGAGGTGGGAGGTCTGGAGTTAGGCAGGAAGGGGTTAATGGGAAGGGGAGTACTAGGAAGGGGTGTACTAGGAAAAGGGTGGAAAGGGATGTGCTAGGAAGGGGTGTACTAGGAAAGGGATGTGCTAGGAAGGGGTTTACTAGGACACGGGGTGGAAAGGGATGTGCTAGGAAGGGGTGTACTAGGAAAGGGTGGAAAGGGATGTGCTAGGAAGGGGTGTACTAGGAAAGGGTGGAAAGGGATGTGCTAGGAAGGGGTGTACTAGGACAGGGTGGAAAGGGATGTGCTAGGAAGGGGTGCACTAGGACACGGGGTGGAAAGGGATGTGCTAGGAAGGGGTGTACTAGGACAGGGTGGAAAGGGATGTGCTAGGAAGGGGTGTACTAGGACAGGGTGGAAAGGGATGTGCTAGGAAGGGGTGTACTAGGACAGGGTGGAAAGGGATGTGCTAGGAAGGGGTGTACCAGGAAGGGGTCTACTAGGAGGGGGGTAGTGGAAAGGTGTGTTATAGGAAGGGGAGTACTAGGAAAGTGTGTACTAGGAATGGGAGTGTTAGAAAGAGGTGCCCTGGGAAGGGGTATACTAGGAAAGGGAGTACTAGGAAGGGGAGTACTGGAAAGGTGTGTTATAGGAAGGGGTGTACTAGGAAAGGGCTGTACTAGGAAGGGGTTGTATCAGGAAGGGTACAAGGAAAGGGCTGTACTAGGAAGGGGGTGTATCAGGAAGGGTACTAGGAAAGGGCTGTACTAGGAAGGGGTTGTATCAGGAAGGGTACTAGGAAAGGGCTGTACTAGGAAGGGGTTGTATCAGGAAGGGTACAAGGAAAGGGCTGTACTAGGAAGGGGTTGTATCAGGAAGGGTACAAGGAAAGGGCTGTACTAGGAAGGGGTTGTATCAGGAAGGGTACTGGGAAGGGATGTAATAGGAAGGGGATGTACTAGGAAGGGGGAGTACGGTCCTAGGAAGGGGTGTACTATGGAGGGGTGTGCTAGGTAAGGGAGTACCAGGGAGGGGAGTACTGGAAAGGGGTGTACTAGGAAAGGGAGTACTAGGAAGGGGTGTACTAGGGAGGAGTGTACTAGGGAGGAGTGTACTAGGAGGGGGGGGAGTACTAGGAAGGGAGTACTATGGAGCGGGTGTGCCAGGGAGGGTTATGCTGGGGAGGGGTGTACTAGGAAGGGGGAGTACTAGGAAGGGAGTACTAAGAAGGGGTGTACTAGGAAGGGAGTACTATGGAGCGGGTGTGCCAGGGAGGGTTATGCTGGGGAGGGGTGTACTAGGAAGGGGGAGTACTAGGAAGTGAAGCACTAGGAAGGGTAGTACTAGGAAGGGAGTACTAAGAAGGGGTGTACTAGGAAGGGAGTACTATGGAAGGGGGTGTGCCAGGGAGGGGTGTACTAGGAAGTGGGAGTACTAGGAAGTGGAGTACTAGGAAGGGGTGTGTCAGGAAGGGTTCTGCTGATACATCGTTGCGTAACTGCAGTTACTGCTGCTTTTCGTGTTGGCCCCACTTTTCGGTGAGAGCTAGCTGGGCGTAGAAAGAGAGCATATATATATATATATACTTATCTAATATCTTCGCAAATATAGAATTTGTTTTGCCTTCCTACCCCTCTCCTTCTCTCTCTCTCTCTCTCTCTCTCTCTGGTTCTCTCTCATCTCTCACTCTTTCCGTCTATCTGTCTCTCTCTCTCTCAATCTCAGTCTCTCTCTCTGTCTGTATCTCGTTCTCCCTTCTCGCCCAGTCTAAATCTCTATCTTTCATTCTCTCTCCTTCTTTTTCTCTTTAATTTTTTTCTCATTTTCTTTCACATATTCACATATTCACACACACACACACACATGCACACACACACACACACACACACACACACACACACACACACACACACACAAAAGGCGCACGCGCACACATTTTTTTTTTATCTTGTAAATGCACCAGATTTTGTTTGATATCTCTGTTTGTCTCTATATCATCATCATCATCATCATTATTATTGCATCAACCCTCTGTCTGTCTTTCTGGCACCCTCGTCGTGATTATCTCTCTGTCTTTTATCTCTCTTTCTCCCTCTCCCTCTCGCTCTGTCTCTCAGTCTTTCTCCCTCTCCCTCTCGCTCTCTCTCTCTTTCTCCCTCTCCCTCTCACTCTATCTCTCTTTCTCCCTCTCCCTCTCTGTCTCTCTTTCTCCCTCTCCCTCTCGCTCTTTCTCCCTCTCCCTCTATCTCTCTTTCTCCCTCTCCCTCTATCTCTCTTTCTCCCTCTCCCTCTCACTCTATCTCTCTTTCTTCCTCTCCCTCTATCTCTCCCTATCCCTCTGCCTCTCGCTCTCTCTCTCTTTCTCCCTCTCCCTCTCACTCTATCTCTCTTTCTCCCTCTCCCTCTATCTCTCTTTCTCCCTCTCCCTCTATCTCTCTTTCTCCCTCTCACTCTATCTCTCTTTCTCCCTCTCCCTCTATCTCTCTCCCTATCCCTCTGCCTCTCGCTCTCTCTCTCATTCTCCCTCTCCCTCTCACTTTATCTCTCTTTCTCGCTCTCCCTCTATCTCTCTTTCTCCCTCTCCCTCTATCTCTCTTTCTTCCTCTCCCTCTATCTCTCTCCCTCTATCTCTTTCTCCCTCTGCCTCTCGCTCTCTCTCTCATTCTCCCTCTCCCTCTCACTGTATCTCTCTTTCTCGCTCTCCCTCTATCTCTCTTTCTCGCTCTCCCTCTCTCTCTCTCTCCCTATCTCTCTTTCTCCTCTCCATCCTCTTCCCCTTATCCCCCTATCCCTCTTCTGTCTCTCTCTCTCCCCTCTCCCCCCCCCCCCGCCCCCCTCTACCCCCCCCACCCCTCTCTCTCTCTCTCTTGTCTCTTCAAGTACTTATTATTGCTCCCATTCCCTCAGACAATCTCTCCTTGAAAATTCCGTTGTCACGCCGGTCGAACATCATCACATGCTGAAGTTTCCTCAAGACACATTGTTTTAGATTCTCTCCATTCAGACCTTCACCCAAAATACGATCCGCCTTCCTCCGCCTCTGTGCCTTTTCAGCTGTACCCCTGTCTGTCTGTCTGTCTGTCTACCTGCCTGTATATCTATATGTCTGTCTGCCTCCTTTTCCCACACTACATACCTCCCCCCATCCCTCCACCCCTCCCTCCCCCCCCCCCTCACTCCCCCGTCATCCAGCTTCTTCCGTCTCGTAACGATGCATGTAGCACCATTAACATGTAATTTTCTTTTTTTTTTAAGCACTGTACACATTTGACGTAGATGTGACATATCAAAATGCAGCAGAATAAGTCTGCCAGGATCTGCCACCCACCATTCTGCCCCCCCACCCCATCCCACACAAACCCCCTCACCCAGTCTCCTCTCTCCTGTAGCGATGCTGTGGGTTGGTACCATTACCATCTACCTTCACTCACTCACTCACTCATTCCCTTGACCGCTGGGGTCGTTGGGGGGGACATGAGGAAGATGTCATAGCTCGTCACGCCGTTCTGTTGGCAGCTGTCATTACCATTTAATTTCATTTTCGACGGAAAAAAAAAAATGCAACTGAATAAGTCTACCAGGATCTGCTACTCCCGCCCCCGCCCCCCCCCCCCCCCCCCCCCCCCAACCCCCCCGCCTCTTCCCCGCCACCCCCCGGGCCCACAAACCCTATCGCCCCGTCTCACCTTCCCCCCCCCCACCCACCCCCTCTTGTAGCGCTGCCGGGTGTATCATTATCATCTAACCCCACTTTTGTTTTCGGGTGTTGTAATATATACACATTTGACTTCAAGATGTAAATTGTTACAATGTAAATAAATAGATCTCTCAAGATCTGGCCCCCCCACCCCCACCCACGTCTCCCCTGTGCCGCCACCCACAACCGCTCCCCCACCACCACGCCCCAACCCCCTGCCCCCTCACACCCGGCCTCCTCCCTCCTGTAGCCATGCTGTTGGTATCATTACCATCTGACCCCCCCTTTTTTTCTTTTCAAGCACTGTATATACATTTGACGTTCACTGCAAGCGAATAGATCTCCCAGGGCACGGCATGTTTATGTGCCCGGAAAAGAAAGGAGTGGTTGTGATACTAGCTTTGGGCTCCCCCACGACTCCCCCCCCCCCCGCCCCCATTCCCCCTCCTCTCATCCACTCCCATCCCCCCCCCCCTCCCTCCCTGTCACACACCGAAATGCAAAGTTATCTTTTTTGAGTGTTTCAGTTTCATTGGGTCGTGATCTCAGCGTCTCTCTCTCTCTCTGTGTATGAAGAGGAGAAAGTGGAGTGATGGCCTAGAGGTAACGCGTCCGCCTAGGAAGCGAGAGAATCTGAGCGCGCTGGTTCGAATCACGGCTCAGCCGCCGATATTTTCTCCCCCTCCACTAGACCTTGAGTGGTGGGCTGGACGCTAGTCATTCGGATGAGACGATAAACCGAGGTCCCGTGTGCAGTATGCACTTAGCGCACGTAAAAGAACCCACGGCAACAAAAGGGTTGTTCCTGGCAAAATTCTGTAGAAAAATCCACTTCGATAAGAAAAACAAATAAAACTGCACGCAGGAAAAAAAAAAGAAAAAAAAAGGGTGGCGTTGCAGTGTAGCGACGTGCTCTCCCTGGGGAGAGCAGCCCGAATTTCACACGGAGAAATCTGTTGTGATAAAAAGAGAAATACATACAAATCTCTTGAAGCCTGAACCGGACTATAAATGGCGGGCGATTTGAATCAAGCCAGTTTCTCACCAGAGTCTGACACTGTGACGTCGGTGAAGGTTTATTCAAAATAAAAGCCTAATAAAGCTACGGTTTGGCTTCATTTATGGCAGAGAGCGAGATTTGCCTAGCAGCTTCCAATCTAGACCTGAATTGACTTTGGAAAGTACAAAATGTGTCAGCTACACGTAATACAAAATTTGAATGCAGAGAAAAGGGGCGGAGCTAGAGCCGTTTGTGTTTGCGCTAGACGTGTCTGTCAGATAAAAATAGCACCAGCACGTGGTACTGTCCGGTGAGAATTGGAAAGCATGCAGACAGCCCCTCGACGTTGGCAACCGTAAACGACCACATTGTTTGTAAAACATGCAAATGGAGAGAAATATGACGATCTACTAACCTACCGGACACGTGCTCGCGCTTTTTATAGATAAACTCCGCCCCTTTCCCTTTTATGGATAGGCTCTAGTGCGCATGCGCAACCGAAACCTTGCTCTCGGGAGTTAAGACTTTAAGGGTAAGAGATGTTTCACGGACTGTAGGTTGGTAATGTATCCTGTTTGTGCCTTTGATAAACAGTACTTGCTGTTTCTTCTTCTTCTTTCTTTTGTAATTTTTATTTCTGTTTCATTGACATTATGATTGAAAGATTGGTGTGCCTCGTTTACACCTCTTCTGTCGAGGCTATGCCCTATCTGAATAAACAATCTGCAGTCTGAATTGTCTCTCTCTCTCTCTTTCTGTCTCTCTCTCTTTTTCTCTCTGACTGACTGTCTGTCTGTCTCTGTCACTCTCTCTCTCGTGCCTAATATGCTTATTCATCCCCCCTACCCTCCAGTAAAAAAAATGTACTCTCTCTCTCTTTCTCTCTCTCTCTTTCATACCCTCTCTCTCCCTCTTTCTCTCCTTCCTACTCCCTCCTCTCTCCCCCCCCTCTCTCACTCTCCACCCTAACCCCATCTCCCTCTCCCTCTGACACCTCCCTTCCATCTCATCCCCCTCCCCCCTTCCTCCCTTCCTCCTCCCTCCTCCTCCAGCTCCTCCTCTTTCTCACTGAGGAGACGTAACGTAACGTAACGTAAGACCACGTGCTGATCCCTCTTCAGGCTTCTCCTCTTCCTCTGTCCTCAGGTTCATCACAGTCAGTCCACACCGAGAGAGAGAGAGGACTCAGGGTGAGAGGTGACATCAGCAACAAGGGAACACTTCGATTTGTTTTTTATATCATCATTTCTGTTTTTTGGAGGGCAGCAGCACTCGTATCTCTCTCTCTCCCTAACTTGGAATCGCGCGGACAAAACGAAGGCCACTAGTTCTTCTACTACTACTACTACAGCTTCAACTACAACTACACCTCTCTCCCCGTGAAACCAGCAACAATGCAGGGGGAGGAATTCGACGAGGAGGAGGCCTTGCAGTCCGAGCGGGAGCTGGCCGATGACGCCCAGTGGAAGATCATCCAGAAGAACACCTTCACGCGATGGGCCAACGAGCACCTCAAGACGGTCAACAAGAGCATCAACGACCTGGAGGGGGACTTCTCGGACGGGCTCCGCCTGATCGCCCTGATCGAGGTGCTGTCCAGCAAGAAGTTCAAGCACATCAACAAGCGGCCCAACTTCCGCACGCAGAAGCTGGAGAACGTCACCATGACCCTCAAGTTTCTGGAGGAGGACGAGGGCATCAGGATCGTCAACATTGGTGAGTTGGTGGTGGTGGTTGTGGGGGTGGTGATTGTGGGGGTGGTGGTTGTGGGGGTGGTGATTGTGGGGGTGGTGGATGTGGGGGTGGTGATTGTGGCGGTGATTGTAGAGGTGATGTGGTGGTGGTTGGAGGTGGTGTTGTTGGTGGTGATGGTGGTGTTGGTGGTGGTGGTGGTGGAGGTGGTGGTGTTGTGTTGTGCTGGTGGATTTTGTGTGGCTGTGGTTGTTGTTGTTGTTGGTGGTGGTAGTGATGTGTATTGGTGGTGGAGGTCGTGGTGTTGTTGTTGTTGTTGTTGGTGGTGGTAGTGATGTGTATTGGTGGTGGAGGTCGTGGTGTTGTTGTTGTTGTTGGTGGTGGTGGTAGTGATGTGTATTGGTGGTGGAGGTCGTGGTGTTGTTGTTGTTGGTGGTGGTGGGGGTGGTGATTGTGGCGGTGATTGTAGAGGTGATGTGGTGGTAGTTGGAGGTGGTGTTGTTGGTGGTGATGGTGGTGTTGGTGGTGGTGGTGGTGGAGGTGGTGGTGTTGTGTTGTGCTGGTGGATTTTTGTGTGGCTGTGGTTGGTGGAGGTCGTGGTGTGGTTGTTCTTGTTGTTGGTGGTGGTAGTGATGTGTATTGGTGGTGGAGGTCGTGGTGTTGTTGTTGTTGTTGGTGGTGGTAGTGATGTGTATTGGTGGTGGAGGTCGTGGTGTGGTTGTTGTTGTTGGTGGTGGTAGTGATGTGTATTGGTGGTGGAGGTCGTGGTGTGGTTGTTGTTGTTGGTGGTGGTGGTAGTGATATGTATTGGTGGTGGAGGTCGTGGTGTTGTTGTTGTTGATGGTGGTGGTAGTGATGCGTATTGGTGGTGGAGGTCGTGGTGTGGTTGTTGTTGTTGTTGGTGGTGGTAGTGATGTGTATTGGTGGTGGAGGTCGTGGTGTGGTGGTTGTGGTGGAAGTGGTGGTCGTGGTGTGGTAGTTGTTGTTGTTGGTTGTGGTGGTGTTGGTGGTTGTGGTGTTGGTGTTGGTGGTGGTTGTGGTGGTGTTCGTGTTGGTGGTTGTGGTGTTGGTGGTGTTGGTTAGTAGTGTTGTTGGTGGTGTGTATACACACACACACACACACACACACACACACACACACACACACACACACACACACACACACACACACAGAGTTTTCCGCAATTTGAATCTCTGAGTGAGAGCGAAAATGACAGATAACTGTTCGTGGACAAGAGATGCTTCGATAAAGAGAGAGAGAAAGAGACAGAAAATGTCCACAGAAACACTGATAGAGAAAGAGAGGCCGGGTTGCTTGGCGATGGGTTGTAGGGTTCTGGTTAATAATAATAATAATAATAATAATAATAATGATAGTATTTATATAGCGCTGAATCTTGTGGTTACTGCTTCCCCCCAACTCGTGTGTAGGAAAAGAGACAACACTTCTGCAGCGGCTGGATATTTACTCTGTGTGTGTGTGTGTGTGTGTGTGTGTGAGAGAGAGAGAGAGAGAGAGAGAGAGAGAGAGAGTGCGTGCGCCATTGTGTGTGTGTGTGTGTGTGTGTGTGTGTGTGTGTGTGTGTGTGAGAGAGAGAGAGAGAGAGAGAGAGAGTGCGTGCGCCATTGTGTGTGTGTGTGTGTGTGTGTGTGTGAGAGAGAGAGAGAGAGAGAGAGAGAGAGAGAGTGCGTGCGCCATTGTGTGTGTGTGTGTGTGTGTGTGTGTGGGTGGGTGCGCGCGCGCCAGTGTGTGTATGTGTGTGTGAGAGAGAGAGAGAGAGAGAGAGAGAGAGAGAGAGAGAGAGTGCGTGCGCCATTGTGTGTGTGTGTGTATGTGTGTGTGTGTGTGTGGGTGAGAGAGAGAGAGAGAGTGCGTGCGCCATTGTGTGTGTGTGTGTGTGTGTGTGAGAGAGAGAGAGAGAGAGAGAGAGAGAGAGAGAGAGAGTGCGTGCGCCATTCTGTGTGTGTGTGTGTGTGTGTGTGTGTGTGAGAGAGAGAGAGAGAGAGAGAGAGAGAGAGAGAGAGAGAGAGAGAGTGCGTGCGCCATTGTGTGTGTGTGTGTGTGTGTGTGAGAGAGAGAGAGAGAGAGAGAGAGAGAGAGAGAGGAGAGAGAGAGAGAGAGAGAGAGAGAGAGAGTGCGTGCGCCATTGTGTGTGTGTGTGTGTGTGTGTGTGTGTGTGTGAGAGAGAGAGAGAGAAAGAGAGTGCGTGCGCCATTGTGTGTGTGTGTGTGTGTGTGTGAGAGAGAGAGAGAGAGAGAGAGAGAGAGTGCGTGCGCCATTGTGTGTGTGTGTGTGTGTGTGTGTGTGTGTGTGAGAGAGAGAGAGAGAGAGAGAGAGAGAGAGTGCGTGTGTCATTGTGTGTGTGTGTGTGTGTGTGTGTGTGTGTGTGTGTGTGTGTGTGTGTGTGTGAGAGAGAGAGAGAGAGAGAGAGAGAGAGAGAGCGTGCGCCATTGTGTGTGTGTGTGTGTGTGTGAGAGAGAGAGAGAGAGAGAGAGAGAGAGAGAGAGAGAGAGAGAGAGAGAGTGCGTGCGCCATTGTGTGTGTGTGTGTGTGTGTGTGTGTGTGTGAGAGAGAGAGAGAGAGAGAGTGCGTGCGCCATTGTGTGTGTGTGTGTGTGTGTGTGTGTGTGTGTGTGTGTAAAAAAAAAAAATACAAGCTAGAACTGGGCACACACAGTTGTCGAGCTGGGCAGAAATAAATTGAGTTTCATCGCAGAGGCTGCAGTTTTATGCTCTTTTTGACCCAGGTAAGGCCTTAAGAAGAAAGAAAAAAACCCCAACCAAAACACTGAAGGGGGGGGGAAAAAAAGTGCAAAATTGGCACTCAGCAGTCACGGCGTATGTTGGCTGAAGAACAGAACTGACGTTTTACTGATGTTTGTTGTTGCTGTTGTTCGGATCTAGCTCTTGAGACTGCCTATCTTGAACTGTATATCTTGTGTTTGGGGATGGTTGGAACGTCTGGGAGAGTGTTAGAGGAGTGGAAACTTGGTGGGAAGAGAGAGAGAGAGAGAGACTGAGAGAGAGAGAGAGAGAGAGAGAGAGAGAGAGAGACCCAGGACTCAAAAATGGTTAATGACGTCTTGAACTGTATATCTAGCGTTAGGGGATGGTTGTGGAACGTCTGGAAGAGTATAGGTTGAGTAGAAACTTACGGGGAGAGAGAGAGAGAGAGAGAGAGAGAGAGAGATCGAGTCGGGACTCAAAGAAATGGGTAATGACGTCAGCAACATGCTGACGTCATCAAGTCGGTGAAAAACACGCGTCGTCTCTTTCCTTCCTCCTTCTCCTCCCCTCCCCCTCCCCTCTACCCCCTTCCCTCCCCCCCGCACACATTCACGCTATTCACAGCTTTCCTCTGCACTCCATAACAATAATATCCAGCGGTGTGCACAAGCAGGGAGAGAGAGAGAGAGAGGGGGTGGGGAGAGAGAGAGAGTGAGAAACGTTGAGGAGTGGAATGGTGGACGGAGGGGGTTGGGGGGTGGGGGGGGGATAGGAGGAAGGGAGAGGATGGGGCCGGGGTGATAATAAATAAAAGGTAAGGAGTGTAGGCAGTGGGGGTGGGGTTGTGCGGGGTGCAAGGGATGGGGGGGGGGGGGTGGGGGGAGGGGTGGGGGAGGGAGAGTCGAGATGGGATGGGATGTGGTGCTAATAAGGATTGACCGTTGTGGAGGGGGAGCGGGGGGCTGGGGGAGGGGGTGGGTGTGTGTGGGTGTGGGGGGGGGGGTGATGAGGGAGGAAAGGTGTGGTGTGCATTTGAAGTGAATGGACTGTATTCGGCCAGAGTCTGCTCTTATCTTACACAGTCCTCTCTCTCTCTCTCTCTCTCTGTGTGTGTGTGTGTGTGTGTGTGTGTTGCCCTGCCACCAGCATTGACTCTATAAACCAGACGGTTGGAGGAAAGGAGAGAGCAATGAACGGAGACAGTATTGAGAGAGAGAGAGAGAGAGAGAGAGAGGGGGGGGAGAGAGGGGGGAGAGAGGCGGGGGTGGGGGGGGGGGGGTGAAGGGGGGATTCAGTGTGCAGACAGACAGACAGACTGACAGTCAGAGAACGGTACAAACAAACGATGGAAACGAAATCCGTCAGTAACAAAAAAGAAAAAAAAGAAGAAAAAAGATACAACACAAAAACATTACCAACTAAAACAATATTCACAAAACAAAACGAAATAATAATAATAATGATGATGATGATGATGATGATAATAATAATAATAATAATATTGCGTGGTTAGAAATAGGGTGTTGAATAGATTTGGGCACACAGGGAGATTGAGAGAGAGGGAGGGAGAGAGAGAGAGAGAGAGAGGAGAGAGAGAGAGAGAGAGAGAGACGAAACGAAACGAAATGAAGCGGATGTTTTTTTAACCTGGGTAATGAGATAAGCAAACAATATGTTTTACCCATCCAGCCCTGTAGGAGAGAGAGAGAGAGGGAGAGAGAGAGAGAGAGAGAGAGAGAGAGAGAGAGGGGGGAGAGACTGAGAGAGAGAGAGAGGGAGAGACTGAGAGAGAGAGAGAGAGAGAGGGAGAGAGACAGAGAGAGAGAGAGAGAGAGAGAGAGAGAGAGAGAGAGAGATAATGATGATGATGATGATGATGGGAGGAAGGTAGGTCGCGGTGAGAGAGAGAGGAAAGACATAGATATATTTTATTTTTTTTCCCCGCCGGTCAGATCTATCTGACTAAGCGAATAATAAATTATGGATCTCATTCCAACGCTGCATGCAAACGCCGACGCCGGCCCTTCAAGACTGACTCGCACGCAGTGACATCAGTCGTCGAAAGGAACGTGCTGAAGCAGTGTGTATACTAACTTACCTGTAAAATTCACGTGGTATCGAAAAGGAGTGTGTGTGTGTGTGTGTGTGTGTGTGTGTGTGTATTATGAGATGTGATTCTGATGTGGCTCCCTGCTGGCTGGGGCCACATGTGTTCCACATCTGCGCGTGCAGCATGCGTTCACGTGCTTTCGTCGGCTTACAGGACTGGGGGATGGGGGAAGAGGGGGTGGGGGATGGGGTAGAGGGAACGGGGGGGTTGGGGGGTGGGGGGTGGGGGGGCAGGGGGGACAGGGGGGGGGGGGGAGGGTGCGCTTTTATCGCAGACAAACAATGCTAGGGTGCTGGCATTACATCACTGAGCGAGCGATAACAGATAATAAGTATAGTCACGGACTGTGTGTAGAAGCTATTATGATGACGACGATGATGATGACTCAATGATGATGGTGATGACGACGACGACGACGATGATGATGATGATGATGATTATTATCGTCATTACCTATTATTTCATCAGCAGCAGTACAGAACAGAATATTTTAATCTACGTCCCTCCATACACGTCCTTGGAAGTTGCCAAGGAAAAAACAAACAAATAAAAGAAACAACCAAGAAAACATAGTAAGTAGACAAAAGCCGGGGCTTTTGCAAGTCGGCAGCCAATAATAAAATAGCTAGACTTTGGCGGCCATCCCAGAAGGAGCGAGTGATGGGTGGTGGGTGGTGGGTGGTTGCCTGGGGTAGGTGTGTGAGTGGATGGTGTGGGTGTTATGATGGAGGGAAGAGCAATGGGGGAATGAAGGAGGTAAGGCGCCTTGCCGGTGAATCTTTGGCTGCTGTTCTTTTTTTTTTCTTTTCTGTTTTTTTCTGTGTTTAAAGCGAGGGGGTAACTTGCCAATGTCAGCAAAAAGTCTGCTCTGTGTGTGTGTGTGTGTGTGTGTGTGTGTGTGTGTGTGTGTGTGTGTGTGTGTTGTGTTGTGTTGTGTTGTGTTGCCATGGTTGTCGGCGTTGTGTCGTATTGAGTTGGGAGCGGTGTGTGTGTGTGTTTGTGAGCGCGAGTTCGCGCGTAAGTGTGTGTGTGTCTCAGTGTTTGTGTCTGCCTGTGTCTGTATGTTTGTGTGTGTGTGTGTGCGATTGCTTGCCACGTGTGTGTGTGTGTGTTTGGGAGTGGAGTGAGGGGGGTCCGGGGGGTGGGGGTGGGGGTGAGAGAGGCGTGGGGTTGGGACACGGCA
>NC_134900.1:17341125-17343625 GCF_041734735.1 Babylonia areolata | reverse complement strand
AGTCTGCTTTCGTAAATGGCTTCTCTGTTCACGGAACATATTACCAGCTCGTAATGAACTTAACAATTCACGGCTTACGGTATTCTTCTTCTTCTTCTTCTTCTTCTTCTTCTTCTTCTCCCGTACTGAACTTTGTGAAGGATCATTGAGGCACTGGCACAGAAGAACTGTTAACCAGATTCCTCTAGGTCATCCGTTTGTGTTATTTCTTCTTCTTCTTCTTCTCTTCCTCCTCCTCCTCTTTCTCCCCTTATCGAACTATGTGGAGAAGTCATCAGTTGAGGCGCTGTCACAGAAGAACCATTCACCAGATTCCTCTAGGTCTGTCGTTTGTGTGTCAGAGCTTAGGTCTCTTGCAGATGGTTTTCATGTCCATTCTGTAACGTTGTCATTCCATCGGTTTTATTGTTGTTGCTTTGTTTGTTTTGTTCAAGGCCTGACTAAGCGTGTTGGGTAGCGCTGCTGGTCAGGCATCTGCTTGGCAGATGTGGTGTAGCGTATATGGATTTGCCCGAACGCAGTGACGCCTCCTTGAGCTACTGAAACTGAAACTTGTTTTGTTTTTTGTCTTGCCCTCTGTCTCCCTCCATCAATATTTCCTTGGAGGAATGTTTAGGTAAGGCTACTGGATAGTCACGCCGCGATCACAGTTTTCTCGCTGATAACTTAAAACGACTCACGAATAACTTAATCAGGCTTATAATTTCGTTATCATTACCGGCTTCCGATGAACTGAACCCACTCGCATCTTAGAAATAGCTATTTATCAGCCAGTCCATTAACCTAACTCAAGAATAATTTGCCAGCTAATGAAATCAGTTATCTGCCAGCTCATGACTGAGTAGACGACTCGCAGACAGTTTCTTGGCCACCAACTCACTGACGAGCAGAGCTTACCGTCCCTTGATTTTCTTGAACAACCCACCACTGACTTATTAGTTGAAATTAGGTTAGCGGTTTTGATCGTAGTAACCAACTTCATGGCTAGGGAACTTGATTGGTTACCAGCTCACCGACTGTAAAATTAATGATCAGCTCGTGATTAACTTATCAACACATACTGGGTCATCTTATTTTCAGTGGAGCTTCTATAATTCTTCTTTATAAGACCCGTCTTTTAGTGTGTTTAGCAGTTGCACAGTAGAGAGTAACTGCCGGGTCTGATCCCAGTAATACTAAAGGAGGTCGGAGTCCTCGTGTCCTGTGTGTGTGTCAGTGTTTACGTGTTTTCTTCAGTTTAACGTCTATTCACTATAAGTGTTTTTAGACGGAAAGGAGTAAAGTAGTGTATAAAGGAAAGGGAGTGCATGTGAATATTAGTGTAAAAATTTAAAAAGTTCATGTTAAGTATCAGAGAAAAAGTATATCATAAGAAAAGTCTAAAGTAGTTGTGGTGTGTATTGAATGAGTTGTCATGGGAAGGAGAATATGTATATGCATATCAACAAGTATTAACCTACAACAATGTAAACAGAAATAACAGTATTAAATATAATACATCAAAGGAGGATACCAAACTGGACTGGAGTTTAAAATTTCTGTTTACGTGTGTGTGTGTGTGTGTGTGTGTGTGTGTGTGTGTGTGTGTGTGTGTGTGTGTGTGTGTGTGCTTTACTGTACTTCGCAAAAAAAAAAAAAAAAAAAAAAAAATCAGACACACACTGAAACGCCCACAGTGCACACAATCAGTCACAGCACAGTACAGTACTCGTATCATGAAGAGACATGACCACTGACGAGACAGAATGTTGGGGGGAGTCGATGGAAGCCGGGAGAAAGAGGGACTGTGAGAGTGAGAGGGACACACAGAGAGAGAGACAGACACAGACACAAAGTCCCACCCTTCCTCAACCTGCAACCCCCCTCACCCCACTACCAACCGGCACTGACCACCCACACCCCCACTTCCGGTCAGTCTCACTGTCGCTATTACGGAGAACGACGAAAAAAAAAAAAAAGAAAAAAAAAAAGAAAAAAAAAAAAAAGAAGTAATATCCACGCAAATAAAATCACGTAACTTCCCTTCACGAAACATCCATTCAAATATTCCCGCCCCCCCCCCCCCCCCCCCCGCCCCCCCGCCCACCCTCCCTCCACCGCGTACCCCCTAGCCCTCTCTCCCCAAGAAGCGATGAATCGTCACGAAGTTTTTCACGGTCCTGGAATTCTTGTGCACATTCCTCAGCGAGGCATCCGGAACTGAGAGGAGTACATAAAAGAACAAGTGCTACTCCGCAGCCTTCCGGTTCTCGATAAGGTCCACCACGCTGATAGGTGAATCACAGTCCACCACGCTGATAGACGATTCACAGTCAGACACACACACACACACACACACACACACACTTGTGTTGGAAATAGTACCTCAGAGGTCCTGTCGGGTTGTGCAGATTCCAGATTCCCCTTGCCGCGGGTGACCGTGTCATGTAAGTGAATTATCAGCCATCCCTCATGGGGCCTCTGATAAGATCGGTGTAACTTTCTTAAGTGCTTCCCTTTT
>NC_134900.1:17226125-17336125 GCF_041734735.1 Babylonia areolata | reverse complement strand
GTGTGTGTGTGTGTGTGTGTGTGTGTGCCTGTCTGTCTGTCTGTCTATGTCTGTCTGTCTCTCTTTCTCTCTCGTCTCTTTCAATGGGTTATGATGTCTTGAAACAACAACAACAACTTTTAAGCGCACACAGTGATAGCTTTGAGGTTGCATACATGCTAAGATTCAGTGTTAAAAACCGAACACACTCACTGACCTGTAGAATTTTGCTTCAGTGCACAATCCAAAACTGATGGCCATAGTTAAAAAACGAGCAAAAAAAAAAACCCCAACAAAACAAAACAAAAAACCCCAACAACAACCATAGAACCAAAACTCAGCAGTGGACAAAGTTTTACTCACGAGATAAATAAATGAATGAATAAATAAATAAATAAATAAATAAATAGATAAATGCACAAAAAAGTACAGAAATAAATGCAAAAATAGGTACAAAACCAGATACAGAAATTCAGAAATCAATATGAAGTAACTTGAGTACACAGCGCATTGCCCGGCGGAGCCAAACGGTGGGTTTAGGCGGGGGATGGGGGTGGGTAAATAGTGTGTGTGTGTGTATGTGTGTGTGTGTGTGGGTTATGGAGGAATGAAAGCCATCAGTCAGGGAAGGAAGCTTCCAGGTTTCAAAACCTTTACACGCTACAACATTATCAGCTCTTTCGGTGTGCCGGTCTGACGGATTTACAGGACGGTAACGGTTCCTTGGACCGTCTGTCGAAACGAACACCCTCCTCCTCCTCCTCCCACTCCCCCTCTCACTGGCATCCCCCCCCCATTCCCCCCACTGTCCCCACCGAACCCACCCCCACCCCCCACCCCAAACACACGCACACACACCTCCCTTCTCCGACCCCTCATTTCCCCAAAGTGGAGATAACGTTGCTCCCTCCCCCCTCCGCCCCCCCACACCTCCTCATCCAACTCTGCACACACCCCACCCCCAGGATCCCGCACCCTCCAACTCATCCACACACCACACCCCAAACCGTCCTTCTTCCAACCTTCCATGCACTGAAGCCAGAGCAACATCACACGTGCAGCAGGAATACTTTGCCGGAACCACTTGCTCCTGCTCTTCCTACCCAGCTTTTTTCCCCCTTCTCTCTCTCTCTCTCTCTCTCTCTCTCTCTCTCTCTCTCTCTGTGTGTGTGTGTGTGTGTGTGTCTGTGTCTGTGTGTCTGTCTGTGTGTCTGTCTGTGTCTGTGTCTGTGTGTCTGTGTGTGTCTGTGTCTCCATCTTGTCCGACCATGACATGAATCAAACGCCCACAAACCGAGCTTATCCTAATCCTCTGGACCTGTAAGGCTACTGGCCTTTAATATATATATACATATATGTATAATTTATTTATTTTATTCTATTTCGCTTTATCTTATTTTATTTCATTTTCATTTAAATGCTGAAGTCATCATGGCCCGTGCTAATCTAATCGTTCTTCGTCACGTCTGAAGGCTGAACAGACGTCGTAGCACGCATGAACGGTGTCAGCAGCCTTTGGGTGATAAACAGGGAGTAATTTAAAGGAAGATCCCCGATTAAAAACCTGGAGAAAACCACGGAAGTTGAGTGATAGCGGGGGTTTTAACGATCCAAGATAAAAAAAAAAACTTGGGGGGATCCTAGGCACGGTGCAGGGAGCTGAGTGATAACATGCACACTGTCACGGTCATTCAGAGGGTCTAAAGATACACCCCGCCGAGGACATGCGGCGTGGTGGTGCAGATCATGGCGGCCGGCAGAATCAGTGATGAACGATGGATGTCTTCATCATTCAGGTTCTGCTGCTGCTGTTGAGGCTATGCGGCCTTTTACACTGAGATGTATACAAATAAATGTTCAAGGTTATAAAAAAATAACTGTTCACAGCCTTTTACGGAACCGTGGCAGTGAATTCATGTATTCACTGTGTCCCTACGGCTCGGTGAAGGAAGGCGGTTTTTTTTTTGGTTTTTTTCGAAAGATTGAACTTACTTGTATTATTTCACTGGTTTCTCAACATCTTCCTCAAATATATTTATTACACTTTTGCTCAGGAGGGTGTTGAGAAACCACTGAAATGATACAAGTAAGTTCTGAACTTTCGATTCTGAGTAAAGGAAACATTCTTCGAGATGTATGTTTACGTACAGGGTCAAGGGGTCGTCAGTTAATTTGTCTGTGAGGTAGAGTCTGTCGTAGAGCTGTTAGCACCCATGAGCGCTTTATGTTAAGGTTTCTCGGTTCCAGAACCTGTGGAGGAAATAACAGACTCGTCTTTCTTTTTTCGCGCGCGCGTATGTTGTGTTGTTCTTTCTTTTCTGTGCCCCCTTCAATAAACAAGCAACTTAACGGTAGAGCCAGCCAGTGCTGCCTTCCGATCTGTCTGTGTCTCTGTCTCCTCTGTGTTTTTGTCACTCTCTGTCTCTGTCTCTCTGTCTCTTTTCTCTGCCTGTCTGTCTGTCTGTCTCTTGCCTCTCTCTACCTCTGTCTCTTTCCGTCTCTTCTCTATCTGTCCGTCTCTGTCTCTCTCTTTCTCTCTCTCCTTCTCTGCCTCTGTCTGTCCCCCTGTCTCTGAATCTGTCCGTCTCTCTGTCTCTGTCTGTCTGTCTGTCTGTGTCTCTGTCTGTCTGTCTCTCTCCTTTTCTCTCCCTGTCTGATTTAGGATCCCAGGGAAAAAAAACAAGTCCTTTATTTAAGAGGCTTACAGATTTTTAAACACGTATCTCTCGCCCAGAACAGAGGACTGCATTTAAGAAAATTTGGACTGAAAGAAAAGATTGCGCTAGAAAATCGTGGACATGTTTCTGCACAATGCACCTCCTCTGTCTCCACTATCTATCTGCTGCCATAAATAGAATTGAGAGAGAGGGGGGGGGAGTGGGGTGGGAGGGGGCGGGGGGGCAGACAGACAGACACACACATCTTCATACCATGTATACCAAGACATGCATTGTTCAGTGCTATCATTCCGAATTTTCACTGACTCTGGAAGAGAATATACCATTTTCGACTTCAACCCTTTCAGATATCGAAAGTCACTTTCTTTTTATTGATTTTCATTTAATTGATTTTGAATTTCAAGTTTAAAAAGCTCCCCAAAAGATAGTTAATCATGTCGGTTTTACAAGCAGTTCTAATGTTGAGTTTTCGGCTGTGAGAAAACAAAATGAATCACATTGTCTTTAAAAAGAAACCGTTTCCACATTCAGTTGATACACTGATCCAGATTTATGTGTGAGCAAAAATGAAATTTGACCCAGAACAACAACAATCCAACAAAACGAAATAAAACAAAAGTATCGTGTGTGTGATACTTTAGAGTATGGTAGGACTACTTAGGCGAGTATTCAGTTATTTCTGTCTTTGCGTCTTGTGTGAGAAGAGGGTTTCGTCAAGGAAGCTCCTCGAGTCGAAACCCGCCTTCACTAGTTAACAGAAATGGTTCCACGGACTTGTCAAGTTGTTTGAATCTTGATAGAGATTAAGCATGTGGTACCACTTACATCGATTTATAAAAGAATATAACTTTCTTTGCAATGGTGGAAGAGAAAAAAAGAAAAAAGAAAAGAAAGGAAAATCGGCTTATGTGTGAGACAGTGTAAAGTGACTGTTCAGATCTTCTGAAAACAGCGAACTTTGTGAACGGAGGATCTTTGTATCTGTAAGTGAAAGACCGCCTTCAAAATGTTCCAAGTTTCTATTACTCTTCATCAGGGCTATGTGTAGCTGTTGACTGGAGGTGCAGATTGGAAATGGTAAAGTTTGTGATGACTTGGCCATCGCGACTGAAAAAAACACACCCAACAATAATAAATTACTGGCCTTAAAAAAGTGTGTGTGTGTGTGTGTGTGTGTGTGTGTGTGTGTGTGTGTGTGTATGTGTGTGTGTGTGTGTGTGTGTGTGTGTGTGTGTTAGTGTTAGTGTGTGTGTGTCTGTGTGTCAGTGTCTGCTTCTGTGCCTGTGTGTTAGTTCTTCGCATATCTCAGTGTCTCTGACATAGTGAGTGCTAAGAGTCTTAGGTCACAACTTGCGCGAAGTCGGTTTGTTGGGATAAGATTTGCTGCGACCTCTGGCAGAAACAAGCGGCACACCCGGTTTGTGTGGATCTCCGAGCACACGTTTCACGCCGATGTTTACTTTGCTGTGTCCTCCCCCTCCCCCTCCCACACCCACCTCCACCTCCACCCCGAACCTCCCACCCCCACCCTACCCCCACCCCGGGTGCATCTTTCTTCCACCTTCTGTTCCAGTCCCTATCTTTCCTGAAGATGAAGACGTTCTGCCACGCCCAACCGTCTCACAAAGAGAATGAAAGAGAAAGAGAGAGGAGGAGGGGGAGAAAAAGGAGAAAGAGGGAGAGAGAGAGAGAGAAGGGAGGAAAGATGGAGAGATAGAAGGGAGAGATGTGGGAGGAAAAAAAGGGAGAGAGAAGGTGAGTGAGTGATAGAGAGAGAGATGGGCGTGGGGGGGAAGGTGGATTCAGGTGTTTGTTGGTGAAAAAGCAATAGACCCTTCCGTCTTTGATGAAGTAATATTGAGCTACTTTGGATGGAGGTGGGGGAGAGTTAGGGAGAGGGGGGGGAGGAAATGAGTGGAGTTAGAGATATTTGAACTCGGCTGTTTATTGGCAAAAGCAAAAGCCCCTTGCGTCTTCAAAGAAGTGATATGAAGGTACTTTAGAGAGAGAGAGAGAGAGTGGGGGGTAGGGGGGTAGGGGGGGGGGGGGATACGTCTTCGACTCCACTTACCAGGAACTGACAAGCCAACTAAATATTTGGCTCAGGAACTACATTCACTGAGCAAGAATCAGCAGGTGCGTCGGTGGAATGAGCGACTGATATATGCGTCACGCGATGTACGAAGTTGTTGTTTTTTTCCACCTCACGTGTTTCTCCCGTCAGGCTGCATGTATAACCACTGATCGACAAGGCATGGCGCAGGACGCAGAGAATTTATTGAGAATTTACCCGCCCCGCCTAGTTCTGGAAATAATGCCGCGCCAGTGGACTTCCTGTTTTCTGTCGTCATAATCTCTCCATCCCAACCACTGAGATATGTATGTTTATACATACATGCCTCTGATCCCAACCCGTACCCCGCCTCCCTATCTTGCCCTGTCGCCATCCACCCCCCCCCCCACCCCCCCCCCACCAACCCCACTTCCCTCCCGCCCCACACTCCCCCGCCTCCCCCTCCCACTGGTCGGCCTGATTTTCTTCTTTCTCTTTTTTTTTTCTTTTTTTTTTTTTTGTCGTTATTTTCCTTTCTCGCAGAATCGGTTAGGCCGTTGGACTCCTGACCCAGTGTTCACCAGAGATCGGGGTTCGAGGCCTTGTTTTTGGGTGTGTTTTTTTTTCAGCATGGGGTGTTGTGTCCTTAGGGGGAAGGCTCTTTGCTCCGATTTGCCTCACCCCCCCCCCCCCCCCCCACAGCTGTGAATGGGTAGGCCTTATCTGACTCTGGCTGGGGATGGTTAACCCTTTCACCGCCAAGCTCACATTTATGCACAGGCGTGGTAGAGGACCCATGTCACTGAAAGGTGATCATTCATTGGTCTGTTATCCATGAACCGACTGCTCTTAATGTTCGGTGGTAGGATAGGCCATATTTTCTATACAGCACAGGGGGAATCCCCAGCTGGTCTTAGCCACTGTCTTTTCTGTGTTTATACCACAAGGGAATTTTGTGCCCTAAATTGACTGGCGGTGAAAGGGTTAAAACGGCGGAAGGAAAAGATCATTGGGCCCCGCCTTCCTGTCCACTGCCTTAGACAACAGTGGATGTGGAATTCACCGCCTTCCTGTTCACTGCCTTAGACAACAGTGGATGTGGAATTCACCGCCTTCCTGTTCACTGCCTTAGACAACAGTGGATGTGGAATTCATCGCCTTCCTGTTCACTGCCTTAGACAACAGTGGATGTGGAATTCACCGCCTTCCTGTTCACTGCCTTAGACAACAGTGGATGTGGAATTCACCGCCTTCCTGTTCACTGCTTTAGACAACAGTGGATGTGGAATTCACCGCCTTCCTGTTCACTGCCTTAGACAACAGTGGATGTGGAATTCACCGCCTTCCTATTCACTGCTTTAGACAACAGTGGATGTGGAATTTACCGCCTTCCTATTCACTGCTTTAGACAACAGTGGATGTGGAATTCACCGCCCCGATGTCTGTAAAAGGTTATGGGACCTCAGTTTAACCGTGAGCATTCACTTCCGGTTCAGTCATCTGTACGGTTTTCATAGTTCTATTGACCCCGCGGCGGCATGTGTTTCGCTGCGCTTCCCTCTGCCTGTGCTTAGTAATGGTTGGTTTGACGTGAGACTGAAATTATTTCTGTTGTTTTTCTTCATGTTGTTGTTGTTGCGGTTGTTTTGTTGTTAATGTTTTTCTTCTTCATTAAAAAAAAAAAGTTTAAAAAAAAGAAGATTTTCTAGCTAATGAAAGCACGCAAATACATTTTAGCGAGTACAGTCAGTTCAAGTTCGGCCTATTCCTCAGTCAAAATTGGAAAAAAGAAAAGAACACAAAATCACACGACTGAAAAAAAACAAAAACAAAGAAAGGTAGATAGACAGATAGACAGACAGACAGATAGATAGATAGATAGATAGATAGATAGATTTACATCAAATCATGCTTTTTTTTTTCTTTTAGTCTTTTTTTTTTTTGTTTGAGATAGCCAAGTTTTGTGTGTTCAGCTGTTTTAGAAGGAAGACGATTAAAAGTGTTGATAGAAAGAAAAAAAAACCTTTGACTGCGCAGATTCAAAGCACATGCCACCACATGCATTGGCTGCCCGGCTTAGGTGTAAACGCTGAACCAGCGACAGCAGAATTAGTCAGTGATGTCGATTATCTCGTTGCTGAGTTGCGTAGTGCCTGTCTTGAGTCTTCTGCCAGATCAGCATGCAACGTGAGATAGGAAACAACAACAACAACAAAAACAACTGCATGTGCATGTATCGGCAGTGGTTGAGAGAGGAAGAGGAAGAACAAAAATGAACGCTGGAAACATTGCTTTTACGGGGAGGTGTGCCCGCTGCTGTGTATTTCTGTGCTGTGTGCCAAGTTTTCCGGCGTTGCGAGAGCTCTGTGTTTTGTTTGTCACTCCCTCCCTCCCTCCCTCCCTCCCTCTCTCTTCCCTACCCCCTCTCACTCACCTCACGTGCACATGCACATGCACACCCTTTATTTATTTCCCGTCTTTTCTTTTTCGCAACTTCCTTGCTCTGTTTTCTCTACTGACGCCCTTCCCCCTCTCTCCTCCGGTCGTTTCTCTGGTTCTCTCTGTGTTTTTCTCTCTCATTAGTGGGTGGGGGACTGGAGGAGGGGCGGGGGTTTGGGAGTGTTTGGGCGGGTGGTGGGAGGGGGGGGGGAGGGGGGGGGGGTCGTTCTCGGTATGTGTCTCTTCGCCGTTCCCTCCTCTTATCTCTCTGGTCTCTGTCTCTCCTTATTGCCTGCCTCCTTACTTCACCTCTCCCCCCCCCCCTCCCCATCAATTTCCGACTCCCCTCTCTCCACCTCTCTCCCTCTCTCTCTTTCCCCCACCTCTCTCTATCCTCACCTCTCTCTCTCTCACTCTTACTCTCTCTTTCTCTCTCACTCGGCGTAAGGAAAAACTGGAACAAAATCCTTATCTCAGTGCACCAGAAACTCAGTTCAGTTCAGGAACAGATCTGCAGCCATGGGACTGAGACAGACCAGCCGTGACATCTGAAACACGGTAGTTGACCCATATCTGTGTGATTCTTCTCTCTCCCTCTTTCTCTCTCCCTCTCTCTCTCCCTCTCTCTCCTCGCAGAGAGGCAGCTATGACTGCAGTTCCATGTCAAAATAATGGTTGAGATAGACCCCATCCCAAACCACACGCCTCCCTTATTTCCCCCAGCTCTTCCTGAATGTATATATTTTAGCTACTATGGCAAGGGCAAGATTGTTTCGCGTAGTAGAATCTGCAGGCCAGTAAAAATAGTTGATCTACATGGTCATGAGGGAAGGTGGGCCTCCAATTTTTTTTCCTTTTCTTTTCTCTGACTCATCATGTAGTGCTTATAGTCTTGGCGACCCTATCTACTATATCAGGGAGAATTACAGTGTCAGCGAGGCCCACCGGAGTAGCAGCTGATAGTTGAGTATTGGATGATAGATCAACTTGACACAAGCGTGTGGATGCCGCCCACGCACGCACGCACACACACACACACACACACACACACACACACACACACACACAGAGGCTGACATTTATACAATCATACATTCAGAAACACACGTGTACGCACGCACAAGCATAGACACACACACACACACACACACACACACACACACACACACACACACACACACACACACACACACACACAAACACACACACACACACACACACACAGAGGCTGACATTTATACAATAATACATTCAGAAACACACGTGTACGCACGCACAAGCATAGACACACACACACACACACACACACACACACACACACACACAAACACACAAACACACACACACACACAGGCTGACATTTATACAATCATACATTCAGAAACACACGTGTACGCACGCACAAGCATAGATACACACACACACACACACACACATACACACACACACACACACACACACACACACATACACACACACACACACACACACACACACACAAACACACACACACACACAAACCACAGACACACAGACACCGACACCGACACACACACACACACACACACACACACACACAATCAGTCGGAACTGCACAGCCGAGACTGAGATCGGTAGACGATAAAAGCATCGGACATTATTTATTTCTTTATTTGGGTTGGTTTGGTTTCGTCAGCGCGACTGAGATGAAAAGAGAGGGGACAACACGCGCGCGCTTGTGTGTGTGTGTGTGTGTGTGTGTGTGTGTGTGTGTGTCCTGTGGGTGTGAGGGAGGGGGTATGGATAGGGGAAGCCGAAGAGAGAAGCAAAGATTGCAGTAATGGAAGTTTGCCCGACAGGAAGTCTTCCGCTACATTTGAATTTCGTCGCACCACTTTAACAGAGCACAAGGAAAGACATGCCTACATAAATATAATATGAATAAATGACACAAATTAAGAAAGAAGAAAAGAAAGAAAGAAAGTTTAGCGCTAAATAAACAAATAAATAAATAAATTGTTTCGAAACACAAGTCAACAGAGTGAAACGTAAAGGTCGGACTGAGGTGACACGCCTCAAGACCACAAAACGCACGCACACGCTCTCTCTCTCTCTCTTACACACACACACACACCAAAATAAAAACAAAACAAAACAACATTTTTCTGCCCCAAACCCGGCAGCTACCCCCACCCCCGCCGCCCCATATCCACAGACTCACAAACCTCACCTGGAACTTACTGAACCTTGCAGACTTCCAGGCACCCCCCCCCCCTCTCTCACTCTCTCTCTCTCTCTGTCGCTCCCACTCTCTTTCTCTCTCTCTCTTAACGGTGTACGCACGTGCTGTGACTGTGTCGGCTCTTCCATTCCTCTTCGCTTCCCTTTTCCTCAGTCGTGCACTGACGTACAGCGCTCTCTCCTTACCTGTGTGTTTACCTGTGCCAACTCTGAGGGGAAGGATGGGGGAGGGGTAGAAAGAAGAGGGGTTGGTTGGTAGGGAGGAGAGTGAGTGGTATGTGTGGGTGGGTGTTGGGGGATTGGGAAAGGGGGTGAAGCGGGTGAAGCTGGTATAAGTGGTGGTGGTAGCACGTACAGGGGATGCGGCTTTATGAGGTTTGCTCTCGATCTCTGTTGTTGAGTGAGCAGAAAACGACGTGTACACTGTACAGCCAGGGCTGCTCTCTCTCTCTCTCTCTCTCTCTCTCTCTGTGTGGAGGGGGATGAGGGGACAAGGGGGAAATGGGGAGTACACGGGTTTGGCAATTGAGGTGCTGGTTTTGCCGTGCTAGTGTCTGCGCAACGTTTGGTTTTATTTGTTTTTTCTTATTTTTGTGCTTCAGTTGTTGTTTTTCTTCTTGCTCTTCAATGTCTTTAATCTTTCTCTTTATCTACCCCCATCCCTCCCTCCGTCTGTCTGTCTGTCTCCCTCTCTGTCCCTCCTTCTACCCCCCCCCCCCCCCTCCCTCTCTCCCCTTCCCTCTCTGTCTTCTCCGGCTTTCTGCCTTTATCTGTCTCATCTCGGAGTGTCAGTGTTTATGCCGGTCCGTGTCTGCCCCCCCGACTGATCCGGCTTCATCCTCTCTTCCTTTTCTGTATGTGTCCTATCTCTCTTCAGTGTTTGAGACTGACCTGGAAAACCCCCGGCCACACCTTTCACCCATAGCACCAGATGCACCGCCACCTGGGATAGAACTCGGGACACAACGCGAGAGTAGTAATCGCACCCGGTATTCGTTTCTTTTAAATCAAAAGATATGAAAGCAGAACTCCCAGTCTATGGCTTTATGAATTTTCCGTTCAGTTCTGTCATAAAACCTCATCAGTTCAGGCCAAAAAGAGTGGCCAACTGTCCACTGAAACTGACGAACACATGCACGATGGACATCATCTCTATAACTTCGGTTTGTTTTCTGTTTTAAGACACAATTCAATAACCTAAAGCAGATCGGCTGATTGCGGCACAGGGCTGACAAAAATCAGCTGTAAACTAAAAACAGAGCTGCGCAAGGTAACCTAATTGTTCAGTGTGTTTCAGCTTCAATCCACAAGGTGTGTGAAACGTGAGATCAGATCTACGAAAATATTGAAACCAGTGTTTGAATGAACATCAGTTTCAGAAACTGACTGTTCACAGAAATACCCAGCATGCACACAGACGACAGAATCAGTGACGTCAGTCGTGTAGATCTCTTGCCAATATAGATATATATTTATATTTAATTCAGTTATCACACGATTCACAGTAATTGAGCGCCGAATAAGGTGGCCGAGAGGCGGAGGATATTTTGTTGGCACGACGGGAGGGTTTCGGAGATTAAACAGAGAAGATGCTGCATCAATTGTCAGTCAATCCCCTTTGGTAGCATTATCATTATGTTGCCCCGCAAAGTACTTTAATTACCTGAGTACCCCTTTGGTAGCATTATCATTATGTTGCCCCGCAAAGTACTTTAATTACCTGAGTACCCCTTTGGTAGCATTATCATTATGTTGCCCCGCAAAGTACTTTAATTACCTGAGTACCCCTTTGGTAGCATTATCATTATGTTGCTCCGCAAAGTACTTTAATTACTTGAGTTCATCAAACAGCGCAGTTGGTTTGCTTTCCGTTAAGAATTTTCCTAAGTCTATGGAATTAGCGTAGGATTAGAAAAAAAATCTTATCGCTGGCTAAGCAAATTGGTGCCTATCGCAGCAACCGACTAAGATCGCATGTACTATATCCAGTACAATAAATCGCCCGAGACCTAAATAATACCAGTACTCGTGCATGAATCAATAAACTAGATCTTATCTTTTGACAAGAAGCCTGACAGAAAAAGTGTCGCCACACTATATAGTATTCACAAATGAATCATTTGACTATTATCAGTATTAAACTGGAAAAAAAAAGAAAAAAAAAATCGATGGACTGGACCAAATTCCCACAGCAAGGATTGAAATCTATTCTGAGATTTCTACCCTCCCTCTTTCTCAAGCATATAGCCGTGATGATAGCCTACACTGTTTAGAAGCAGCTTTTATTTTCATTCAGAGTGAAAACATTCATGTATTTTAAGTTGTTCACAAATTCAAATACTGGATTCACACAGAGTGTAACTAAAAGGAAAGCAAAATACATGGATTTAACAGCAGAACATTGCACTTGACTTGTTGCAGACAGCACAGATATTGTGGACAAGAAGCTGAAGCTGATCCTTGGCTTGATATGGACCCTCATTCTGCACTACTCCATCTCCATGCCAATGTGGGAAGGAGAGGAGCCCACACCCTCCGAGGGTGCCCCCACACCCAAGCAGCGTCTGCTCAACTGGATCAACAGCAAGCTGCCAGATCTGCCCGTCAAGAACTTCACCACCGACTGGAACGATGGTCGGGCTATCGGCGCTCTGGTTGATGCCATCGGACCTGGTAAGTTTGTTCAGTTCTTCCAAGAGGTTTATGACATTCTGAGATACATATATATACTCTCCTGATGAAGCCCTATAGGTGAAAACTATAGAGAAAAAAAGAAAAGGGGGTAGTCATTTTCTTGAGGGGGTGTTTCAGCTAAAGCTAAGGACTACTTACATATATCATATGGCACATAGTGCAGAAATCAGAATTACTTTTATTTTGTAAATGTTTTATTTTTTACCCAACTTTTCATCAGACTTTAAACAAAAATCAAGCAAATTCACATCCTTGTTAAGGATACAGAATGGTCAACAATATAACTCCTCAAAATAGAAAGTAACAAACAAGTCAGTAAGGAGAGTTACCACCTTTTTTGTTAATGCATATGTAACATCCGTGACATTGCTACGTCATTGAGTTAATGAACTAGGTAATGATGAAAATACGGAAAAGAAAAATTATAATCATTTATTTTAGGCAGTTTCCTTCAAAAGATCCTGCACTTGTGTATTGCCTTAACATGTGTTAAAGTCTGTACTAGAAAAGGACCAAACTAGGACTTTGTCTTCCATAAACAGTTTTTGTGGTTTTCAGTAACCACACTAGTGGATCACTGGACAACAATAAATCCACACCCACAATCACATACACCCACCCACATACGATCAAATACACATTCATTCACATATACACACAAACACACATTTACACCCCCACCCCCACACTCTTTTGGATGATTTACCATTTACCATTTGTTTATGCTTATAGAAAAATCATGCTTGATCACCTACACATATTTTCTTTGTCTTTATTATTATTTTCTGGGGGGTAATTGGATTTGTGAAGCCATGTGTTGCAGTGCACTGTACTATACTGTACTGTACTATATTGTACTGTACTGTAGTGTAGTGAAGTGTAGTGTACTGTGTATGTGTGTGTGTGTGTGTGTTCAGGTCTCTGCCCTGACTGGGAGGACTGGGACCCCAAAAAAGCCAAGGATAATGCCAAGGAGGCTATGGATGCTGCTGAAAAATACCTTGGTGTTCCTCAGGTAAAGGGCACAGTCAGCAATGGGGAGGGGAGGAGAGAAGGAAAGAGTTAGAGAGAAAGGAGAGAGTGAGTGAGTGACTTGTCTTTATGTGTGTTTGTGTGTATCACTGTGTGGGTGTGTAGTATGCATGGTTGTGAAGATATCAATATGTATACAAGATGTGAACTTATGCATACTATTCACATTTGAAAAACCTATTTTTGTAATGGCAGTATGCAGGATATGCACCTGTGTACACACAAACAGGCACACACAGAAACCCACACATACACGCACACATGCATACACACACTCACACACACACAACCCACCACCACACACACATACACATATTCATATACTCACACATTTTCTCTCTGTTGTCTTTCTTCCCCTCCTATTTAGCTTTGTGAAAATGTCTGTCAAGGGTGCTCATTTGTTTATCTCAATGTCTCTCTTCTCTCCCTATCTCTCTCTCCCTCTTGTCTGTCCTGTTTCTGTCTCTAACACTTGTGCTGGGATGTTTTGCTGTTGTTGTTTTTTTTGCATGTACCCCTGTGGTTGTAATGTAGGCAAATATAGCACTGCAGATAAAAAATAATTTTCATTCCCGCTGAGCATTCACTTTTGACAGGTGCAAACCACACCTGTTAAGATTCTTGCTGAAGTTACCTGGAGCTGTGATAGGGTGTTTTGAAAAGAAAACAAACTTGTTCAGCCTCATATTTTTTTTTCTTTCTAGAATATACAGTCATGATTTCAAGGAGACTATGACATGTCAATGAGTACTTTTATTATCTCCCCTTCCTCACCCCCACCTCCTTACTCCCCACCCCCTGTGGTTCAGCTCTTGGCAACAGTTTGTGGCAACAGTGTACCTGTAATGCAATCTGGCAAGTAGATCTGCATCGCTTGCTTGTCGGTGGCACTGGGTAAGACAAGCTCCCAAAAATGTATCGCTGTGCTTTGTTGGTAGCTCTATGAAACTCTATGGACCAGGTAGAGGGGTGAGGGGAAGAGGATTGGGAAGGGGGAACAAAACAGCAGATAGCTGTCTTGTACAGGAATGCTTCCATAAGCATTTTTTATTTGTGTGTACATGCAGGAGTTGGGAAGAGTTAGAACATTCTACCGCAGGAATTACTAGAACCTTCTACACCAGTGCTGATGCTGTTGATCATTTTTGGTGTTTTGTTTTACACAGAGCTGTCTGTTTTTCTTGTCTTCCTTGTCTCTGGCACTTTATCATCATCACCTTAATTGTTCCTTACCCTTTTTTAGGTCAACCTGTTTGTGCACTCTGTCCTTCTTCCCAGTTTCCTTAATGAAAAATTATCATTAGATTCATGCATACACATTTTCTCTTCTTCCCCATTTTACAGTGAAAAAATAGATTCATGCATACTCTTTTGAAATATCGCATTTATCGTGTACATAGTTTCAGAAATTAAACTGTATTATACTGGCACAGTTTTTACTGGGGAAAAGTCTTGCACCAAAAGTCATGCACCAAATTCTTATCTGTTGTTCTGATTGTGAAATGTGTAAAGTTTTTTTTGTTTTTTTTTAACCTTCATCTTTCTAAATTGTTAGGCAATTTAAATGTATAATTTGCTGAAATACCTGCATATACATAAAAGAGTGGAGTGTATAAAAGGAAAGATCATCTCAAATTAAACTCTGTATCTGTCAGCATGTCAGTCTTCGGTTTCAAAACCACAGTCTATATTGTTCACCAAGGCATTATTGACATATAGCACACAGTTTTCTCAAACAGTAATGTTGACTGTAACAGTGAGAGAATCTTCCAGTTGAAAGGGATGGATGAGATCATTCACCCAACATTTTGGAAGTGAAAGATGCATAAACTGAAAGGCTGCTTGGCCTTACCAGAGATTCCGGAATCTGATGACTGTGCAGACATCTGTCCCAACAAGCAAGCAGTGATATAGTGAGCAGCTGATTCTGAAGAAGGGAACCTTTAACCCCACCATCTCTTATTCCACAACAGGTTTTCTTTCATAGATAGAACAAGGGTGCTGCTTGTTTTAGGACTGGAACTGGCAACTGTCAGATGGTTATCTTTGTGTGTAGTGTTAGTTAATAGTCATTTGGGATTGCTTTAGGTCCAGTGTCGTTTCAGATAGACTGATCAGGAGGGAGAAGCTCTACCATTGAAGGAGCATCTAACTTGTTGGGGTTCATGTTATGTTGATTTATACATGCAGGCTAGGTTTTGTTTACCATCTGATAGAACAGAAGACACACTGACACTGCTGTCTCCAGTGACTTACTCTGGCCTAAAGTGCTTTGTCTAAATGAGAGGGGAAAATGCATCTGTCGTCTTTCTTACTCTCTCACACTTACACACACACACACACACACACACACACTTGCGCGCAAATGCATCTATACACATACACATAACCTTTACCCCCTTCCGCCTCCCATGCCCGCCACACACAGTGGTGCCCATATACACTCAAGTACCTTGTACATGTATATGCCCACAGATCTGTCACGCAAAGTCACATGAACACAAAACCACAAAAACACATATCTCAAAAATGTTCACTTATATGTATGTCCTTCCTGTTAGAAGTTGTGCCAGGGTCCATTTCTTAATCAGGAAAATCAAATATAAACAATCATTGACTCACGGCTTTATACTTACAAGCACACCACTTGACACAAGGTAAAAGGTGTGCCTTGTGTTTGTGGACATTCAACAAGATCAGCTTGAAGAAGACACAATGATAATTTGTCCAAAAGTTTGCAACAGTCCAGCAAGTAAGGATCATGCAAGAAATGTTGTTTTGTATATATATATCATTATATGTACTCAGTTGCCTGCGTTTGTTTGTGTTTGAATGCATGCACGCTTGTATTTCTTGTTTTTCTTCATTATTTTGTAGATACATGCCCAGGTGTTTACATGCATACATATGGTACGGTATGTAAATGAATGTTTGTGTGTGTGCACACAGCTACACATGCATGTTCCCCCCCCCCCACCCCCGCACCCTCCCACACCTCTCGCCCTTTTTTTTCTACTCCAACACAACAACTCAAAAACCATTCTCTTCTTCCCTTGCCAGCTGATCAAGCCAGACGAGATGACCAACCCCAAGGTGGACGACCTGTCCATGATGACCTACCTGTCCCAGTTCCCCAACGCCAAGCTGAAGCCCGGCGCCCCCGTCCGCCCCAAGATCAACGCGGCTCGGGTTCGGGCCTATGGACCTGGCCTGGAGCCCAAGGGCAACCAGGTGGGGGCCCCGGCCCGCTTCACTGTGGAGACCTTCTCTGCGGGCAAGGGAACGGTGGAGGTGACCATCCTGAACCCTAAGGGCGCCAAGGAAAAGGTATAGGCTTTGGAATGGATTGTTTTTTTGTTGTTGTTTCTTTATGGCATTTTTGTTGTTGTTGTTGTTCCCTACAGTTCCTTTTTTTTCTTTCTGGCATAAAAGATTAGGTTTGTTGTTGGTTTTTGCCTCTATCTGTCTTTTCTTCTGCATACCCCAACCTGACACCTTAACCCTAAAGGTGCCAAGGAGGAGTTATTGCATTTGGCTGTGATGGTTCCTTGTTTCTCTAAGATATTATAGATTGTTCTTCTGCCTCTACCTTTCCCTCTTTCTGCAGTCCCCAACAGCCCTCCTTCAACTTCCTTAAATGATGCTTAATCTGAATACATTGCCTCTGTGTCTGTGAGTGTATGTGTGTGTTAGTACATTGCCTCTGTCAGTCTGTGTGTGTGTGTGTGTGTGTGTGTGTGTGTGTGTGTGTGTGTGTGTGCATGCACTCATGCATTCATGTTTCTGTTTGTGCTGAGATGAATATTGTAGAAAACTGAATATTGTCAGGTGTTGTGACCATTGAGAACAATATATGGAGTAGTCACCTGGTGGTAATGCACCCAGCTAGGAGGTGAGTGTCCTTGAGTTCAAGTCCCATATATGGACCAGGATTCCCCCTCCCCGCCCCCTTCCACTAGACCTTGAGTGGTGGTTTGGGTGCTAGTCTTTCAGATGAGGTGATAAACTGAAGACCCATTTACAGCAAACATATAAAGAAGAACACATGGCACCAAAATGGTTGTCTTTGACAAAATTATGCAGAGAAATCTACTTAGAAAATAAAACAAATACACTTGGAGACAAAAAAAACCCAAAAAACGAATGGGTGGTGGTGTACTGTGGCAATGTGCTCTCTCCAGGAAGAGCAACACAGAGAAATCTGATGTGATAAAAAGTAATGCAATGCAATGCAATGCAATATCATTTGATATAAAAAAAACCAAAAACAACAACAACAATGAAAAACATATGCTTCATTAGCACTGAACTTACCAGTATGATGACCTGGATTTGTCTGTTTCAGTGTGAGGTGGTGTTCAACAATGACAAGAACCAGACCTACTCCTGCGTCTATGTGCCCACCATGGAAGGACAGTACAGGGTATGTGTTGTAGATTTCTGTGTCACTGTATTTGCACCATATGTTCTGCTTGTGGTAATTGTGGATGTTGATGTTAATTCATGTATGTTTTCTTTGTTAATAGAATTTAGTTTCCAGTTATATTTTTATGTTATGTGAAGCAGTGGATTGTTTGTTATGGTGTAGAGAAATCACTTTTACCATTGGACTAAACATTTTCTGCTCTCTATCTCGGTCTTTTTGTCTCTCTGCCTGTGTATGTCTGTCTGTCTCTCTTTCTCCGTAGTGTTTCTGTCTTTCATACTTCTCTTTCTAAAATAATGATAATGATAAATGCACATTTGCCCTGCAGGTCAAAATGCCTGGCTTTTCAAATTGAAGAAGAATGGATATTGAAATAGAGTATTTAACAACAATTGAACACACACGCATGAACACCCACATGTCTGCGCATGTGCGCGCGCGCGCGCGCGCGCACACACACACACACACACACATGCTGTGTTTTCCTCTCTTCCCCAGCCTGCAGAACAACAACACGAAAACAAGTCATGAAAAGACTATTTTCAAGAGGATGTGGGTTTGGGGGGGTATCTGACAATTCACTTCTAGATGATGATAATGAAACACATAGATACGCTAGAGGAGTGTGTTATCATGTGTTCATGAAACACTACCTGTGTACGAACAATACCCCAGCTAACTCCCAACACCCTCAAATGTTGAACAGGTGATCGTCAAGTTTGCGGCGAAGGAGGTTCCCAAGAGCCCCTTCACTGTCAACGTGGAAGGAGCTGCTGGAGATGCCTCCAAGGTCACGGCCAAAGGACCTGGTATTGAGAAGACCGGGGTCGTAGCCACCAAGAAGACCTACTTTGAGGTCTACACTAAAGGTGGGACTTGTTTTTTTAATTCTTATTTTATACTTTTGTTATTGAATGATATGTTTTATTCAGTTATTGCATTATATGAAGAACAGACACACACTTCAGGGACAATAGAAAACCAAACAAAAAGAATTGCAAAAAACAAAAACAAACAAACAAACAAAAAAACAAACAGAAAGAAACTCAGTATCACAGATGATATGGGGCTTGTTTGTTGCTTTTAAACTGTAAACTTCTTTCTTATAGCGGAAATCAATAAGCGCAAACACTCTCTATTATTCTAATAAAATTCAAAAGGTTTTTTTTCTTTTATCTTGTAAACTGTATACTTCTTTATTATCATGGAAGTCAATAAATGCAGACACCCTCTGTTGTCTTAATGGAAGTTAATGTGTGTTTTTTGTTTGTTTGTATTTTTATGTTTGTTTGCTGTGAAGTTTTCGTCAATCTTCGCTTTGAGCTGAGATAATCAAAACGAATATTATTTTAAACAAAATTATTTACAGCTAAAGTACATACATGCACTGCATGCATTTTGGAGAGTATATTTATGCTCACAAAACACATGCACACATTCACATGCAAACAAGCATGAATGCATGCACACACACATACATTTCTGGGACCACTGATTTAATGTAAGGTAACCAAGCGTGTGCCGCCATAACAAATCTGGACATCAGAGTTGTATATGCTACACAAATGCTTTAGGGCAGTCTCTTTTTGAAATGAAAGAAAAATGAAATTAATTTGAAAGGTCAAAATTGAGGAAAATTAATGAAGGCTCTGTGAAGAACAGACTGTCTTTGCATTCCCAAAGTTACAAGGAGTTTTTGAATGGCACTGTCGTCAAACTAGAATTTGTATTGCCTTCAGACTGGAATGAAGGTGAATGGTGAACTGTTGTCTTCTGACAATTACAATGATGAAGTGAGAACAACACTGTGTAACATTTACACATTGTCATCTGTATTTGTGTGGCTTTCATCTTTATCATTTTTTTTTATACATAATTATTTATAGCATGGAAAAGCAGTTGGGTTGAAAATCTTATGTTTTTTTTGTGTGTTTTAATTAATATTGCAGAAAAATAATGGATGTTTTCATGTTTGTTGTTCAGTTTCTTTGAGTGTTTGAGTTTGTTGTGGTCTTGATTAGAGTTTCTGTCTGTATTCAATGTTTTTTGTTGTTGTTGTTTTGTTGGCTTTGAAGTTAATGTGTGCTTTGAAGGTTTTGTGAGGTGCTGAACCACTTGATTTTATAGATCAACACATTTTATAAATGTTCCTTAGTTTCATCCTTTTATTATTTTGTGTGCATGACTGTTGTGGTGCTTTTTTTATTTTTATTTTTAGTTTGATTGATTGTGTCTTAATCTTAGTGAATTAATGTTGTTTTCCACTCAGGCGCCATTAAGATTTATGGTAAGGATTCTTTACTGTATCTTGGGTATTTCTATGTTTCCTTCCTGCCCTCACCTCAGCCTCTTTGACAAATGAATTGTCCATTTGATGAAGATTTGCAGCCTAACTTCTCCAGATTTTTCAACAAAGCTTGAACAAATGAATGTCATAACACATGTTCAATAATCTCTTTCAGCAGTTCTCTCCAAACTGTTACGTACGTCACTCTTACAGATCAATGCATGTAGAAGTTTACCCTTAAACTATGTCTTGTGCTATTTTAAATGTTTCTTTTATTTTAAGAAATACTCTGCTTTGTGTATCTAAACTCTGGCTGGAGTTTGTTATATGTGCTTCGAATGAGGCAAAGATATATTTTCTAAAGAACAAATGCCTGAAAGGTGTTGAGCTTTTTTCTGTCAGCTGTTAAGTGTTAACTGATGGATCTGTAGCAGTTTGACATGTGTGTGTCTGTACACCCGCACACACACACACATGCACACACACACAAACAGGATTTGGAGACTGCAGTCCTGTGAAGCAGAAAACCCAGGGGATCTGAAACATATCATTATCTCTGCATCCAGTAAGAAAGTTTTTAGACTTGCTTCTATTATTGTCAGACCTCATTCAGGGTCTTCGTAGAAAATAATATGTTTGAGAGTGTCGCTGACATACATAAACATATCCCCATGCAGTGCTATAATGTTCATTCACAGCATACAGACCATAACTCGCATACAGTAGTACAGTTAGATGAAGTATCTGAGAAGGTCGCATCAGTACAACACTGAGCAGTTGGCATGCTGTGTTTCTCATCAGCAGGCAGCTTAAACATTGCATGCAGCCATGTATGCAGCATTTGTCGAAAGGATGGCATCAAAAGATGAAACATTGGTAATCACTTTCATGTTCCTACCCTCTGAAATTGAAAAACGAGGGTTCCACAGTATCAAAGTAATGTAATGAGGGGATTGTTTGGCTGTATGAGAGAAATCAGTGGGGATCCCCCTGCATGTACCCAACTGGAAGCCTCAGATGTATAAATATCAAAATACTCTGCCCTTCTTTGTCTACATTTCCACTATTCCTCTTCCTTTGTATCGATGAGATGGGGGGAAAGGGGAGACTACCTTGTATTTATTGATAATTTATCATCTTGTAATTCTTCATTTGCATGAAAATTATCACTAACAACTATTAAAAAAAAAGAAAGAGAAAAAAAAGACCAAATGCATGGATGTTCAGTATACTTCTTTTGCCATAACTTCTTTTGTTATATTCTGCCATGTAACTTTGGTCACATCTCATGCTCTTTTGCTGTCGTCATTATTTCATGCATGAGGCTGTTTTTATCGACTTTATATCACATACATGTTGCTTGATTTTAAAAACCTTTCCTCACAAAAAATATTTCAAATTTTCTACTTGATGGTCTGCTCATGATTAAGTAATGGTTTACCAACATTTACTAATTTTATTTATCAGCAGTGTTAGAATTGATAGTCTGCTACTGAGTATTAATCTAAAGTTTATGCGAAATTTAGAAACATTAGAGTTAAAGATTTACTAATTGTTGATGTTATGTTTGATGTTGACTATCTTCCTGCCATAAAGTAAACTGTAATATATTTGTAACAAAATATACTTTAGCAACTACTGTGCTATCTTCCAGTTATAATATAAATCTAGAAACAGTAGATTTAGAAATATACTTACCTTTCATACAATGTTTGTTGGTTTTAGTGCATGTAATCATTAACAAAAATTTTGCTCAAATTTTATAATGATCCCAGTTATGTTTTCTAGTATGTATGTGGAATAACTGTACCTTGTGCTGTCTTCACTTTTGCTCAGATTTTAGATTTATATCCGTTGTATTTCAGGATATGTATATGGGATAACTGTATCTTGTGATGTCTTGCTTATTTTGTTCTTGTTTCATTTTCTGTTTCAAATCTTGGTTTTTTTTTCTGTTTGGGGCAAAATGAAGGGCACAGGAACTGAAATATGTTTTGCAGTTGTTGTTTTTTTTGTATTCAGTTGATTAGACTCAGAATAGTGCATGTGGGTTTTCTAATAATAAAAATGACTGATTATTTTGGTAGTTGTATGTATTGTCATAGTATTGATAACGGTATTGTATCATAATCTGCAGAAGTAAGACACTACAGCATGAGAAATGTATAATACCAACAGGAAGATCCACAGCAGTGGTCAGTATGATGGATGGAATTGTAGTTGCTCTAACTGGTTTTTAATTCAACAAACTACACTGGTAGTACTAACATGTTTGCATAGTTAGATACATCACAGTTTTAACATTGGAGTCAGGAGTAACATCAGCATCATATAGCAGTAGCGCTAGGCTACTCATGGAAGTATAGAAGTAACATCAACATCACCTTGCACTAGCAGCAGCACTAAGCTACTTGTGGAAATATCAGAATAACATTTGCATCATTTAGCATAGCAGTAGACTACACATGGAAATACAGAAGTATCATGAAAATCATCCTCCAGTAGCAGCAGTGCTAGGCTACACAAATGAACTGTGAAAAAACTTTGAAGAGTTGAGTGGCAACAGCACCACTGACATGACAAGCACAGCACCACACCCTGTGGCTTGCCAACAGTGCATCAGTGTCTCCCTGCTTCCCTGCAGGTGCTGAGGGGGAAAATGGCAGAATGGTTAAGATATTTATCTGCCAATACAGTGTCTGTGAGGGTCTGGGTTCAATTTCCAATCTTGCCTTTTCTCCCTCCAAAGTTCAGCTGGAAAATCAAACAGAGCATCTAGTCATTCGAGTGAGATGATAAACTGAGGTCCTGCATGCAACACACATTTGATGCATTGAAAAAGAATCCATGGCAATGTAAGTGTCGTCCTCTGCAAAAGAAATCCACTCTGATAGGTACACAAATGTATAAGCATGCACTCGACGACACGCGTTGAGTTACGCTGCTCACAGGCATCTGCATAGAAGATGTGGTGTAGCGTACATGGATTTGTCCAAACACAGTGACGCCTCCTTGAGAAAGTGAAAGTGAAATTGAAACCTCCCTGTTCCCTCCCTGCAGGTGCTGGCAAGGGCCAGGTGGATGTAGTGATCCTGGATCCCCAAGGCCGCAAGGACACGGTGCGCCCCTCCATCCAGCCCGTTGTGGGCAAAGAGGGAACCTACCTTGTGGAATACACCGCCATCGTATCTGGCACCCACACAGTTACCGTCTTGTTCGCCGGCAACCAGATCCCCAAGAGCCCCTTCACTGTTCAGGTCTCAGCTCGTAAGTCACTGTTTTTTTTTAATTTTAATTCTTTCTTCTTGTTTTTTTTGTTGTTTTAAGAAAAAAAATGATTGCCAGTCTTTTTAGTTTCTCTTTTCTTTGAGTGCATATTTTGCGTCTTGTTTCTGGCTTGGATGTAGATTTGCTGAGTAGACATTTGACTTGGAGGAAGTTTGAATGGTAATTTGCGGGGTAGTTTGAGGGTTGTACTTGTACAAGATAATGGGAAATCTGTTCTGTATTGAACAACTTACAAGTTACCTTCCTCAAGGGATGGGGAGGGGATGGGGGCATAGCCTCGAGACAGGTTGATTTCTAACTCATGAAAAGAATCCATGCAAGAAATGGATGGATCAAGATTGTTAAAAAAAACACTGATCAATTATTTGCTTCATTTAAAGAATAGTTCAGTTTTCCAGGATGATTGATTTTATCACCTGATCAAGATGTTGTTTTGTGTAATTTTGCAGTGTAATTTTTGTGGGCAGTTACCTTTAGTAAACAAAACAAAGAAATTGCCAGAGTCTTCTACTGCTCTGATGTAACATGGCCTTGTTCTGGTTGTGTTCAGAGACCTTGGCAAATGAGCTACAGTCTGAATTGTATCTTGGCACAATAAATCCAATGTCTTGGTCCAGTCCAAGGGGAATAACTTTGGGCAGTGGGTGCCAGTGGGTGGAATTGATAGGGGGGTGGCAGGGTGTGTGGCACCGTGGGTTGTTATGTGTGGGTTGTAGGTGAGTTGCATTCATAGTGTACACTTTACTGCAGTTATGAAAGCATAGTTGTTTTCCTTGAAGTGACCAGGGCTTCAAGTACTTCCACCCCTTATCCTTGCCCATGTTACCTAGTGAAGTATCTGATTATTAGTGCCCTAAGCATGCAGTAGGTGTGGAGTTGTATGAGTTTCCGGGTGGTTTAGAGTATGCTTGTCAATGGTATGACAGAATGATTTGAGCTTTGAGTGACTGTGTAGTCGAGTTTGATGGGTGTTCAAATGTGATAGCTTGATGGATAATGTAATCAGTTTGTAAAATCTTTGCCAGAAATGGGATGACTGAATGTTATTATCTTTTAGATATTTGTAATTATATTCATTTCATTTGCTCAGCTTTAAATCTGTTAATGAGTGATTCAGTAAGTATGTAAAGTGTTCATCAGAAGCAGATGACTGATATTTTAATATTTTTTTAGATATGTAATCACATTTATGCCAGTTGTTCATTTTAACTTTTTTAACAGTGGAAGCTGCCAGTTGTGATTTTTAAGAATATGAAAATTCCAAAAATAATTTAAAGCATCAAAATATTAGTAGCATGTTTTTTTGTTTGTTTTTTTTGTTGTTTTTTTTAGACTTTCAGCAGCAAATACTTGACCTCCAAACTCAGTAACTTAAATCGACGTTTTAGTGTTTTGTGTATTTTATATATTCTGCATGTGGAGTGAAACTACATGACATGTGAATGAATATCATGATAAGCTATTGTATTATTGCATGATTTAGAAATTTTATCAGCCTTTGTTTGTTGTGTATAATTTACCCTTGATAAAGATGGTCATTATCAACCCAGTTGTGTTCAAAGGGCTCAATCTCCAAGACTAAACACAGTAGATAATGAAATTTGATGAGATTTTCCTTCTTCAACCAAAAATCCCTTCAGATAAAATGTCTGTGCATTGGGTAGTCAATACCCATACATCAGCTGCCTACAAGTGATAAATTTTGCAGCAATTTTGTGATCAGTGGTTGGATGCATTGCCATGACAACCGCTATGACAGTGATGGTTGTTTTCCAGAACACAAACACCAAACAACAATAGCCGAGTTTTAGACAATTTGTGTCACTGGTAATGCAAGTTTGTAATGAACATTTTTGGTGGTCAAAAACAGTAATTACGGAGGAAGTTGTTGATACAACTGGACAGTTCTTAGTGTTTTATATTCATCTGCCCTTGTTGCGGATTCCCATCTTTCTACCCCACTTTTTTTTTTTTGTTTTTTTGTTCAGTTTAAACTTCAATAAACAAGTGGAAAAAATCAAGTTTAAACAAGTGGAAAAAATCAGACTGACTGAGTCAAAGAGAAAGAAAATGACCTTTTCGAACAGCGTATTTCTCTCAGCCCCTTGCTCTCATGGCTAACCATTGTATCTATACACAGAGAGGTCTGTCTTCCATGGTGGTTTGTGTTTTAGAGATAAAAGAGTCCTTTGACAACAGTGAGGGGGTGATTATGACTATCAATAACCAGGGCAGACAAGAATAGTAGAATTAAAGCATGTATTTTTAGTCCAGATGAGGGAAAGTTCCACATATTGTTTTATATAGTAGAATGATTGTACTGTCACAGATGAACTTCATTATAGATGATTGATTCAACTTAATGTTTGTTTGCAAAGAACAAGTACTGAATTCCATTCGTTGTCTTTAAATTTTGTATTTGTTTGCTTTTCATGCACCATTCTAAATCAGGAAAGGTAATGGTGTCATTGTCAGATGTGAAGATGTAACTTCGTTGTACATTATGCTAAATATAATTTTGTTTTTGTTCCTTTTTTTTTTTGGTTTTGAATTTTTCATACAGCAAAGAGTGAGTAGCTTGCATGATGTGGTTATTCAAGTAAAAGCTTGTGGCATGTCGCTCAAAATCCCACATAACCGTTTTGTTGATGGAGGATTTGATTTGGATCTCTTTAATTTGTGCTGTTACTGTGTCAATTTAAAAAGCAAGAAGTTTGTCCATGTCATAAAAAGGTGACGGAGTGTGTGTGTGCACGAGTGTGCGTGCATGCATGCGTGTGTGCTGGAGGTTTGGTAGGTGAGTGAGAGAGGCTGTGTGTGTGTTCATGTGTGTGTGTGTGTGTGAGTGCACACAAGCATGTGTGTATAGAGAAGAGTCAGCAATATTTTTTTTTTGTGTTGGATGTCAGTTTCCTTGAGAGAGAGAGAGGGAGAGAGAGCATGAATCAACACGGTTTTCTTAATGCTGTGTAACATGGGTATCAGTTTTTACTCTTATAACTGTTGATTCTACTTCATTATCTTAATACTCACTCGTTTTCTTAATCTTCACACTTGAATAAAATGCCTTTTATGCTTATTTCCCCATTTGATGTCCCTGCACATATATTTGTTAAAATTCTTGTGCTTCTGTTTTTCTTTTTTGTAATTTCATTTTGATTATTTTATTATTTTATCTTTTTTGTCAACCCAAAATTCCCTTACTGGAGCACATAATTTTTTGAGAAACATGAGGCTTTGTCACACCTTGACAGTTGCTTAACATATCTCTATACACTGAACTGTACACATGCACACACATGTATACACACATGCATGATTGTATGCAGAAATGTGTACATGCTTAAATGCATGCATGCACATCCAAACACAATGATATATGGATACTTATACAGCACCTCCCATTGGTTGGAGACCAAGCTCTAAGTGCTTTACAAACATGGAAGCATTTGCACAACAGGCTGCCTACCTGGGTAGAGTCGACTGACAGCTGCCATTGGGTGCTCATGCACATGTGATTGTTACTGCAACAAAATAATGTTGACTTGTTTATCAAGTGATGTGTGAATATTAAACCTTTAAAGGAAACTGTAACGTTCAAAAGGTTCAGATTTTCCTGTACCTAAATTGTCACAAACAAAACCACATGTGCAAACAAGCACAACACACACACACACACACACACACACACACACACACAAATGCATTTGCATGCACAAACATACTCATACACACACACACAAACACATTTTCCGTGTCTGTCTACCTGCTTGTCTGTTTTCTAATATTTGTGCTTGCATGAATGCTAATTTTTCTTCTTGTTTTGTTTTTATTACATGTGTGTGTTTTTTTATTTTTTATTACATGTGTGTGTATGTGTGAGAAAGAGAGGATGGTAGTTTACACAAAACTATTAAATGCTTGTCTGAATGTATATGTGTGGAACACTGTGAGACACACACACACACACACACACACACACACACACACACACACACACACACACACACACACACACACACAGAGAATTACATAAAGAGACACAGTGGGGAGGGTGGTGTGGATAAATAATCACTTGAAGTTGAAATGTTTGACTCAGCATGTAAGTTAATATTTTCTGTCATTATAAATGCATTTTTTATAACATTTTGATTTTGCTCTTAACAGTATTCGTGTCCACATATATAGATATATATTTATTTTTTATTGTGCTCTTAACATGATTCTTGTGCATTAAATCTATAGAAAACAAAACATTTATATCTACATACACTTTCCTTAGTAGTCATAGTACCGTAACAGCAAAAGCCATCTTTCTAACGTAGAAAATATATGTAACATGCAGACATTGGAATGACTTTTTTCCTTGAAACTGATATTACTGGTTGCATTATATTTGTGATATAGTATTGTGGTTGATCAAGTCTCTTTCTTTTCTTTAGTAGTTCTTGAATCGTCTTTTTAATTGCTATTTGAAACAGAGCAGCATGAAAGATTGTACCTAAGTAAAGCTTTACAGCATTAAAACTATTACCGCAACAATACTTATTAGTTATTATGATAATGGATATGCTAAACAAGTCTCTGCTGTTGATGATTGGTGTATCAATGACTTGTTTAAATCTGGGTTGTGTTAGTATGAGATGACCTTAATGGGAAAGCCGCGTCATGTATGCACACACACATGCACAGACAGACAGAGACAGCCACATGCATACATGCACGCACATGCTTGCATGCACACACACACACACACACACACACACAATGTTTGCGCAGACAGATGCACAGTTATGTGCACACAGAACTGTTATAATTGTACCATTATGATGATTTCTCTGCAGCTTCCAATGCCAAGGCGTGCTATGCCACTGGTCGTGGTATCCAGCCTCGCGGCATTCGTGTGAAGGAGAATGCCGTCTTCTACGTGCACACTGAGGGTGCCGGAGAGGGCGATGTGGATGTGAAGATCATTGGACCTGGTCAGTATGGCTCTTTTATTTAACGTCTTTTACAATAATGAGTCTAGAGAAAAATCCACTCCCTCACCCACCCCACCTATCTTATCACTTTCTTTCCACTCCCTCTCTCCTGAGTTTGTGTTCCAAAGATTATGTATATCAGGAAAAAAAACAAAACGTAATTAGAAATTTATATAAAACAAAAACAAAAAAAACCCAAATGGTCAACTGGTAAAATTACAACAGAGAGCCAGTGCGGCTTCCTATTAAACTTTGAACTATTTCGAACATAAGTTGATTGTCATATAGAACATTTCAATGGAAACAGATGGAACTGCAGACTTGAGGTGAAAATGTTCACATTTACATTTAGATGATATGCAGTTACGTCACAACAAATGCAGATCACTTTTGAAGTAAATTCTGTTTTGTATAGCAATCTGTTGGAGTCTGTATATTAGAATGGCGAGTTTTCTGCTACTGTAATGTCCTTTTGTTTTAGGAGAAAGCATACAGTCAGTACAATCCTGGTCGGTATCTTGGTGATCAAGGGTTACAGAAGAGTGTGGTACAGTCACAGAGACACTGGACAATGCAGTACAATTAAACACTGCATGCACTAAGAAGATGTAACCACGGCACTGCAGCACGAGAGTTACAGAAATGCCACACTCTGACTGTCTAATGTGTAAGTCGCCTTTTTGTCAGCAAATATGTCAACAATTCCTCTTTTGATAAAGTAACTTCTCTTTCAGAGATAATAAAGTAATTTCTCTTTCACAGATAATAAAGTATTCCTGTATCTTGTCCTCAGGAGGCATTGAACTGAAGTGCCAGGTGCGCAAAATGCCGGACCAGCCCAGGGTCTACGAGTGCATCTACGTGCCCACCAAGCCCGGCAACTACATCATCAATGTGTCGTTCGCCGATGAGGCCATCTCCAAGAGCCCCTTCAAGGTGGAGGTGGGCCCCATCTGGATCTCCAAGATCGTGGCCTATGGGCCCGGCCTGGAGGGAGGTGTGGTCAACCAGCCCGCCAACTTCACCGTGGAAACCAACGGGGAGGTTGGAGCCCTTGGTTAGTTGGCCCCATTGCAGGGCTTTGTTTTTTTCACTTGGGATTTATTTTTCTGTGTTTTGTTTGTTATGTTGTTTCAGTTGGTTGTCTTGTTGATAATTTGTTTGTTTGTTTTGGTAATTACTGATCTTTATATTGTATGGTTGAGAATAGATTTTGGGGTGTTTTTTGGGGTGTGTGAGGGGTGGGAGTTTCCTTTTATTTTTGTTTTTTTGGCAAGGAAGGAAAATGGGATCTTTTTATTTAAGGTTTATTTTGATTGAAAAAGTTCCAAAAATACACCGTCAGATTTTCAGTGTTTTCCAGTGTATAGAAATTAACTGAAATCCCACAGCAGAATGTCAGCGTATAGCACTTCTCAGGAAAAATTATTTTTAAAAAAGCAAAAAAAAACAAAAAACAAACAAACAAAGAAAAAGCCCAACAACAGTGTTTGTGCTTGACAGGCTTTTCCATTGAGGGACCATCGGAGGCTAAGATAGACTGCAAGGACAACGGGGACGGCTCTGCCGACGTGACCTACTGGCCCACCGTGCCTGGAGAGTACGCAGTGCACGTCCTGTGCAACGAGAAAGACATTCCAAACTCCCCCTACATGGCCCAGATCAGGCCTGCCACCACAGAGTTCAACGCTGGCAAGGTAGGACCCTGCTGTGTTTGTATTGTATTGTATTGTATTGTGTTGTATTGTATTGTATGGTATTAGTTTTTTTGGTACAAAAGATTTCCCTGTGTGAAATTTGGGCTGCTCTCCCCCATGGAGAGTGCATCACCACAGTACAGTGCCTCCCTTTTTCTATTCTTTCTTTGGTTTTTTTTATGTGTGCAGGTGTGTTTTTTTAGATTTTCCTGCAGATTTATGCCAGGGACAACCGTTTTGTTGCCATGGGTTCTTTCATGCTGCACACAGGACCTTGGTTTATTGTCTCATCTGAATGACTTTTCATTGTGATTATCTTTATGTTCCATCTTGTTCATTGCAGATCAGCTGCTGACTCATTTGTTCTCTGTATCCATTGTTATGAAATGAAATTACAAGGACAGCATACCTTTTCATACCTTGGTCCTGTCACTTGGAATGGACTACCCAACCAAATTCATCATGTTGAAACAGAATCTCAGTTCAAAATCTGGCCTCGAAACACGTCCATACACAATACCAACAAACAATACCTGACACCAACAAACCACACCGAACACCATCAAACAACACCTGTTTTACATCATGAAGGTTAACACCAACAAACAACACCTGTTTTACATCATGAAGGTTAACACCATCAAACAACACCTGTTTTACATCATGAAGGTTAACACCATCAAACAACACCTGTTTTACATCATGAAGGTTAACACCAACAAACAACACTTGTTTTACATCATGAAGGTTAACACCAACAACCAACACCTGTTTGACATCATGAAGGCTAACACCAACAAAAAACAACACCTGTTTTACATCATGAAGGCTAACAAACAACACCTGTTTTACGTCATGAAGGTTAACACCAACAAACAACACCTGTTTTACATCGTGAAGGCTAACACCAACAAACAACACCTGTTTCATATCATGAAGGCTAACACCAACAAACAACACCTGTTTCATATCATGAAGGCTAACACCAACAAACAAACAACACCTGTTTAACATCATGAAGGTAAACACCAACAAACAACACCTGTTTTACATCATGAAGGCTAACACCAACAAACAAACAACACCTGTTTTACATCATGAAGGCTAACACCAACAAACAACACCTGTTTTACATCATGAAGGTTAACACCAACAAACAACACCTGTTTTACATCATGAAGGCTAACACCAACAAACAACACCTGTTTTACATCATGAAGGCTAACACCAACAAAAAACAACACCTGTTTTACATCATGAAGGTTAACACCAACAAACAACACCTGTTTTACATCATGAAGGCTAACACCAACAAACAACACCTGTTTTACATCATGAAGGCTAACACCAACAAAAAACAACACCTGTTTTACATCATGAAGGTTAACACCAACAAACAACACCTGTTTTACATCATGAAGGCTAACACCAACAAACAGTACCTGTTTTATATCATGAATGCTAACACCAACAAACAACACCTGTTTCATATCATGAAGGCTAACACCAACAAACAGTACCTGTTTTATATCATGAATGCTAACACCAACAAACAACACCTGTTTTACATCGTGAAGGCTAACACCAACAAACAACACCTGTTTCATATCATGAAGGCTAACACCAACAAACAACACCTGTTTTACATCGTGAAGGCTAACACCAACAAACAACACCTGTTTCATATCGTGAAGGCTAACACCAACAAACAACACCTGTTTCATATCATGAAGGCTAACACCAACAAACAGTACCTGTTTTACATCGTGAAGGCTAACACCAACAAACAGTACCTGTTTTACATCGTGAATGCTAACACCAACAAACAGTACCTGTTTTACATCATGAATGCTAACACCAACAAACAACACCTGTTTTACATCATGAAGGCTAACACCAACAAACAAACAACACCTGTTTTACATCATGAAGGCTAACACCAACAAACAACACCTGTTTTACATCGTGAATGCTAACACCAACAAACAGTACCTGTTTTACATCATGAATGCTAACACCAACAAACAAACAACACCTGTTTTACATCATGAAGGCTAACACCAACAAACAAACAACACCTGTTTTACATCATGAATGCTAACACCAACAAACAAACAACACCTGTTTTACATCATGAATGCTAACACCAACAAACAGTACCTGTTTTACATCATGAATGCTAACACCAACAAACAACACCTGTTTTACATCATGAAGGCTAACACCAACAAACAAACAACACCTGTTTTACATCATGAAGGCTAACACCAACAAACAAACAACACCTGTTTTACATCATGAAGGTTAACACCAACAAACAACACCTGTTTTACATCATGAAGGCTAACACCAACAAACAAACAACACCTGTTTTACATCATGAAGGTTAACACCAACAAACAACACCTGTTTTACATCATGAAGGTTAACACCAACAAACAACACCTGTTTTACATCATGAAGGTTAACACCAACAAACAACACCTGTTTTACATAATGAAGGCTAACACCAACGAACAACACCTGTTTTACATCATGAAGGCTAACACCATCAAACAACACCTGTTTTACATCATGAAGGTTAACACCAACAAACAACACCTGTTTTATATCATGAAGGCTAACACCAACGAACAACACCTGTTTTACATAATGAAGGCTAACACCAACGAACAACACCTGTTTTACATCATGAAGGCTAACACCAACAAACAACACCTGTTTTACATCATGAAGGCTAACACCATCAAACAACACCTGTTTTACATCATGAAGGCTAACACCAACAACCAACACCTGTTTTACATCAGGAAGGCTAACACCAACAAACAACACCTGTTTTTCATCATGAAGGTTAACACCAACAAACAACACCTGTTTTACATCATGAAGGCTAACACCAACAAACAACACCTGTTTTACATCATGAAGGCTAACACCATCAAACAACACCTGTTTCATATCATGAAGGCTACAAGAAGCAGTTTCAGTTTGTCAAGGAGACGTCAATGCGTTCATACAAATCCATATAATTCAAGCTCCACCACATCTGCAAGCAGATGCCTCACCAGCAGCATAACCCAACGCACTTAGTCCAGCCTTGAGTGCATGCTTATATATTTGTGTACCTATCCAAGTGGTTTTCTTCCACAGTATTTTGCCAGAGGACAACACTCTTGTTGTCTTGGGTTCTTTTTCAGTGCGCTAAGTGCATGCTGCAGACGGAAACTGGGTTTATCATCTCATTGGAATGACTAGACACTCAGTTTGATTTTCCAGTTAAACTTGGGAGAAAGGGCAAGAGCGGGATTTGAAACCACACCCTTACGGACTATTGGCAGCTGAACGTCTTAATCTTTCTGCCACAAACAACAACAAACACCACCTGTTTTTCACCATGAAGGCTAACACCAACAAACACCACCTGTTTCACAACACCCCAGCACTGACACCCCAAACACTGGGTACTGACAGGTGATCGCCAAGGGTCCAGGCCTGCAGAAGACGGGAGTGGTGGTGAGCAAGTGGGCCGAGTTCACGGTGGACACCAAGCTGGCGGGCAAAGCACCCCTCAACATCACCTGCATGGACGTGGACTACAAGCCTGTGGAGGTACAGGTCAAGGACAACCGCGATGGAACCTACTCCTGCCGCTACATGCCCACCCGCCCCGTCAAGTACACCGTCACCATCACCTACGGCGGCGTCGCCATTCCCAACAGCCCCTTCAGGGTGAGTCAGGAAGCAGGTGCTTTTTGTTTTTTGTTTTTTCTCTGTGTGTGTGTGTGTGTGTGTATGTGTGTGCGCGTGCGTGCCTGCATGCATGTGTTTGTGTGTGTGTGTGTGTGTTTATGGTGGGAGATTTGGCTGATTTTTTTTTTTTATGTCAGTTTAATTCTAGGGCTAGAATTTGTTTTATGGAGAATGATCCTCATGCCATTTATGTCACATGTTACGGTATGTTATTTCATTATGTGATAGATCCAGCTGAATTGTTCTGTTACTCTCATGTTTTTATTAATCTTAATGTGTTTTGAGGTGTCATAGCAGAGTTGGTTAGTTGTTGGATTTATGATCCAGTGTTCATCAGTGATCAGGGTTCCAGGACATGTTTCACCATTGTGTTGTGTCCTTAGGGAAGGCGCTTTTACATGATTTTCTTCATTCCATTCACGTGTGAATTGGTACCTTACCTTGACTGGGGAAGGTTAAAACTGCAGAAGGAGAGGATTGGGCCCTGCTCTCCTATGCTGACTTACTGAATATGACTTCACTGCTCCAGTGACTGTAAAGGCTTATGGACCTTTAATCTTCAATTATCCTAGAGGTTGAATGTATTTAGGGTGAAGGATCATGATGGCTCATATGTGACAGGAGTTGGGAAGGGGTGTGTGTTTTGATGTTTCGTCATGAACTCAAATGATGCAGCTGAGAAAGAATTATAGGAAAACCGTTTGAAATACCCAATATAGAGAAATACCTTATACATAGCCATATACATAGCAATTCAGATCTTTTTTTTTTCTTTTTTTTTTTACAGGTGTATGTGTCTGAGCCTTCCTCACCTGCCAAGGTGAAGGTCTACGGACCAGGTATCAGCCCAGGTGTCAAGACCAACACCAAGACCTACTTTGTCATTGACTGCAAGCAGGCTGGACCAGGTAACCTGGTTTGATTTATGATGATGGTGATGATGAGGTACAGCATCTGTCCTATAGGTAGACTACAAAGTCTTTTACAGGGCACTGAATAGAATCAAGAAATATCTCAAAGAACAGATTCCAGATAAAAAAAAAAAAAAAGGTTTACACGAACATTAAAATGAACAAATGCACATATATACATGCTTGGACATGAAAGACATAGGTCCTGGAATCAGTATGTTGGTAAGAAGGAAAATTTGAAGAAGAGAAGTTTGAAGCTTGGATTTATGAAAGAAAAATGATTAGGAATTTATTAAACAAACAAAAACTGGAATACAGACACAGGCACCCGCATACATCGAAGGGACTGGTCTTTGAACAGAAAAAACCCATACACACACACACACACACACACACACACACACACACAGACACACACACACACACACACAGACACACACACACACACAGACACACACACACACACACAGACACACACACACACACATAATGCCAGCAGAACCGCTATGTCCTTCCAGTCATGCTTCCACACAACAACCTAAGACAAAGCACATCCTTTGGTTCCGCACAGGTGATGTGGCAGTAGGCCTGACGGATGAACGTGGCATGGACGTGCCTGTCAAGACCATCGACAACAAGGATGGAACCTTCCGGGTGGAGTACGAACCCAAGACCCCCGGTGTCTACACTGTCATGGTGTACTTTGCCGGTGCTGAGGTTCCCCAGAGTCCTATCAAGGTCACTGTGGAATCCAGCATGGACACCAGTGGCATCAAAGTGGAGGGAATCGAACCAAGTGAGAGTCTTGTCTCTGTGTACGTGTATGTGTGTGTGTGTATTCTTGTGTAAGTGTATGTAGGTATTTTTATATGTGTGTGTTAGCATTTTTTTCTTCTTCTTTTTTTTTTTTTTTATTGTTGTTTTTAATCATTATGATGGTGTTGTTATTGTTATCAGGTTTATTTTCCTTACCTGTAGTTGTGATTGTTAAGGTGTGTCATTGTTTTTGTTGATATTGTTTTCTTGTCTTTTTTTCTTTTTCTTTTTTTTTTTGTCTTTGTTTACGTTGAAGTACCCAAGGTGAGGTTATCTCTCTTTTAATGTTCATTACTGGCTGTCAGTTTTTCATTTTTATTCCATTGTTTTGATATTGGTGCCTGGTGACTTTGTTTCCAGTTTGTTTTTTGTTTTTTGTAGACTGTTTGTGAACATATGAACTACAGGTTTGAACGTAAGATGGGATTAGGATATACAGAAGGAAATGTCAATGTATGATGCAAACACATACACACACTTATACCCACCCATACACATACATACCCCCTCTGCCCTCCCCATTACACACATATGTATATATATTCACACATGCACATGTATTCTTTTTGTTTTATATATCATTTTTATTCCATCTTTGGGTTAACAAATATGTCACAGAATCACAAGAATTTGTCTCATTAGTGATGCTATACCACATTTATACGCATTCATTCTGAGATGATGTTCAAAGATGGATTTTACTTTTGATATTGGACATGTACGTACATAAACTAAATCAAGAGGTATGTAAAGCCACACATACATAGGATGACACAGACATACAACACATGCTCATACATTTATCCATACAATATCAGTGTTGAAAACTGTGTGGGAATTACATTTTCCTCTTATTTATGTTTTGAAAATATGTATTATCTGAAATGATTGTCATTTGCTCTGAAAATATCAGATCAGTGTTGCACATAATCAACCCAGCCACTGTGGTTGCTTTCCACAAGAAATCCCCGTGGGCGTCCAGAAAACGGCCACCATCCGCATCCCCCCAAAACTGCCCAAGGCGGCTGTCAAGATGACCATCACGTCCCCGACAGGCAAGACGACCACGGTGCCTGTCAACGACATGATGGACAGGAAGGTAGCGCCCTTCACCCTGCAGGAGCCAGGCCCCCACACCATAGAGATCACCTACGGTGGTGCACCCGTCAAGGACTCCCCCTTCAAGGTGGAGGCCTTCGTCGACACTACGCCTAAGGTCAAGGCCTATGGCCCAGGCCTGACTGGAGGAGAAGCCATGAAGCCAGCTGTATTCACCATTGATGCCCGTGAGGAGACCAGACCAGGCAACCTGGGCGTGACTGTTGAAGGCCCCAAGGAGTCCAAGATCGATGTCAAGGACAACGGCGACGGTACATGTGGCGTCACCTATCTCCCAGAAGTTCCAGGCGACTACAAGGTCAACGTCACTCATGGTGACCGCCCCATCAAAGGCTCTCCCTTCACAGCTAAAATCAAGCCTGCTGTTGAAGAAGTTCCTAAGGTCAAGGCCTACGGCCCAGGGCTGACAGGCGGAGAAGCCATGAAGCCTGCTTCATTCACCATCGATGCCCGTGAGGAGACCAAACCCTGGCAACCTGGGCGTGACCGTTGAAGGCCCCAAGGAGTCCAAGATTGACTTCAAGGACAATGGCGACGGAACATGCGGTGTCACCTACATGCCTGAAGTGCCTGGTGACTACAAGGTGAATGTCACTCATGCCGACCGCCCCATCAAGGGTTCTCCCTTCACGGCTAAAATCAAGCCCGCTGTTGAAGAACCCAAGGTCAAGGCCTATGGCCCTGGGCTGACAGGCGGAGAAGCCATGAAGCCTGCCACATTCACCATCGATGCCCGTGAGGAGACCAAACCAGGCGGCCTGGGTGTCACAGTGGAAGGCCCCAAGGAGTCCAAGATTGACTTCAAGGACAACGGCGATGGAACATGCGGCGTCACCTACATGCCTGAAGTGCCTGGTGACTACAAGGTGAATGTCACTCACGCTGACCGCCCCATCAAGGGTTCTCCCTTCACGGCTAAAATCAAGCCCAGCACTGGAGCCCCAGTTGGAGACGAACCACGCGTCAAGGCATACGGCCCAGGCCTGACGGGAGGAGAAGCGCTCAAGCCTGCCCAGTTCACCATTGACACACGAGAGGAGACACGCCCAGGCGGTCTGGGTGTGACGGTTGAAGGCCCCAAGGAGTCCAAGATTGACTGCATGGACAACGGAGACGGCACCTGCAGTGTCAGCTACCTGCCTGAAGTGCCAGGGGAATACAAGGTCAACGTGACACACGCAGACAAGCCCATCCCAGGCTCTCCCTTCACAGCCAAAATCCAGCCCTCTTCCGCTGTTGATCTGAGTGGAGTCACAGCCTACGGACCAGGCTTGTCTCCCGATGGTAATTCACTTGCATGTCTCTTGCCATATGTCAAGTGCTTTCTTTTACCTGGCCAGTCTCATCACCAATTTGTTGTTCCCTGTTGGCTAACATAATGTTACTACTACTAATAATGATAATAATATACACTATAATAATGATAATAATATACACTGGCTGGTTTTGCTTTATTTTGTTGCAGACAGCAGGATTTTGTTGTCTTTGTTGTTTAACATAATAGTATCCTGTGCGTGTTTTCCTTCCTTTTGTGTCAAGAAGCATGAAGGGGTGTTGTCTTTGCACACATGTTCAATCATTTGGCTGATTGCTGTGAAGGGGAAAATGCTGAAAATGTCTGAGTATTTTATTTTTTGTTGCTCCTTTGATTTTGGTAGATTTATGCTGTGAAAACATGTATACAGCAGTACTGTAAATAGCTTCCTGTGACCAGTAACACTTCCTAATCCCACACCCCCCTTCTCAGAACTGTTTTCACTTTATACACTGAATACTTAGCAACAGTGGCGTGAACAGGTGGAATGGATGCAAGACTAACAGTTGTCCAGAACACCATTCAAATATGAAGCGTGGTTATGTTTGCTAGTAATAATTTGGTGCATGTACAAGGCAGGCTTTTGCTTCCAGTGTGAATAAGTGATGCTTTTTTTTTGTTTTTCTCTGTTATATAAGTTGTTTATTTTATACAACTTGTTATCTCGTAACAGAGACTTGTCAAGCTTTCTGATACTAAACACAGTTATATTTAACATTGTGCAATTTTTGTTTGTTTGTTTTTTTGTTGTTGTTTTTTGTCAGTGACATTTAACCGCTTTTTAAACTTCATTTCCAGTGTTTCTTTTCAGTGTTTTGTATGTTAGGTTCTGGCATGAACTCCTCAGCTTTTTTTTTTTTTTTAATGAATGAATGTTCAGACAAAAAAGTATGTTTATTACTGATTGCAAATTTGGAAAAACTTAGATATTATTTTATGGCCTATGTTTTATACAAATCAATGTTTATGTCAAGTTATTTCCTAGAAATACCTATGCACTGTCATTAATTTGACAGAAGTTGGTTCTGAGACAAGAGTAAAAGTTCAACAAAGGCTTCACTGCAAAAACAACTTTTTTTTTTAAGGGCACAATAATTTATGTTTTGTGTGGCTATCGTAGATGATTTTGTTGTGCTGCTACAGCAGTCGATGTTCTGTGTAACTTCCAGTGATATGATTTCTTAACTTTTAACAGTGACCTAGTACTTGAAAGATCAGTAGACAAGTGCAGCCAAACATCTTATTGTTGTTGATTTATCTCGGATTTATCAAACTGCCCCCCCTTTTTTTTAATGAAGCAGTTAAAAGATCAAAACTGCCAGGGAGTTGATCCCAGACCAAAGAACAGAAGTGAGAAAAAATGCACATGTTTGCTCATATCCACACACAGTCGTAGAAACAGAATTGTACATAAGTGAGTGCTTATCCTTACGTGCAAACACATATAGACACACATGCTTTAATGCATACACACACACACACACACACACACACACACACATGCGCGCACGCTCACACACACACACACATAAACACACGCATCACACACATATGCGTGCACATGCGCGCGCGCGCACACACACACACACACACAAGGAACTAACCCTCTTGGTACCTGCTTTCCAGGAGTGTTCATGGAAGCACCCACAGAGTTCACGGTGGACGCCCACACGGTGACACCAACAGGTGAGGGACAGGTGCAGGCCATCCTGACCACCCCCACTGGCCGCAAGGTGGCCACCAAGGTGTCCAACAACAAGGACGGAACCTACCCTGTGCTCTACACACCCATGGAACAAGGTAGAATGGCTTTTTGTCTTTTCTTATTTTTCTTCACATCTACAAACCTGGAGTTCGCGGAGTGTTAGCTCTGTCCATGGACAAGGGACACAATTTGTATTTGTATTTGTATTTCTTTTTATCACGACAGATTTCTCAGTGTGAATCTGGGCTGCTCTCCCAAGGAGAGCGCGTCGCTACACTACAGCGCCACCCATTTTTTTGTACTTTTTTCTGTGTGCAGTTTTTTTATTTGTTTTTCCTATCGAAGTGGATTTTTCGACAGAATTTTGTGAGGAACAGCCCTTTTGTTGCCGTGGGTTCTTTTACATGTGCTAAGTGCATGCTGCACACAGGACCTTGGTTAATCGTCTCATCTGAATGACTAGCGTCCAGACCACCACTCAAGGTCTAGTGGAGGGGGAGAAAATATCGGGGGCTGAGCCGTGATTCGAACCAGTGCGCTCAGATTCTCTCGCTTCCTAGGTGGACACATTACCTCTAGGCCATCACTTCACTTGACTTTCAAGTCAATGCTGCTAATGCTACCAAATCAGCTGGCACACAGGTAAATAAGAGATACATTGGAACAAACCCAGACACCTCCTCAAAAAGGAAGCTCCGGGCTTGTCCTTGTACTAGTTAACTGTTTGACATGTACATGGAGAGAGTTACCACTCTTCACTGTTTAATAATCCTTTACTCTCCAAGCCTCATTATTCTTTAATTTCTGGAATTCACTGCCTTTCTTTTTTTTTTCAGACCGTCACAGTCCCTCATTCACTCCCTTTAAAACAAATCTAAAAGCATTCCTTTTCAGGCAATCTCTACATAATTAAGGCAGTCCATTCCGAGTCTGTATTCTATGGATGTGTGTCTGTTTCTTCTATGTGTATTCGTATGTGTGTGCGCAGGTGTGTGTTTTCCTTCCAGTTCTAAAGCAGAAAGAATTTGGCCTTTTGATCGTAGTCTCAAAGTTAGGTTTATTTCTGAATGAACAAAATTAAACCTAACTGAAGAACTTGACATGGATGATGCTAATGTTGATGAAATCAACAGTGATTTGACGGCAGTAATTCTTAGCGCAGGGAAATCTACTTTTGGCACCAAGTCATTGCACAGAAAAAGTCATAAGAAGCTGTCCAAACCCTTGGTTTGATACAGGATCCTCAATAAAATGAAGGCTTTACCTTTAAAGTGAATCAGCTTGAGAGCACAGGGATGCCCCCGCAAACATGTTTCCTTCTTAATATATCCAACAAAGTTTATACAAAAATATAAAAAAAAAAGTAAGAAGAAAATCGTATTGAAAGGCAAAAAAAAAAAAAAAAAAAAAAAAAAAAAAAAAAAAAAAAAAAAAAAAGCAATAACAGTTAAAAGAATCATGAGAAAATATAAGCCCACAGATTATTGGAAAGAAATGAAAGAGTCAAGGAAGCATGACACTTAGATAAAGTGGCCATGAGAAAATACAAGCCCACAGTTCATTGGAAAGAAGTGAAAGAGTCAAGGAAGTGTGATACTAAGTAAAGCACCCCCCATTTTGTTGTTGTTGTTGTGCAGGTCCTCAGGCTCTGGACGTGACCTACGATGGAAACCCCATCCCTGGCAGTCCTTTCAAGGTCAATGCTGTGCCTGGCAACGACCCCAACAGAGTCCGTGCTTATGGACCTGGTGAGTGACCTCCTCCTCCTTGTCTCTGAGGGGTAGAAGTGTGTGTCATGGAAAGTTAGAAGTCTGATCATTATTGCTGTTCTTTTCCAGCATGTTTTGTCTGCTTTTGAAGAAATGACAGTTTGGGTTTATTGACTCACTTGTGTAAACAAAGTGAGTCTATGTTTTAACCCGGTGTTCGGTTGTCTGTGTGTGTGTGTGTGTGTGTGTGTGTGTCCGTGTGTCTGTGTGTTTGTGTGTCCGTGGTAAACTTTAACATTGACATTTTCTCTGCAAATACTGCAAATAATTTGGCATAAAAATAGGAAAAATTCAGTTCTTTCCAGTCATCTTGTTTAAAACAATATTGCACCTCTGGGATGGGCACAAAAAAAGAAAAAAAAGAAGCCTAATTATATGCAAACTGCATTTACTGTTATATTTATATTTTTTGTATTCTCTAAACTTGGCACTTTGACCTCTTATTCTGACACAACAACAAGAGGAGTCATTATTATCATTTTTTGTTCAAACAGGAACTTCTTTTGCTAAGCATGGAATTTTTATTTATTTTGCAAACGTTTTGGTGCAGATTGTAAAAAAGGGAAATTACTCTGTAATTAATGCTAGGGGACTTAATTTATCACAAGTGAGTCTTGAAGGCCTTGCCTCTCGTGTTCTACTTCATGCTTATGACAGCTGTGTTTCGTATTTACTATATAGACAAGTGGATTTCATTCTGGTGAGTCTTGGTGTGTCTGCAGTGGTAATTTTCATTTCTTCCATTGGACACACCGTATCTGTTCTCTTCCCCTCTCTTTGAGGAGGCTGCTCTACTCCTCAGTCTTTAGACTTTATCTTTGCCTCTCGTGTGTAGACTTTTTCTTATCTCTTGGAGTTTAGATCTTCTCATTGTGTCTCCTCTTTATTTCTCAGTCTTTGTACCTTCTCTTCAGTTCTCAGACTTTATAGGTCTTACCTAGTTATCAGTCTTCAGATCTTCTCTTTATTCCTCAGCATTTAAACCTTCTGTTCAGATCTTTTTAGTGTGTAGTCTGTAGTTATTTTCTTTTGTTCTCTGTCTTTAGATGTTCTCTTTAGTTATTCAGATCTTTTTAGTGTGTAGTCTGTAGTTATTTTCTTTTGTTCTCTGTCTTTAGATGTTCTCTTTAGTTATCCATCTTTAGATGTTATTTTTAGTCCTCAGTCTCTAGGTGTTCAGCTAAAATGGTCAATCTGCATGTCTGTTTATTTCTCAAGCTATAAATTTCTGCACTTCTCATTTTCTTGGATATTCTGTTTATCCTCAATCTTGAAATCTTCTCTCAATTTCTTAGTCTTTAGATCTCTTTATTTTTCAGTTTTTAGACCTCATGTTTTGTATCAGTCTTTAGACCTCTTTATTTCTCAGTCTTTAGATCATTTTGTTTATCAGTCTTGAGACTTTATTGGTGTTTAAATATTCTCATGATTTCTCAGTCTTTAGACCTCCTCTTTACTTATCAGTCTTTAGACCTTTATTTGTAAGTCTTTAGATTTTCTCTTTAAATGCCAGTCTTCAGACTACAACAGTTTTTAAATCTTCTCTTTCTCAGTCTTTAGATCTCCTCTGTAGTTCTCAGTCTGATCTGTACATACGTGCACCCAGCAGACGCTGTGTGTGTGAGTGAGTGTTCCATGATTTTTTGCCATTGATGCATCAGGTCTGGAGGGTGGGGTGACCAACAAGCCCAACAAGTTCACGGTGGACATGAAGGGAGCGGGCAAGGGGGCCCTGGGTCTGGGCATCCAGGGACCCACAGAAGCCAAGATGAAGTGCAAGGACAACCACGATGGCACCTGTGAGGTGGAGTACTTCCCTGACCAGCCCGGCAACTACGACATCAGCGTCAACTTTGCCGGCAAGCCCATCCCTGGTGAGTGAGAGTGTGGATTTTTTGGTTGGTTGTTGTTGGGGATGTGTGTGTGGATGATGTGTGTGTGTGTGTGTGTGTTTGTGTATCTACATACATGTAGTTTGCTTGGTGCAGTTTTGGTGTGAAGAAGTGTAACATTGATGGGTGTGTGTGTGTGTGTGTGTGTGTGTGTGTACATGTAGTTTGCTAGGTGCAGTTTTGGTGTGCAAAAGTGTAACATTGATGCAATGAGTGATATAAGGGTGTGTATGTGTGTGTGTGGTTGAATATATGTATGTACTGTTTATATGTATTTACATACATGTAGATTGCCAGGTGCATTTTGGTGTGCTTAAGTGTAACGTTAATGCAGTGTGTGATGTGGAATATTGTGTGTTTTATTAAGCAGTAGAGCAGTGTTTTGGATATAGTACCATACAAGTATCCATTTTTTATTTTTGCCTTTTCTTTTTTTTAAATTGGGATTGTGTTTGTTGTTGGTGGTGCAATTTTTTGCAGTGCTTGTATTGATGTTTCCATTGTGGTCATCATCATTACAGACTGTGGGTACAGATCAGGATGTTTTGTTTGCTGTCTTTATCTTCTTTGAACATGTGTCTTGTCTTGAGGGTTTTTTTATTTGTTGTTGTAGTTTGATTTTTTTTCTTTCTTTTTTTGTTTGTCCAACAAAAACAATACCAGATAACGTTCAGTATCAGTGCAAACCAGTGGTGACGTATATGTGTGTGTGTGTGTGTGTGTGTGTGCACAGACTCTCCATTCCGCGTGCGCGTGTCCAGTGAGGTGGACGCCAGCAAGGTGAAGTGCTATGGCCCCGGTGTGGACTCCAAGGGAGTAACCGCTGGTGCCCCAGCCACCTTCACCGTGGACACCAAGGAGGCTGGGGACGCTCCCCTCCAGGTCACCTACACCGATCAGACAGGTCAGGAAATGTTTTCTTTTTCTTTCTTTTTTTTCTTCTCATAATCAACATGTATATATGACAGTCTGTCGTGTCTGACTATGACCATCAGAACAGCAGAGGAGGCAACTGCTGTCCCGACTATCTTGGCTGGAGTTTGGTTATTGTGGAGAGTGTCTTGCCCAAGTTAATCCCCACTCTCTCGGCCATGAGGGTTTATTAGGACAGTTGGCGCTGTGATGGTTCCCAAAGACCAGCTAGCGTCCAAGGCTGCAGTTCTAAGAGCCAGTGCAACCTTGCCTCATAGTTTGAGGTTCTTAGTCCTTCACAAAAGACTAAGCTGTAAATGTCCTCCCAAAACATTGATCATACAGCTCTCACTTTGCTGTTGGCCTAAATATAAGCTTATGTCAGATTGTGATATAAGCTGTGTGCTGGGCCTATGTACACATACACACAACATAACATACAGTGACATAAGGTGGAAAAAAGAAAATCAGCAGAGAATGAATGTATACATTATCTTGGTGAAGAACACACAAGTCAATGCTGCTTGTGCTACAGATTCAGCCAGCATACACGTAGTAAATAAGAGGTACATTGGAACAAACCCAGACACCATTGTTCCAATGTACGTTTTATTTACTACCTGTTTGCTAGCTGAATCAGTAGCATAAGCAGCATTAACTTGGAAGTTGTGTACCTTGTGAATGGAGAGCCTTCCCACATTTTACTGTTTGTTAATCATTTGTTCTTCTGGCCCCATTGTGCACTGAGACAACACGCTGTCCCCAGGGAGAGCAGCCAGAATTTCATGCAGAGAAATGTGTTGTGACAAAAAATAATACAATGCAATAAAATTCAATACAGTACAATAGAGTACAGTACAGTACAGCACCACAGAACCTCAGTCATTGAGAGGTAAAAAAAAAAAAAAAAAAAAGGAGAAAATCAGACATCATGTTAATATGTCTATGAATACATTCCAGTACAATGCAATACAGTACAGTATAGCACAATACAGTACATTACAGTGAAATACAATGCAGCACAATTTAGTATAATACAATACAGTGTGATATAAGACAGTACAGTATAGTACAGTGCAATGCAACAGAATACAGTAAAGCATAAATACAGTACAATACAATGCAGCACAGTGCAATACATTATAGTGAAATACAATACAGTACAGTATGAGAGAACTGCTTTTCTACCTGGCATCAGGTGCCACACGCCCAGCCAACGTAGTGCCAGTGGAGGAGGGAGTGTTCCAGGCCTCCTACGTGCCAGCTGAGGAGGGCAAGTGCAAGGTGGATGTGCAGTACGGTGGTACCGAGGTCCCCAACAGGTATGTCCTTTTGTGTACACTGTAAACTGTTTACCTAGTAAAGCACCCACCCTTTCTTTGTAAAGGTATCACCCCCAAGTTATAAACCCCTATCCCCCACCCCATCTGTGTTCAGATTTCACCTTCAGGTTATAAACTCCCATTTTGAGTGAAAAACTTTGCACAGGGTAAAATACTGTGTATATGCCCACCCCTTACTTTGAAAAAAAAAAAAAATCATGATGAAGTAATGATGATGCAGTTTGCGCTGTTTGTGTGATTATTGCAGCTTGTTCTGTGTGTTGCTTTACAAAGCAGCGCAGATTAGATGTTGAGGTAAAGAATAGAAATGTCAGCATGATATGTTGATGTGTAACTGAAAAAAAAACGAGTGCAATAACGACATCACTCCATAACACAGTGTCTTGTGTCAGTCAGTAGCTGGTGTTTTGTTTAAAATTGTTTGCAGAGAACAGTAAGTCTGGCCCTGGACATCCAGTTATCAAAGTAAAAAGTAGTCACCAGTATGCTGTGAAACAGATATTATACACTTGAACTGGATTATCCTACTGATATCGCAAGTTTCATGAGAGAGTTCTCACACAGAGAGTAAATGCCCAGCCAGTATTTTATGGTGAAACTAATAAGGGATTGGGCGCCTGCAAAGGATAAAGTATCCAGTAAACGCCCACCCCTTTGTGGGTGCTACCAGTTTTATTCTTAGCTATTTGTACATTCTTTCTAATGCTGTGAATTTACCTGTTTTCATTTTTCTCTGTATGTATATGTATACACTGTACACATTCCTGGGAAACTGATGCCCTTGGCCGCTCTCGCTGGAGGATGCTGTGCTCTAGTGGCATAAAGACGTTTGAAAACAAGAGAACGCTGACCATTAAGGAGGAGCGTGAGCGAAGGAAGCAGGGCGCAACTTCTGGAGACGTTTCCCCTTGCAACACCTGTGGGAAGTGCTGCGCATCCAGAATCGGCCTCGTCTCCCCTATGAGGACACACACCGACAGATAAGCCTGCCTGCCTACTCATTTGTCGGACCGACGGGAGACTCCATCATCACACATTCCTTGTTTTCATGCTAGTTAATAGTGATGTTGTGGCCTTGCAGCCCCTTCCAGATGCGGGTGCTGCCTGGCGTGGATGTGAGCAAGGTGAAGGTCACAGGACCTGGGGTTGAGGGAACCACCCCTGCCTCTCTGCCCGTCGTGTTCACCGTGGACCCCAGAGAGACGGAGCCTGCACCCCTCGAGTGCTTTGTGCAGGTAAACTCCTCACTCTGCAGTTTTCACTTAACCCAGTGGAGTGGTGGCCTTGTGGTGACACGTCTGCCTTGGAAGGGAGAGAATCTGAGCTCAGGGGACCGAATCCCACGCTCAACAGTATTTTCTCTCCCTCCATTAAACCTTGAGTAGTGGTAAGGACGTTAGTCGTTTGGATGAGATGATAAACCGAGGTCCCATGTGCAGATGCACTTCACACATAAAAGAACCCATTACTACAGAAGGGTTGTCCCAGGCAAAATTTTGTAGAAAAAACCCACTTTGATAGGAAAACAAACACACTTACAGTCAGAAAAAAAGAAAGAATAAAGGAGTGGCCTTACACTGTTGCAACACACTCTCCCTGGGGAGAGAAGCCCAAATTTCACACAGAGTAATCTGTTGTGACAAAATATAATTCAGTACACACAACACAGTACAGTACATAGTGATCTGAATGACACTGACACAGAATTGTCAGCACTGATGAGAATGTTCTTGAATTATGCTGACACAGAATGATGTGGGGATAAACTCAGATATTTTCATAACGCTGAACAGAACAGTGTACAAAGATCACTCCACCTGTTTTGTTTTGCCCTCACCAGCGACCTGATGGCACCTTCATCCGCCCTGCTGTCAAAGACAACCTGGATGGCACTTTCGATGTGGTCTACACCCCTGAAGACCTGGGTGTCTACAACGTTGTGGTCAAGTACGCTGGACAGGATGTGCCCGGCGTGCCCTTCCCTGTCAAGGCCACCCCCATTGGTGATGCCTCCAAGTGTAAGATCACAGGTCAGTGGACAATGTGTGTGTGTGTGTGCGTGTGTGCTGGTATGTGTGTGTGTGTGTGTGTGTGTTAAGCATGCATGATGTCATGATTTTGAATACTGCCACTTCTGAGACGGTACAAACAAGTAAGGAACTTCAGTACGTGAACAGCTCACAGCAGAAGGATTCTACAACCTCTGTGTGTGTTTGTGTGTGTGTGCAGATATAGGTGTGTGTGTGTGTGTAAAGCATACATGATGTCTTGATTTTGAATACTACCACTATCAAAACTGGTATAAAGATGTAAGGAAGTAGAGAACTTGAACAGCTCCCAGAAGATTTATAAATCTGCAGCCTTTATGTGTGTGTCGTATTTATGTGTGCATGTGAGTTTGTTGTGTGGTGTGTATGTGTGTGTGTGTGTTGTATTTGTAGAGTATGCTTGATGTCTTGATTTAGAATACAAGCTTTTTCTGAAACTGATATATACATGTACATAATTGTAAAATGTTGAAGGTATTGAACACAGGCACTAATCCAATGCACTGGCATTGCTGGGTCGACAGAAGGAGCTGACAAGATGGTCCCCGTCAACAAGGAAACTGTCATCACCGTTGATGCCGCCGAGGCCGGCAATGGCAAGGTCACCTGCCGCATCCGTCAGCCCAACGGCAGTGAGATTGACATCGACATCATTGATAAGGGTGACGGCACCTTCAGCATTTCCTTCACCCCCCAGTTCCCTGGAGACTACACCATTGAGATCAAGTTTGGCGGCAACCTCGTCCCTGAAGGAGACTACACCATCCATGTAGGTGGACATGTTTTTTTTAATCCCTTGTGTTTTGATTGGGTTGGTTTTTTTTTGGTTAAGGAAAGAACATACATTCGGGGCAGCATGCTTATTCTTTCTTTTTTTTGTCTTTTTCTTTTGCATTTTTTTCGTGTGGATTTTTTTGTTTGTTTGTGTGTGTGTGTGTGTGTGTGTGTGTGTGTGTGTGTGTGTTAGAGCATATCTGGCTTTTTTGTTGTATATACAAATGCATGTGCTGTGTTTAAGTGGTTTTGTGATGCTGATGGTTTATGATAATAAGGTAATGGCCCCGACACTGAATACATGCTTGGCCTGTGCATGATATACTTCACAGATCCACAAGATGGTGAAAGGTTATTCCTTAAAAACAGGAAAAAAAGCAACCAGCAAAGCAAAAACAAATAAACAAACATACTCAGTTTAATAACAATCTGCTGATGGCATGAATATATGTGTATCACAGTGAAGGAAAAAAAACTTTTCTTTTCTTTTCCTTTTTTTTTTTTGGAATGATAAATTGTTATTACATGCTGTGTGTTTTTTCTGTGCTTTGGGGTTGTTTTTTTTGTGTGTGTGTTGAATCTTTCAGTTTGTTTTTCTGACATGACCCCTGCCTACCAGTGCAGTGTTGACCCATGCATGTGAATGAATGCATTCAGTTAACAAAATACAGTTGTGGTAGTGCCTGTGTGGTCGTTAAAAAAAAGTTTGGTATGGTAGTGCCTGTGTGGTCAGTTACTGTTTCATTTGCTGTTGTTCTGTCAGTGATGTTGTATCAGATAAAAAGCAAAAATTGCTAATGTTCAATAGTATGGCTGAAGGACAAAAACTGTGCAGCTGCACATCACTAAACCAGATTTGTGTGGGTGGTTTAGCTAGCGGTGGTAGCTATAGTCCGACCTCGTACTTGTTTTGGCTGGAATGGATATTTTCATCGGTGGGCTTCTGTTCATAAGTATTGTTTTTGTTGTTTGGTAGTCGTTGTGTTGCTTTTAGAGACGTTTCTGTTGTTCAGTGGTAGGTCATTTATTGTTTGTTTTCTGTTTTTATGTTTGCCTGTATTCTGTTTGATTTTGATTAGACTGTATTTGCCCCTAGAAATGGAGTGTGGGTTCTTTTTTGTGTTAATTTCTCTGAGATGGGGAAAACAAGAAAAAACTTTGATGAAACTTTCTGCGGTATCGTCTTGTATTTAGTAGATTAAATTCCTAATTATTGACACTCATTACAGTAACCTAGTAAACAGCATTTTGCATTCTGGTAACCCAGCATTGCAAAGGATGCCTTATTTCATGGTTCATGGTTTATAAAACTTAAAAGTCTTAAATGTTGTTGATCTGTCAAGGCATTTTTGGTTTTAACATATCAAAGATGGCATCTCTTTTCTTTTAGAATTAGGATGTGGGTAATGTTGTATTGTCCTTGTTATTTTAGCGCTGCGTATTAGGTAATATGTTATCAGAGGTGTGTTGGAGTGTTTTTATTCTGACAAATGTTTTGATTCCACTTCTTAGATTGGAACAGTGACATCCAGGCACTTCCATCCACCCTCCACCCCTACCCTATCCCTCCCCATCATCTATTACCACAATCGTACACTGCACGACCATGGCAACTTTCCTTCACTTAATTGAATTGTAATCTCTTCACTGCTTTTTTTTCTCCCACAAGCACTTTTCATTGTGACTGATAACCTGCCTTTGCATTTGTTGCAATGAAATACACTTGTTTCAGAAGCTTATAAGGTTATATCAATTTGTGTGAAAATGGAGAGATACTTGGTCTGCCTTCCCTGGAACACTTTAATGAAAGAGCTCTGTCAGAAACAGCAGATGTGTTAGCTTTGATTAATTAAAAGACTGTCAATTCTGCAATGTCACACTTAGTGTATGCAGAGGAGAGACCATAGACTTACATCTGAAGGAAAACTGAGCACTCCAAAATTCAAAGAGCATTTTCAGAAACAGCAGGAGATATGTAGCCTTTATTAAGAGGATGCCAAAATACTGCAGTATCACATTAAATGAAGTATATGCAGAGAAAAGAATACAGATTTACATCTCACAGAAAACTGACACTCCAAAATTCACAGGCGTGACGAAAAATTGTTTGGGTACAGCGCTGTGGCAGAATAAGATAAAAACAAACAAACAAAAAAGGAGAGACAGGGAAATGGATGGGTGTGAAGAATTGCTCATGGAAGCAAACTCTTTCTTCAGGTTATGCTGTCCCATACAAGTCTACTTGCAAAATTCAACAGAACCTGGAAAGGAGGGAATTGCTGTAAATCTGTTGTATAGGAAGACAAGCATTTTATCATAGACAGGGACAAGCCAATAAAAATACTGTTTTAAAAACTCATCTGCTGGTGCCTGACACCTGAATCTAAATTTATCATGTAGGGTTAGCACATATGTCATGTAGATTAACAGAGGGGTTGACAGTTAACAGTCCTTAAAAGAAATGAACATGCTATCTTAATTAAATAAAAAAAAAATCAAGAGGTTAATTTGGAGTTGAATTTAACAACCTATCAAGTTTTATCGTTGAGTTAAAGTCGTTCTGGGCAGGGGTCCTAGATAGACTTTAAAAAGCAGTGCGAGATTTTTTACAAGAATTGATGGTGGCAGTCACACATGAAAAGATGCCATTTACCGAATGACCACCCAGATGGACAGCACAGGCAAAGCACCTTCCCTTGGCTTCTGCTGTATGGCACATACTGTGAGAGACGTGGAGTTTTGACCCTGCCCACCCCAAGATGATGGTCCCCCCCGGTCCCCTCCTTGGTGACGGCATGTGCATGGTCCTGATGGAACTGTTTTCCCTTTCCTTGTTCTTGTAGGCTGTCTCAGAGGAGGTGTATGAGGACTACTTGGTGCAAGGCCCGGTGAGTGTTTCTCCTTTCCTCACAGCAAGGGAAGATTGCAGTACAGCACAATACACGACATGATGCCACATGACACTGCACTGCACTTCCTTACACTATTGACTAAACTACATTACACTGCTCTGCACTTCGTTACACTACTGACTAAACTACATGACACTGCACTGCACTTCGTTACACTATTGACAAAACTACATGACACTGCTCTGCACTTCGTTACACTACTGACTAAACTACATGACACTGCACTGCACTTCCTTAACTGCTGCTCTGCACTTCGTTACACTACTGACAAAACTACATGACACTGCTCTGCACTTCGTTACACTACTGACTAAACTACATGACACTGCACTGCACTTCGTTACAGTACTGACAAAACTACATTACACTGCTCTGCACTTCGTTACACTACTGACTAAACTACATTACACTGCTCTGTGCTACAATACAGTACTATATCTACACTACACTACACTACACTACACTGCTCAGCGGTATATCACACCAGACTGTGCTACTCTATACTGCACAGCACTACTACACACACTATGCAATACTGTGTAGTAAATCTCAGCACAGATAAAGTACTGTGCAGTACTTTCCTTTAGTTACTCAGCCCGGTCGGTACATGAAGTACAAACAGTGCTTCAGCATGTTTCATTACAGTTTGGTACCATACAGATTACGGTGCAGTACAATGCAGTTGAGTTCAGTGCTGCACAAAATTAATGCAGTACAGTTCATATCTCAATTACGGTACAGTACAGTACATTATATTATAGTAGCACATTGCACCACAGCACACACCAATATAGTGCAATGCACTACAGTGCAGTAGAGAACAGTTTTGTTTTACAGTACAGTATAGAAATTAATACAGAACACTGCTACACTATTTCTTTACTATATTTTCTCTTTCTTTCTTTTTTAAACACCATTTATGATCATGGCTAGATCCTTTCTATAAAGTTGGCTGCTTATTTGCTCTGGTGCATGATGCAGAAATAATGGGTGATAACAACCCTTTTCCACCTTGAAACAGCATCCGAGTTCCACCATTTATACACCTGATGGCCATCCCCTCTTATTGCATGTGCCGAAGTGGGTGGTTTGTAATTTTTCATATCATGTAAAATTCTCTCTCATGTGTGTGTACATATATATATGTATATGTGTGTGTGTGTTTGTGTGTGTGTGTGTACACGTGTGGAGGATTAGGGGGAGGTATTGATGTCTGTTTGAATGTATGGTTTTATATATGTATGTATTGTGTGTTACAGTTTGCTGGGCACATTTTGGTGTGGATATGTAAAATGGATGTATTGTGTTATGTAGAAGATTACGTGTTTTGTGAAGCCACTTGAGCAGTTTTCTGGATAGAATGCTGTATAAGTATCCATTATTATTATTATTGTTACTATGGTGGAGTAGTGGCCTAATGGTAATGCATCCACATAGGAATCGAGAGAATCTGAGCGCACTGGTTCGAATCCCAAGCTTGCCAGTAGTCTCTCCTCATCCACTATACCTTGAGTGGTGGTCTGGACGCTTGTCATTGGGATGAGACAATATACAGAGGTACCTCGTGCAAGGTGTCCCTGGCAAATTCTGCAGAAAAATCGACGTTGATAATAAAACAAGTACACTTGCATGCAGAAGAAAATGGGTTTCACTGCGCTGCAGCAATGCACTCATCCCAGGGAGAGCAGCCTGAATTTCAAACAAAAAAATCTGTTGTGACAAAAAGCAATACAATACAATACAATGCAATGCAGTACAAGGCAATACAATACAATGCAAAGCAGTGCAATACAATACAATACAATGCCCTAACACAGAGGGGCCACTGAGCTGTTTTCTGGATAGAGAGAGCTATATATGAGTATCCTTCATTATTATGACTATCATTATCGTGATTGCCACAGGTGGGAGCGACAGAGGACATGATCACCGCTGACACGGTGGACAGCCTGCGTGCCGGAGCTCCCGGTGCTGCCCCCTACCAGACTGTGGACTTCCGCTTCCAGGTCGGGCCGGTCTTCAACTATGTGTCTGGTGAGTGGAGAACTGGTTGGTTGTTTTACCTGAAGTCTGTTTGTGAGGGCTGTTTTGTTGTTGTTGGTGGTGGTGGTCTTTTTGTGTGTTTTGTTTTTTTGGTTGTGCGCCTTGTTATCTTGTGCTTCACACACACACACACACACACACACACACACACACACACACACACATGTTCACCAACACACTTATGCACAAGACACACACACTTTCTCACACACACACACACACACACACACACACACGTTCACCAACACACTTACGCACAAGACACACACAGACACTTTCTCTCTCTCTCTCTCTCTCTCTCTCTCTCTCTCTCACACACACACACACACACACACACACACACAGTTTTTTCAATTAAAGGATTGTAATTATTCACTTTGATTTCACTGCTTCTCATCTCTGTAACATGGGCCAGTTTCCCTGTATCATACATGGTTCGCATGTCCCAAAATCCTGTCCTCGCCTTGAATTTGACAATCAGGACTTCCATCTTCCTGTCAGTGGCTTCCTTTCAGCTTTCACCACTGTCATTCATTCAAGCATCTTCCATTGACTCGAGGCCTGTCACACACAGTGTTGGTTTCTTCTGTTGCTGTTTCTGTAACAACCTGTTTTATGGGACTGTGTTGTTGGCCCTGTGCCCAATCCCCAACCTGATTTTACTGCAGAAGTCATAATTTCCTACACACAGCAGAATCAGAGATGGGTTTTATTGAAAAGGCGCTACTCGTAATGAATAATGGTTCACTTGCTTATGCACATTTGTATGAGCATCCACTCACACAGACACAAATACATGTACATGCACCATAACACATGCACGCAAGCTTGAAGTTGCATAAATGTGCGCGCACACACACACACACACACACTCTCTCTCTCTCTCTCTCTCTCTCTCTCTCTCTCTCTATCATTTTTTCTCTCTGTGAAATTACTTTCTGAAGCGGTGCATGTTTTTGTCTGTGGCAGCAATGGTGGTTACGCCTTCCGGCAAAACGGATTACCCCAAGATTGTGGACAATGGTGATGGAACGGTAACTGTGAGGTACCAGCCCACAGAGACTGGCCTGCATGAACTGCATGTCATGTACAACAATGAAAACATCGAAGGTAAGACAGGGCTTCTGTGGAAGTGTCTTCTTCTTCTTCTTCTTCTTCTGCGTTCGTGGGCTGCAACTCCCACGTTCACTCATATATACACGAGTGGGCATTTACGTGTATGACCGTTTTTACCTCGCCATGTAGGCAGCAATACTCCGCTTTCGGGGGAACGTGGAAGTGTCAATATGTTGTTTTGTGTTTTTTTGGGGGGGGCAGTTTGTCAGTGTTTTTTTGTTGTTGTTGTTGTTTTCTTTGCACCGTATAAGTTACTACATATTCTTGTTGTTATTATTATGTACATGTGTGAAACATGTGTCTGTGTGTGTGTGGTTGTGTGCATGCATGTGCAGGAGAGCATATGATGAAACTCTGCAAATATGAACCTTTGTATTTTAAGGATGGCTTTGTTTGTGTGTGCTCTTGTATATAAGATATATTGAGCATTGTTTTTATTTTCATGTTGGTTTTTATACATGTATCTTTTAATCTTCTTTGTGTCATTATAAAGCACAAAGCAATTTGTTGTTATGCACCATAGAAACGTCCTTAAATAGATAGTTTAGTTGTTCGTTTTGGTATATTAAAAAAAAATACTTTATTCCCATGGGATAATTTACAGCATCTTTTTAATTTTGTGTATATAACAATATTCTTGATGTAGCATCAGTTCCACAGATATTAGCAGTATTGAAATTAAATTTTGATTTGTCGGCTGTATTATCTTGTAAGATAACTTAGGAAATACTAGGTAACATTTCAATACATTTGTACATCAACTGTGTTGGGACTTAAGTGTAACAAGACGAGCACTGTGACATGGTTGCAGGCAGTCCATTCATGTTCCACGTGGAAGCGGTGAACACAGGCAATGTGACAGCCTACGGCCCTGGACTCAGTACTGGCGTTGTGGATGAACCCGCTTACTTCACCATCAACACCAGACAGGCTGGACCAGGTAAAGGGGGCTGGGAATCTCTACTCTCTTCCTCTTTGGTTGTTTTATGGAAATATTAGATTAGCAAAATGAGCATTTTCAGTATTTCCCAGACTGCTGCTTTGGGGTCCATTTAGGTTTGGGACTGCTTGACAAGGCTGTACTCTAATAATATTTGTCATGGCGTCAACAAGGCTGAGAGATACAGACACCTGCAGTGTTGGTCTGAAAATTTGATCAACACTCTACAAGACATCTGAATAGTAGAACACCCTTGACTGTGTGGTCCCATCTTCCCACTTTGACCCACAGCACAGTCAACATCAGGGTAGGAGCCAGCCACCAGTGGAAAAGAAGAAAAGAAACCCCATCTCTGATAGGGATCCAAACTAATTGTGCCACTGGTCAGTCCTTGGTTCTAACCACTTCATTGTCAGCTGGTCTCCTGCAGTATTTTGTTGTCTGTCTTCTTAGTTCATTCATATTCCACAACTCTGACGTTCACTTGTATGTACACGAGTGGGCTTTTACATGTATGACTGTTTTTTTACCCCACGATGTAGGCAGCCATACTCCGCTTTCGGGGGTATTGTTGTCTGTCATTTCGTGTTGTCCTGTGCCGGTGGTCAGACTGTTGTTGTTGTTGTTGACAGGCGGACTGTCTCTGGCAGTGGAAGGGCCGTCCAGGACGGACATCAAGTGTGTGGACAACCAGGATGGGACCTGCACAGTGTCCTATGTGCCCACCATGCCCGGCGAGTACGCCATCACCGCCAAGTTCGCCGACAAGGACATCATGGGCTCTCCCTTCACCGCCAAGATCCTGCGTAAGTAGCTCACTGTTTCCAGTAGGCTGCTTTTGTACTCAGTAGATACCAGTGCAGCAGACATGTGGAATAGTGTGGTTGCCAAGTATCAATGCATCTGCCAGGGAAGTGAAAGAATCCCAGTGTTTTAGATCAAATCCTACTCTTGTCAGAATTTTCTTCCCTTCCACTAGACCTTGAGTGGTGGTCTGATGTCACAACTCATGACATGGGGGTTCTAGTCTGCCCTGCTTAGAGAGGGCGTGACATCTGAACCCCAATCATTTCTATGAAATGATAGACCAAGGCCCTGCATGTGGCATGCACTTAGCACACGTAAATGAACCCACAGTAACAAGAGAGTCGTTCCTGGCAAAATTCTGTAGGAAAAAAATCCTTTTTGATTGTAAGATAGATACACATGCAGACAGGAAAAAGAATTTCATGCTGAGAAATCTGTTGTGACAAAAGAGTGATACAATAGATTGCAAATTGGCCGAGCCTAGTGGTTAGAGCATTGGATCTCTGCTTCATGGATTTGTTCAGAAAAAAAGAGAAAAACAATTGAGTGAACACAAAGTGATTGACATGGCTGGGAGTCACTAAGTATGACACTGAATTCATTATGGCAGCAAAAGAAAGGAACAATCAAATGGTGAAACAAAATGTAGGTAAATAGGTGATATTTGTTGATGAATTATTTCTAAAACTCAGTTTACCATTTTTTCCTTTATCCAGCTGATGTAAACCTATAGAGGCTCTACTGCTCTAAGATAACTAGAAATAGAATATATATATATATATATAAAGTAGAACAACAGCATGTGTGTTTTACAAGGTGATGGAAAAGAGCTCCAGATATTTTTCATGGTTTATTACTGGTTATGGAGAAGGGAGGTAAATAGGTGATCTTTGCTGATGAATTATTGCTAAAACTTAATTGTCCATTTTTTCCTTCATCCAAATGATGCAAATCTATGTAATCTCTACTGTTCTAAGATAACATGAAAATAGAATGAGAGCATATGTGTTTTACAAGGTGATGAAAAAGAGCTGCAGGTATATTTCATGGTTTCTTACAGGCTTTTGGGTGGTCAAAGAGAGAGAGAATGGGGAGGGGAGGGGAGGTCTATTAAGAATAAGCGTTTCAGAAAAACTCTCAAAATCTTTTTACTTCCTGGTGCAGCTGAAGACATTTGCTCCCATCCTTGCAGTAAGAGACATTACATAAGAAATGTCATATTTGGTTTAAAAAAAAAAAAATCAGCCTAAATAATGCTATGGTTGTTTGCAGCCAGAACCGGGGAGCCCCGCAAGCGTGCCCAGCTGTCTGTGGGCACCAGCAGTGAGGTGTCCCTCAAGGTCACGGAGACGGACATCTCTGACCTCACTGCCACCGTGCGCAGCCCCTCGGGCCATGAGGAGCCCTGCCTCCTCAAACGTCTGGCCAATGGCCACCTGGGTCAGTCATGGGACTTTTGTTGTTGTTGTTGTTGTTGTTGGTGGTGGTGGTGGTGGTGGTGTTTTCATTGTGCTGGTCTGTGATGTGTTGCTTTTTCATTTGTTGTTGTATTTCGCTGTTTGTTCTGTGCCAGTTTGCGTTGAAATGAGTTTTGTTGTGCTGCTGTGTTTTGCTGTTTGTTGTTTGTTGGTTTGTGTTGAAATTAGTTTTGTTCTGTTTTGGTATATTGCACTTGTTGCGAATCTCCCATCACCAAGTATAACAAAAAAAAAAAAACAAAAAAAAGGTTGATGAATTATTGGGTGACAAATTGTACTGTACATTGCGGAAATCTCACTTTACTACTACACTCAAACTGGCTGCTACTTCTCTTCAGTTTCCACAAAATTTTCCTCCTTTTTTCTTTCTTTTTTTAATTTCTTTGGGGAGTGGTGGTAGCAGGGAGCTTGCAGGGGAGCATGCATGCTCAGACTGCTTTATCTCTGCCTTGGACTCAGCTAGATGCCAAAGAACAGCATTTCCATCTTTGCTGCTGGCTCAGAGTTGGAGCTGGAAAAGTATCAGAGTCCCCCCTTTATCTCTTTCTCTCCCCTTTTTATCTCTCTCTCTCTAAGATTTATCACAGAAGGAAAGGAAGGCATGGTGGGCAGGTAGTCTGTCTGGCTGTCCAACAGATGGTTTTACAGCCGAGAAAAAGACCAAACAATGTAAGTCTTATAAACAATGGAAGAACACCAGATGCCATTTATTTGCGAGAGAAATTGCTGAAGCTATTTTTCAGGAAATAAAAGCAGTGAAAAGTGTATAAATGGCAGAAGCACAGTAGGTCACAATTGTATTATGAAAGAGGCTGCCTCAGACAAAATGAGTATTTGCATGTTTGGAATGTAGATACAATGCTTTCCACAGAATGACATTATCTTTAGTGCATTCTTTGAGTGTTCAGTGTTCAAAGCTTGAATTGTGAGCGTATACACAGACTTACTTGCCACTTCATTCTGCACTCTTTGTAAAGACAAAGAACATGTCCTCACTAATGATAATGGGCATTCAGTATGGTCAGTTGTTTTTTTTTAGGTAATCAGCTGAAAGGCAGCAATAAATCTGTTTGATTATTCATCATTCTTTCGACTCTGACAGTCCTATGCTGTCCCTTGAACTGTAAGCCAAGTTAAAGTGAATTGAATACAGTACATAGTGATAGCCTACTGGTGCATACAGTACGCCTGTTGAGATTGTACAAAAAGCTAATTCCAACACAGTTTGATTCCCAACAGAGAAATGAAACAAGGGCATCAGAGGACTGAACATTGAAATCCTTTGCTTTTTTGTCACTGTTAGTGCATTCTCTCACTAAACATTACTCCTGTGCATTTATTTTTTCTGCCAGCACTTGCAGTCACACTCTGATTAATATAGCAAGACCAAATTATTTGCATGAAAAAATCCAGCTTATTTCTGAAACTTTTAAGCAGTGCTCTTTCACTTATCTCTGTGCCGCACCCTCTAAGATGTAATGCAACATTGTTCTCATAGATCTCCCCATTTCTGGATCACTATCAAACAGCTTTGCTTCTTCCTTTGCCTTTAGTCTTGTCTCGCCGGAATAAAACCCTTTCTCCTGAAGCATCTCTTGTATGTAGCAGTTGTGATGTGGGTGGTGAGAGGCACCTGGGGTATGGACCAGTATGCCCTTCAGGTGAAATGTATGCCCAGTTCACGGACCCTTTGACCACCTGCTGTGAATGATGGCTGTGATAACAGGAGGTTGTGGGGTACTCCTGTCTGCTGAGAGGTAGACATGGGTGGGCAGGAGCTGATTCTATGTGTGTAAAGGGAAGGGATGCTTTTATTGTCGTATAGGTATGTGTGTGCTTGCACACACTCAAACGTGCATGAACACACACACACACACACACACACACACACACACACCACACAAGTGCATGCACATGTAGTGACTTACTCATCATGCATGCACACACATACACGTCAACATAAAGAAACACATATTTGCATGCACATACACACAGTCTCATAGAATATGAATCCCGGTAACATTACTGGGTGTTTTTTTTTTTTATAGAAAACCTGTGTGTGTGCGCATACAAACAATTCATGTTCTCATTTTCATCAAAGTTAGGAAAGATAAAGAAAAGAATTTCCTCCCATCCGTGCTCTTACTCCCATCTCTTCCATGTTACCTCCCATCCTTAACTTTTTTGCCAGGTCCAGATTACCTGAATGTTCCCCTTATCAAGTTAAGATTACACGAACATTATGCTTATCAAGAAGTTCAGTTTACCTGAACCCTCACCTTATCTACCTGGTTTTTAACTGTCACCCTACCCTCACCCCCCAGCACCTTAGAAAAAAAAAAAAGATAAATAAAAAGAGACTGGTCTGACTCAGCATCCAGGTATTTCCCTTCCAGGTGAGGCCATCTATAGGTGTATGATAATAGAGGGGGTGGAGTGGAGCCGGCAGTTCCAGCAATTGTCTGTGTGCGTTAGTGTTCATGAGTTGCACCACAGTGGCAGGGGCAGGTGTCAGCAAACATTTCAGGGGAGTTTGCCACTTGAACAGATCACGCAGGACAACTGAGGTGTGGAAAGATGGTGTGGTGGGCTGCTTTGCTCTTGTCTTGACAGTGTTGTTGTTTTTTATTGTTGTTTTTTTTTTTTTTTTTTTTTTAGTATTGAGTGGTTTCCATTTAGTTTTGAATTGATTTCCTGAGACAGCTGGCCTGGTGGCTGACTGGGCCACAAAGCAGAGTGATTGGATGTTTACTTGTCTTGTTAACTGGGGTTTTACTGTAGAGGAAAAAAAAGAAAGAAAAGATATCCATATATATATATATGATGACTGCAGGATCCTTTTAGGGGGAGGGGGATCAATAGCAAAAGAACTAACCTTAACTCACTCCATACGAACGGCGAAAGAGACGACGTTAACAGCGTTTCACCCCAATTACCACCATCAAAATATTGCAAGTGGAAGACTCTTATACTGAAGAGGTGTTTGTTGACAAAGAATACCACAATTCTGACGACGGAAGCTAAAGTTTGGGTCGTTCAGACACCCACTGGACATCCGAGGGGTCTGTATAGAGGAGAAGAGAGGACTGGCCATACTGAGTGAGTTAAATGTTTTGGATTAGAGGATGTGGATGTAAGAGAACACTGTGGGAGTGCTTCCTTCTGAAGTTCATTGCCATGCAGGTGGCTTTGTTTGACTTGCTGCTCCAGGGTAAATAAAACTAGAACAAGCTACAGTTGTGTGGTTACGTCAGCCTGTATCAGTGTGGCTTTCTGCCCTGGTGTTCAGAGGGCAGCAACATTTCTAACCACTACACACAAAACAAAAAGTTTCCAACCACTTCTCCACTTGTGAGAGAGCCAGTGTGGTCTTTTTGAATGTGTGTGTGTGTGTGTGTGTGTGTGTGTTTGTATGCCTCATTGTCTGAGGTTGGTGGTTTTAGTTTGTTTTCTTTGGTGCTGTCGAGGAAATGTTTCAAGATGGAGGTGGACACGGCAAGAGGGGGGGAAACAGTGTCAGTGATGGGAAACAGGGGTATTTTGTGGCCGTCTTTCATACACTGCTGAAATCCACGCTTCAAGTGTTGTATACATGTATATGTATTACACATTCTCTTTTTTTCTTTTTCTTTTTTTGAATACTTTGTGCTTGCTCTGTTTGTTTTTCCTAATTTTTTTTTTTTTTTTTTTTTTTTTTCACTCTCATGCATGTATCACTGTGTTGATCAGTCGGTCTTTCTCTCTGTGCCCACCCTTCATTCCTCTTGTTTCAACTGTTGAACACTCTCTGACTACTTTCTGTCATCTTTTTTTTGGGGGGGTGGGGGTGGGGGGGTTGTTATATTTTCTCCTCCTTTCCCCAAAGTTCATATTTGATTTATTCCATTACTGTATTGAAAATGGTTATAATTGTTGAAAATGCAGGCATGACCTTCACCCCGCGTGAGAAAGGCGAGCATCTGGTGAGCGTGTTCCGCAACGGCCAGCACATCCCCAACAGCCCTTTCAAGGTCATGGTCGGCGAGAGTGAGCTGGGCAACGCCAGCAAGGTCAAGGTCACTGGCAAAGGCATCTCAGAGGGCATGGCCAATGAGGTCAACGAATTCTTCGTGGACACCAGAGAGGCTGGTAAGTTTTGTGCGAGTGGAGAGTGTGTTTGAATGTGTGTATGTGTGTGTATGATGTGGCATCAGTGAGTACAGGTGTAATGTTTATGAGACTTCAAGCTCCTTTTTAATATTGTATATATCGGTGTCATGTTTTGCTGATCATATTTTGCGGTTCTTGATAATGGTTTTCATTTTAGTTTGTTGTTCTCAACAATTACTGTCATTTTACATTCTTGTTTTCTTTTTCCTCCCTAGTCATAAGTTTGTTGTTGGCAGCTGTAGTTGACTATTGATTGAGCTTGAAACCAAATAAGCAGTGGATCACTCGTTGTTACCAATGTGTTTTACAACACAGTACATTAGAATACAGCACATCCGATCAATGCAATCTAATATACACTTATATCAGGCTCTATTCTCAGTCATAGACCACCTTCATGGCCAACTGGATGTTCTGTTCTCCTCCTTCGCTTCATGGATTCCAGTCAGAGCCCGCCCTTGGAAGAACACTGTGGGGTAAAGGAGGAAAGAAAAATGTGCTGTAACTAAAAAGTTAACAGAGTACAACATTACATGTGTACTTGTGTGCAGGTTACGGCAACATGAGCATGTCGATTGAAGGCCCCAGCAAGGCTGACATCGAGTGCCACGACATGCCAGACGGCACGTGCCGCGTCACCTACAACCCCACCGAGCCTGGCACCTACGTCCTCAACCTGAAGTTCGCTGATCAGCCTGTCCCAGGTAAATATGACTGCAGGCACTCACTTTGGGGCTGTGTGGGCTTTGAGAACATGGTGGGATGTTTTTTGTAGTGTGCGTTTTTGTGTGTGTTTGTGTTGCTATTGGTTGAATGTTATGAGGTTGAACGTCCTGAAGTTGAAGTTTGATGTATAGCCTGTCTCAGGTTAATTGACAGCAGGTGCTATGTTTGAGGCTGTGTGGCTTTGAGATTATGATGAAGGATTTTTGTAGCGTGTGTATTCTTGTTTTTGCTGAAGGTCATGATGTTCAGTTATTGAATATGATGTTCTGTATCAAGCCTTTTGAGTAGACTTATTGATTTGTGCTGAATAGTTTTTCATTTATTTTATACTGATTGAGAGAAGGATTGAGAGAAGGAACAGTATCTGTATGTGTGATTTTGTGTGTATCAGTATGTTTTCGTGTGCCAGTTTGTGTGTCTGTATGTGTATCTGTTCTCATGCATGTATATGTGTATTTCTTCTTACTGAAATTACTTGGGCTAGATAGTTTTATGTCAGCTCAGCGTATCACTTTTTTTATTTTCATGAATGCAATCATTTAAAAAAGTTTAGCACATGCTGTAACAGGGGATGGATGCTCCCTTTTCTTTTTTACAGGAAGTCCTTTCACAGTGAAGGTGGGAGGAGAGCCATCTGCAAAGATCACAGAGAGAATCACCCGCGAGAGGGTCGCTGCCGACGTCAGCCATGTTGGAAGTGAATGTGAACTCAGTCTGAAGATCCCAGGTCAGTTCAGTGGCTCTTTCCGCTCTGCCATCTCCCAAACCCTGAAACGTGTCTGTGTGGACAGTCTTGTCTTTCTTCCTGTCTGACAGTCTTTGTTAGAAAGAATCAGAGCCTGCTTTTCTTGATGATGGGTGCATTGGTGTTGACATGACAGGTTGTAGTTTACGTGCAGGTATGTGGATGTGCCTGAAGCCTGATTTCAGTGAAGGGACAGGCAGGCAGATTGCCTGAAGAAATACTCGGAACACACACAGCCACAAGGGCACTTGTTTGTAATTATTCAATTTTTATTTGATCTGAACAATCTTCCGAGGAAATGTTTTGGAACACTCATGCACCCAGGAGTTATAATCTTCCTCAGTCTGTATACTGTCGACTCTGTGTTGGTGCCTTTTCCTTCTTTCTTTTTCTTCCTTTTTTCCATTCAGTAAGGATTATATCAGATTCCATGGCTATGTCAGTGGCTCTGTTTTTCCCCATTCGTTTTTTTCTCTTTCTGATTAAGTTGTAAACAATAACTAGCCATGGACATGAGGTGAAAGGATATGGGTTCACACCCCATTGGAGGTATATATTGTGAAATGTTCCACTCCATGACCGGGTCCATCCCACACTTTGGCATGCTATGGTTGCAAAATAGGATCATTTGGAACACTAAAGTGTCTTTGGAAATGTTGCTCACATTTCCTCACCAGCACTGCAGATGTGTGTAACTCTCAAGCCTGGTTGATGCCAGGGTGTATCATGAAAGGAAGCAAAGAGTGCAGCCTTATGTCACAGTACAAAGTGGTGCCTCAGCTGTAGCATTGTATCATCCCTGTCTCTATCCCACCTCATGAAAAAAATATTTTAGCTCCTTCAGTGATGACTCAGTTTCAAGTCCTGTTTCCTGTGTTTATGAACATGTCCGTGTGTCCATAGATCGAAAAAGAATGTCTTGTGTTAAGTGGGACTGGATATCAGTAATCATTTGAAACGGTTAGAACAGCACCATCTCATTTACACTGTGTACAAGGATTTCCTACAAAAGACCGATCTTCTTTGGAGAATGGACACAAATGGAAAAGAAGAATTTTTGTTATTTTATTTTGCTATATGTAAAGAAAATGGAAACAGAAGATCGGACATGATAGTTTGTTTATTTTCTGGCTTTAATCCTCTTCGGGTGACGAGGTTGATGAAGTAAAATATGATGGAAGCCAGGATGTGATAGAAACAGTGTATGGCTGGTAGCCAGAGAATACTGGTATATAATGATAATGATATTTAAAGAATACTTAAATCAATATTTAAAGAATAAAGGATCTACACTGATCAGAGCTGTCTTACACAGTCTTGTCCTAAATGTGTTAAAACTCTCATCAGAAATGCCTGAACCCTGAGAAGAAACTGAACTATTATGTTCTAGGGTGTTCTACGTTAGGGAAAATTTGTACTGCATGCCTTCAGAATCATAATTTAAAATGAATTGCCTTACAGTACGTGAAATGTGATAATTGTTAAGTGGGGACTTCTCAGGAAGATCATTTCTGGTATTTTTTCCACTTCTTGGAAAAGGGACAAGCAGATACCACTTAAAGATAACTCTGTTGGTATGAATTAGACAAAGGTTTAAAAGTATGGGGGAAGAAGTAGGAAGTGTGAATGATGAAAAAGATACAAGAATCTAAAAGATAAAATGGTAGGGTCAGATCACAAAGAAAATATAGATCAGTATAACTATATACACTGACACACACAGAGAAAACAGAGAGTAAACATAAGTCAAGAGAGGAAAAAAGGTGCAGAGAAATGAGTAGAAAAGCATGAGTATGCTGCAAAACCTGAGAAATGAACTGACTTCATGGCCAGCAGTCTTGAATAGCTGTTGCTAGAAAGCCAAACCCTGACACATAGTGATGTTTATACCTTTGGATCCTGAGCACTGAATATCTGTTTTTATGTTTCATTGGCATCAGATTATAGACAGTTCTGCTCCCTCAAAACAGCCCCCCTTTTTTTTTTCTTTTTTGTTTTTTGTTGGGGGGTTAAGGGGAGTGTGTGTGTGTGTGGGGGGGCGGGGGGGAGTGTTCAGCAGCACTATCCTGCATTGCCTGCCCCTACCCCCACACCTCACACACACACACACACACACACACACACACACCTTGCTGATTCCCCCCCCCCCCCTCTCCCTGCCTACACCACTCATCCTGATTCCCCTAAGCACAACCACACCCAGAATATCCTACCACAGCTTCAGTACCGGCATCCGTAGGGTACTGTGACTGTTAGGTCACCAGGAGGCCACACACCAGAGCAGACCCTGCACTACTGCTTGGTCAGTTTGATGGTGTGCGGTAGTGCCTGTTCTGATTCAGTGTATGCAGGACACCACCTACAGTGACTGTAGTTGCTTTAGTCACAGAGTCATACTGAGTGAATGAGCAACGGCCCTGGACCCACTGAAATGTCTGTTCGTGCCAGTCTTTTTCTTTAAAATCCTCTTTCCACGGCTTTATCTTTGCTCAGTTTCTTTCTCCTCTTCTGTGTTTTCACACATCTATTAAAGAAGCAGTTCACATTAATGTATTGAAGTCTTTTGGATCATAATTTTCCAAGCACTAAATGTTGATGTCTCAGTAGTGACTATATCCATGAAAGTGGTTTGTGCTTTCTTTAGAAATAAACAGTTTGATTTGATAAATATAAAAAAAAATATGCCACCTTTATTAAATTGATATTGATAACAAGTATTACATCATGGGGTAAGTGGGTCATGTTTGTGTTGAAGCAACTCTTTTTTTTATATATATATAAAGTTTTTGTTCTTATTGAACTAAATTTAGCACTGTGGGGAGGGGTGTGTAAGACAAAAGAAGTGTCAGGTCAACACACAGCATCTTATGACACGACTTTTGACAAGATTTCTGATCTGAAGGATCTACATGTAGTTCAATGTTGCTGTTGGCAGTAGTCATTTTTGCAAGTTTAGTGCTACATTATTTCTGTGGGTCACATGAGATACGGCTTGCTGCAATAGAATCCCTGAGACTGAAAAGCTGGCTTGACTGTCTTTGTTGCTTAACATTGAAAAGAAACACACAGACAGAAAGATAAATTTGAGAATGAAAAGCCAGCTTAACTGCCTTTGTTGCTTGACATTAAAAAGAAACACACAGACAAAAAGATAAACAGTGCAGTCTGTTTACAATAAAGCATCGAAACAGCACAGCCCCACAAATTTTGTCTTGCTCAAGCACTGTGATAGACAAACAACAACAAAAAGAAATCTGATTGAAATGTGTCCTGGGGAGATGCATGCATGTCTTCTGGGTTTGCAGTTGTTTATGAGAAAGGCTAACATTTCGGGTTGTTGTTTTTATTATGTCAAATGAATGCTTGGAGCGTTTTTGTTTAACCCTTTGACTGCTGCTAAGTTTGCTTGCCAGTGAAGGGCTATCACCTTGCTGAGATGAGACAGTTTACATGTCAGGGTGTTAGTCACCACTGTGTATCTGGACATCTTCCTCTTTGGATCGTGTTACTTTTGTTCAGCAAAATCAGTGACACCATTGATAAGTTCACCAAACGTAATAACTGCTTCAAACTCAGTGCCACACTGATTTCATTTCACCAGTGTTCAGCAGTCAAGGGGTTAAAACTCATTTAAATGGGCCATCCTACCAGGAGGTACAGCTTTTCATGTAGATAAGCAGGGGAGAGGAATTAACTCTTTTGTCTGCGATTGGTAAGTGCAACAAGACAGGGGGAACAAACCAACATAAACAAAAGAGTCCCTGATTAAGTGTGCAATGATGTTGTCCGATTATGAAATATCTTCCTGGAAATAAGATGGAAGTACGAAGCCAAAGATGTCCACTCCTGGAAAGAAACAATGTGGAGCATGCCATAAAAGCTCCCAGCTCTTAAACTTTGTAAGAAACCTGCTGTAGCGGGCTGTATACAGATTTATCATTCAGTTAATGGAAATGAACTGGAACAGTTCATCGTTGGGTTGATTTATTTCTTTTGACTTTGAAGTTCAGTTCACTATGCTAGAAATCCTGTTTTGAGATGATGTATGTCCTTTGTGCAAACTGTCTTTTTGAATAATGATTAAAAAAAAAAAAAAATCTAGTATTTCTTGTGTGGGATACTTACAGACTAATCCATGTTTGTGGATGTTGGGTATGCCTTGAAAAGATTGATTTTGAGAAAGCTGGGGGGGGGGGGGGGTATCTGTATGTGTGTGAGTGAATGTGTACACATGAGTTTGTGTATGTAGTGCTGGTAGTTGTTGCAGTCTTCAATTTTAAGCCTGTCCACTCTTTAGTGATATTAGATCGGGTGGTGGGGGGGGATCTCTATATTTTATGGTGGATTGACTAATTTTAATATAGAAGCAAAGAATCAAAAAAGAACCATGCTATTTGTGGTTTCATTGCCTATTAAATTTGGTGTTTGTGTGACATACACTTGCAAATTTCTTTTTGACAAAAATACACCCCCCTTCCCCCAGTAAGTGATGACATTTGTACAGTTCACCAGACATGTGCTTTGTTTTAAGATGTTACAAATGTAGCACAGCATAATTTATCAGTTGCCTACAAACTTAAAGAGTTGTACATTTCAAAATGATGAAAGGGTGAGCTTTTTTTACAGAATCATAAACCATATATTTGCACAGAACTGCCAACATTTTCATTCTAAACACTTATTTCACTACACCCACATGCAGGTAATCTGTTTTTGGTGAAATAATTACAACACAAATTGTGTTCCCAGTTCAGTATATAGAATAGATCAGTAGATTAAAAGGTGTAAAAAGTGTGTAGTTGGGAGAAATGCTGGCAAGTCAGACTGAGGCAAAGGGTTTTGAAGTGCATTATTATAATGCCCTGCGTGGAAGAGGGAGGTGTCATGGGGCAGGGGAAGGCAATGATTAGCTTCTCCAACCACTTACCTGTCTGTGCAGTGCTCTGTCTTTAACCATCTATGACTGCTTCAAGTGGCAAAAGTTTGGAGGGAGAGGGGTGGTTGGGAATCAAGGAGGGGTGGCGGGCAAGGGTTGGAGGGGGGGGGGGGGGGGGGTGATTGGAAGATATTTATGGAAACAAGGTGAGTCAGGGTGTAAAGGCTGAAATTCACAGAAGGGGAAAGCGAATGGACACTTAGAGTCACACACACACACAGAAAGGGAGGGGGCTTGAGGATTGGGATGGAGAAAAAAAAGAGGGAAGGGGAGGATTCCAAGAAGATGAATGTGAAGTTGTGGTTGAGAGGATGAGCCAGGTTTTAAAGTCAGTGACTCGGGAATGCAGGGAGAAAGTGGAGGGTATTTTAGGAAAAGCAAGGAAGCGGGGGAGGGGGGGGGGGGGGGAGTAAGAACCACTAGCAGCCCCTGAACAGTTTTTGCTGACCTTTTATAGACCAGCAGGGTGGAGTGGGAAGGGGTGGGGGAGGAGGGGAAAGGAAGAAAAGCAGGCAGCCTGAACCTTGCCCTAGCAAAACCAGCAGTGAGAGAGGGTCAGTGATTAAATTGTCTGCCTGGCCAGAGAACAGAGGATGTCCTGTCTTCCTTTCTGGACCCTGGTGTGGTGCTGGACTCAGCAGCATCTGCACACCTGAGTGTTTCCCTTATCAGTGGTAACAGTGCACCACATAGCCTGGTGGTGTGCATCATGACTGTGTTGTTCTTCAGCAGCATCCATTATTTTGTTGTCTTTTGACCATTGTTTCAGTGTATTCCCCACTGAGGGCTGTTCTTTTGTTGGACTTTAGGTTCTGGTTCTTATCTCATTTCTGCACCGGAGCTTTGAGAAATATGTGGTTGTTGTAAGCCAGCTTCGCAAAAAGCCAGTCAGTTTGACAAGACAGATTGTATGCATTTTGTATTGTGCATTGTTTAGAGAGCCACTGCAAGAAGCTGTGTGTTTGTGCTCACTTGAGAGGATGGTTTCCATGGACTGGGTCAGTTTTTTTTTTTTCTAGGATGAGACTTTGATCTGTGCAGTGCTCTTTTTGTCTGGTTTTATTTGGATCCCACAACATGGGGGTCCTTCAACTCAGTTGTCAACCACACTGCTTGAGGTCATAACAGCGTAAGCAAGATATATACCACACTTGCTGTGAAGTCTGCTTTTGGTGGTTGTGGCAGAGCAATGTGACTTTAGTGTTGAGTAAACAATTAATGCCGTTTAAGACCTTTGCTGTGCTCGACAATTTCTGGTTTGACTCAAGATTTTATCAAACAGTTTAGCTCTTTATTTGTGAACACTGTCAAGACTGTTGGAATTCATAATGACAAGTCAACAGTGAGTTGTAGTGAGAGTCAGCAAGCTTCAGAAGAGAAGGGTGTAGCTGTGTCAGGAAGGAAAATTATGTGGACAGCACCTGTCAGGATGCCAGTAAATGGCAGTCTTCAGCACTGGCAGCCGTTCTTTTTGGGGCCAAAAGGTTGGAACGTTGGTCTTCTCCACATGAAATAAGAATGATTATTTATATTAAGGAGGCACGGTGTGTGGTGGTTATAAATGTGCAGTTTGCGATAGATGGTTGATGTTTGACTCACTGATCTATTTGTCTTCTCTCTCTCTCTCTCTCTCTCTCTCTCTCTCTCTCTCTCTCTCTCTCTCTCTCTCTCTCTCTCTCTCTCTCTCTCTCTCTCTCTCTCTCTCCCATCCCTCTCTCTCCCCTTTTTCTGTCCGTTCCCTGTGTCATGTTTGTTTTTAATTGTTCACTGTCACAGTTTTTTTTTTTTTTTAAATGTTCAGCTGTCATTCTAATAATATAGATATAATGGAATCTGGGTAACCTTGGTATAGATAAAACAGTGGCCCAGTTTACACAGGCTTATTTCACATTGTGGGCCAGCAGTGTTCTGTTTCTTTGTATTTTCGTATCACATATTTTGGTCACTGCTAGTAGTCTTGTCTTGGCCCCAGAAACATCATTATGTTAAGGAGACTCCACTGTAGGTGATTTACAAGCCAACTCATGACAAAAAGTTAAAGTATAATCAGTGCAGGGTGTAAGATATCTGTGTGCCTGGCTTTCTAAATTGAGCAGAGAAATATGTTTTTTTTTTTTTTTTTTTTTGTTTTGTTTTGTTTTTTTTTGCTTTCTTTTTCCTTTTTCTTTTTAACAACAAAAAAGATACTATCAGTTGATGATGATATACCATAAAGCTAATTTCAGCAGGGAATATATCACATGTATCAGTGTTTGTCATGAGCTGTTATTTATCTGTCTTCTCTTCCCCCCTCCCCAGTGCTCCCGCTTTCCACCCCTCAACCCCCACCCCAACCTGCCCCCTCTTTTTACCCCTCCAACAAACACACATGAACACAGGAATGTGCACGGTGTCACAGTCACACACACACACACACACACACACACACACACACATATATATATATATATATATATATATATATATATATATATATATATATACACACACATTCACACCTGCCTGTCTCTCTGTGTTAGAGGAAACTGATACAGAAAGAAAGTACACAAAACATTAGATTTATGATTTGTTGGATGCAAATGTTGTTGGTTTTGTTTTTTGTATGTGTGGTTTTTTGTTGTTGTTGTCATTGTTGTTTTTAGCATTAAGTAGGATTTGATCCGAAAGTTCTAGCTTTTGTATTAGATAACAGGAAATTTTCATTGTTATTTTCCTGAGCCTTCAGTTTATGCAAGCTCAGCATGTATAACAGTTACACCTCAGTCCCTGTGAGTGCTGCTGCTGGCAAAAGTTCAACAACCAGCGAGAACAGGTTGATAGGTGTCTTCTCATGGAAGTGTTCAGGATTTCAACACTGCTCTCTTCTTAAGTTTTTCACTTGCTTGGGCCTTAGGCTTCTGGCAGGGGGTGCACATGTACAATGTACGTACACCAGAAAATGAATATGCATCAGTTTCAGGGGTACAGTGGTCGGCATTACATTACTGATGGGTGTGAAATGATGGGTTCAATCCTTGACACAGTGTCAGGAGCCAAGCTGTATCACAGTGGGATTTTGATCAGCTCTGAACCACTTCTGCCCTGAGTTGAGTGTGCTGTGAACATTAAAGGGGGAGGACTGGGCCCATACAGTTGAGTGTTGTCCACCTTACAGACATATCTTTTTGAGACACTAAGCGCTTAAGATTCCTTGACCAGCACCGCAGGTGTCTGTGTGTCTCTTGAGCCTGGTTGATGTTGGGATGTTCTAGAAAAGAAGTACAGAGCGTGGACTTGTCATTTAGTCTCAAAGCAAACTGGATGTATGTATATGGAGAAAGAGAGAGAGAGAAGGAGAGTTTCTTGATCATAATGTTCATCATCTTCTGTCTTCTTCAAATATGAAACATGCTGTTCATGGCTGTTCATGAAAGGACTCAGATGTTGAAACAAACCATAAGGAATGGTAGTAGTTTTATCGCTCTAAAAATATATATAATGCTCAACTGTTAACTTACATGTTAACCTTGCTGTTCTGCAGGGAAAATACGGGAAAGAGAATCACAACGAAATGTTTCCAGCTAGGTCAGAAAACATGACAGAAGTTTGAATTCACAAGTTGAAACATGTGCTCTTCGGAATGAAAACCAGGCACAGCATTCTTTCTTTGTGGAAAGGGAGGAAGTTGGAGGAAGGATCTAAGGGTATGGAGAAAGAGAGAAAGAACAAGAAATTGAAATTAAAAAAAAGGGGGAGTAGGGGGTGGAATGAAGCAGACATTCTCTAGAAACAACCTTGGTTAAGCCTCTTACCTTGGCATCGTTAGGAGAGAGAGAGAGAGAACTACAGCTGCAGTCGGGCCCTTATGTAAGAAAAGCCCAGGTAACACCAGAAAAAGCCAGGCAGCTACCTGGCACCCTGCCAGGACACTTGAGATCAAGGATGATTGGAGTGGAGGGGCAGGGGCAGGGAGGGAAGGAGAGCAGACTATGGTAGGAGGCAGAAGGGGAGACTGGGGGGTTGGGGGGGGGGGGGCAGGGGTGGGGGTGTTGGCAAGGTGTTGTGGAGCTAATCAAGATTGGGCAGGAGGAGGAGTGTGTGTGTGTTTATTACCTCCCTTGCTCCCTCACTCCCCCACCCATTCTGTGTTCTTTTTCCTGCTTGTATGTGCGGCAGCTGTGAAAGTGCTTAGCACATGAAGTTTTCTTCTCCCTAGCATTGGAGTTGGGGGATGGGGAGAGGGGGGGGGGGGGATGGTTGTGTGGAGTGTTGGCAGTCAGTCAGTGTGTGGGTGATGAGAGGAACTTGCCTACCACTGCCTGGAATCCTGCTTCTGTCAGCAGACATTCAGCCCAAGCATATGTTTCTTTCTCGTTTCTCTGTCAGTTTGTTTGTTGTCCCGTCTCTTATTTCTCGCATACGTGGACGCGGGGATGTCTGCGTGAGTACATGCGCATGCACGTACAAACGCATGTGCTCACACGTACACACATGTACACATTGTTTTCATTCTTGCTTCAGTTGGCAAGCTCACCCCATCTTTCTGTCTCTTTCTATCAAATCTTTCTTTTCTTACACACACACACACACAGACACACACATGCGCGCGCACGCACACACACACACAGAGGAACAGACACAAGTAAAAAGCATGCACTCTCTCTCTTTGTCTCTTTCTCTCTGCCAGTCTCATAATTTTCTCTCTCTCTCTCTCTCTCTCTCTCTCTCTCTCTCTCTCTCCTCCCTCCCCCCCCCCCACTTCCCCACCCCTCCTCCCCCACATGCATTCATGCATGTACATACGCCTACCTGTTAAAGACCTCTGCAAACTACATCCACTACATTCTGATGATACATCAGTTCTACCAATGAGGGTTCACTTTGTGGAGGGAAGCCATCAGCTGTATGCTACCTGGCAAAGCATTGCACATCCCTAATGCAGATTGAATGTGGAAGACACAGATTGAATGTGGATGATATAGACTGAATGTGGACAATGCAGATTGAATGTTAATGATGTAGATTGCACATGTATGACACAGTTTGAATATGGACGATGCAAATTGAAAGTGGATAATACAGCTTGAATGTAGATCATGCAGAATGAATGTGGACAGTGCCGATTGAATGGGGACGACGCAGATTGAATGGGGATGATGCAGATTGAATGGGGATGACACAGATTGAATGGGGACGATGTAGATTGAATGGGGACGATGCAGATTGAATGGGGACGATGCAGATTGAATGTGTAGGATATAGATTAAATGCGGACGATGCAAATTGAGTGCAGATTATAAAGATTCAATAGAGATGACGCAGGTTGATCACGTTCACAGTTTGAATGTGGACGATGCAGATTGAAAGTGGATAATATAGCTTGAAGATGGATCATACAAAATGAACGTAGATAATGCTGAATGAACATTGACGATGCAGATTGAATGGGGACGATGTAGATTGAATATGGATGATGTAGCTTTATGCAGATGGAATGTGGATGATGTCGAACGATGCAGACTGAACATGGACGATGCAGACTGACTGGGAACACATCAGCAGCAGTACCCTGACTCTCCCCCTTCCCTGTGTGTGCAGGCACCAGCCCGCGGGACATGCAGGCCTCTGTGAAGAGCCCCTCGGGGGTGACGGAGGTGTGCGATGTCACCAGTCTGGATGACAGCCACTACAGCGTCAAGTTCGTGCCCAAAGAGATGGGCATCCACACCGTCAGCGTCAAACACAAGGACCAGCACATCCCTGGTGGGTGTTGTTGGGGAGATGTTCGTGTGTATGGTGGAGGGATTTAGGGGGTGGGAATGGGGTCGGTGGGTGGCTGAGAGTGTGGTGTGATGTGTGTGTGGTTTGCATTTATGTATGTTAGTGTGTGTGTGTGTGTGCTTTGCATTCATGTATGTTAGTGTGTGTGCGCGTGCATGCCTGTGTGTGCTCTTTGTGTTTGTATGTGAGCCTCTGTGTGTGTGTGTGTGTGTGTGTGTGTGTATGTATGTGAGGTGTGGTGTGTGTGTGTGCTCTGTGTGTATGAATGTGGTATGTGTGCTGTGTGTATGTATGTTAATGTGTGTGTGTACTCTGTGTGTGAAAGTGGAGAAATTGATATTTTAAAAAAGATTAATAAAAAGACTATGCTTCATTCAATGAACCTGACTAATCCACATGAACCCCCCCCCTCCCCCCGTACCTGCGATATAATATTTAAGCTGTGCTATGTGTGTGTGTGTGTGAGTGTAGGCAGTCCCTTCGAGTTCACAGTGGGCCCCATTGCTGGAGGAGGATCCCACAAGGTGCACGCTGCTGGCCCTGGGCTGGAGAGAGGAGAGGTCAACCAGCCATGTAAGTTGAGGGTGGGGAGTGCAGGGGTTCGCCCTGGGGGGGGGGGGGGGATGCGTGGGGGGGATAGTTAAAAAGGTTACCCCAACAACTGAGTTTGGCTGCCTACATGGCAGGGTAAAAATGGTTGTGAAGCACTGTAGAGAGAAGTTAATGTAAAGAGGTTTTGGGGTTCTTGTTTTTTCTTTTCATTCAGCTCTTTTCGTCTTGCTGACGCTGGGTATTTCCCAGTACCTGAATGTCAGGTTTATTTCAAGGCACTAGTGTTCATTTAATCTTAAGGTACAACTGCTGTTTTTGCAAGTTCACAACGTTTGTGGTATACTCATACAAAAATATCAGTGTATGCATTCTGTATCACTTGGGGATTGGTCAACTGGTTCTTTGCATCTGGTCAGTGATTTAGCTGTGATAGAAATTGTTTTGTTTTTCTGCGGTAAAAGAATAGAACATTTAAACCTGCCTGAGGAAAACATTTTGATGGTTTGATTAGGTGACTAAAAGAGCATTTTAAATTGCATGAAGGAATGTTTTTAAAGTTGATGGTTTGTTCAGGTGACTACAGCATTACACTTCTGAGGCTGGTGCAGTAGGGTTGTTAGTGTTTTTTCTCCAGATAAAAGAACATCTAAAGCTGCTTCAAGACAAAAGAAATCATTTTGATGGTTTGATTTGGTGACTTAAAGAGCATGTAAACTTGCATTAAGATTTTTTATTTAATGGATTATTTGTTCAAGTGGCTTTTACATTATGTGATAGGGCTGTTTTGTTTTGTTTTTCTCCAGATAAAAGAATAAAGGAACACTCGAATCTGCTTCAAGACAAGAGGAAACATTTTGAATCAGTGACTAAAGAGCTTATGAACTTGAGATCAAGGATGATTAGAGAAGCACAAAAGGGGCTGGTGGGTGGGGGGGACTTGGGGGGGGAGGACTTTGGGGGGTGTGGGGGGGGGGCAGACTGTGGTAGGAGGTAGAAAGGGAGAAGGACAGATGGAGGGGGGCTGTTGGCTGGGTGTTGTGGAGCTAACTGCGATTGGGCAGAGGCAGGAATGTTTGTATGTATATATTATATATCCTAGCTTATGAAGAAATGCTTGACAAAGCATGGTTCGTTGTTGGTTCAGGTGACTTCAACATCTACACCCGTGAGGCGGGTGCCGGAGGGCTGTCCATTGCGGTGGAAGGACCATCGAAGGCCGAGATTGACTTCCAGGACAGGAAGGATGGGTCCTGTGGCGTCACCTACAACGTCACCGAGCCTGGTATGCTGCTTCGCTCGTGCACCGCTAGATGGCTTGTCAAGAGTCTTGTGTTTGTTTTTCTCCCTGACAGACACTTAGGTTGTGTGCATTGTAGAAGGCATTGTTGCACCTGAACATTTTTTGTACATGCAGAAAGCCCATCTGTAGCCTGAAGAGAAACGTAATCATGTGGGTGGAAGTACTTCCGTGCCTTGCAAATTTCCATTTGGCATTTTGGTGATTGTTTGACGGGCGCAATAGCCGAGTGGTTAAAGCGTTGGACTGTCAATCTGAGGGTCCCGGGTTCAAATCACAGTGATGGTGCCTGGTGGGTAAAGGGTGGAGATTTTTACGATCTCCCAGGTCAACATATGTGCAGACCTGCTAGTGCCTGAACCCCCTTCGTGTGTATATGCAAGCAGAAGATCAAATACGCACGTTAAAGATTCTGTAATCCATGTCAGCGTTCGGTGGGTTATGGAAACAAGAACATACCCAGCATGCACACCCCCAAAAACGGAGTATGGCTGTCTACATGGCAGGGTAAAAATGGTCATACACGTAAAAGCCCACTCGTGTGCATACGAGTGAATGCAGAAGAAGAAGAAGGTGATTGTTTTTTTGTTTTTGTTTGTTTGTTTGTTTTTTAATTGTAAAGCAACCCTTTGGACCATAGTCAGAATTACAACAAAAAACAGCAACAAAAAACAGCCACTCACAGCTGTGTGGTCAGTAAGTAACCTCAACCTGTAAACCTGTGTGAGGTGGAAGAGAGATTGTCCAGTATGCCTTGAAATCTTTCATGAATAATTCTTCTGAAAGTTTTTTTTTCCTGATAAAGTAAAACAATATTCAGGGTGGAAGAGAAGCTGCATCTTTTCATTATTCATGTATGACAAACAGTCCTGGCAATGTATAAAGTTTCAGTAGAACATTAGAAATATGATTCTTTTTAAACCTTATCATATCCAGTGAGAGTATGCATGCTAGGAATGACACAGTATGGCTGTACTGAAACTGATGGTCGTTTTGCTCTTCAGTGTCAGTCTGACCTCATGGCTTATGGTATAGGTGTCAGCATGTGTATGTATTTGCGCTTTGTCATTCACACATTTGATTTATCTTGATTGTAATGCCCGGTGATGTCAGTTTTTGTAACCATTTTCCCCCCCATACTGGAGAAATATTAGAGGAAAGTGGCAGAATGGTAAAGGTGCTTATCTGCCATTAATGGAGTCTCCCGTCGCACCGACGAACGAGTAGGCAGGCATGCATATCTGTCGGTGTGTGTCTTCATATGGGAGAAGAGGCCAATTCTGGATGAGCAGCACTTCCCACAGGTGTTGCAAGGGAAAACGTCTCCAGAAGTTGAGCCCTGCTTCCTTCGCTCACGCTTCTCCATGCCATTATCTGCCATTGCAGTGGCCAGAAGGGTCTGGGATTGAATCACAGTGTCTCCCTTTCTCCCAAGTTTGACTGGAAAATCAAACTGAGCATCTGATCATTCAGATTAGAGTATAAACCAAAGTCTTGTGTGTAGCGCGCACTTGGCTTGCTGAAAAAGAACCCATGGCAACATAGATGTCCTCTGGCAAATCTCTGTTGAAGAAATCCACTCTGACAGGTACACAAATGCGAATGCATGCACTTAAGGCCAGACTTAGAATGCAGGGTTATGCTGCTGGTCAGGCATCTGTTTTGCAGATGTGGTGTATCGTATATGGATTTGTCTGACGGCAGAAACTGAAACTGAATCTCTCATGCTGATGTTAATTTCCTGCAGAGGTAGAATGCATTATAAGTGCCTGTGATTATGATTATTATTATGATGGTAAGTAGAAAGGTGTATGTTTGTGGCACAGGTGAGTACTACGTGTCGATCAAGTTCAATGATGAGCACATCCCTGACTCCCCATTCAGAGTGCCCATCACCCCCAGCATCGGCGACGCTCGCAAGATCTCTGTCTCCGCTCTTCAGGAACAGGGGCTGCAGGTCAGTCCCCCACAGTGGTCTGTGTCCTGCCCCTTGAAAAATGGGGACATTTCTTTTCTGTTTTGGAAGATGTTGTGTATTTACATTATCGATGTATGTGTGTGTGTGTGTGTGTGTGTGTGTGTGTGTGTCCATATACATATATATGCAGATGTGAACAGTCCACCCTGGCAGCTGTTGGCACCATGCCATGACCTAGGATGCTAGAGTTGTATTAGGCCAGTTGTCAATTTAAAATGTGTTTTGATCAGTAAAAACTGCATATGCACTGTCCACTCATAAAAGAAATGTTTTTAAAAAAATCAACTAAAGAAATGAATTTCATGAGTGGAGAGTGGATGTGCAAAGCTTTTATTGTATTTTTTACATCCACATATATATATATATATATACATACATACATACATACAGAGAGGTGTGTTTGTGTGCTTTGTGACCTGAGGGAGATGGTATGGTTGTGTTCAGGTGTTAGTGTTGTGTGTGTGTTTGTATGCTTTGTGAAATGAGGGAGATGGTTTGGCTGTGTTCAGGCGTTAGTGTTGTGTGTGTGTGTGTGTGTGTGTGTGCTTTGTGAACTGAGGGAAATGGTTTGGCTGTGTTCAGGCGTTAGTGTTGTGTGTGTGTGTGTGTGCTTTGTGAAATGAGGGAGATGGTTTGGCTGTGTTCAGGTGTTAGTGTTGTGTGTGTGTGTGTGTGTGTGTGTGTGCTTTGTGAAATGAGGGAGATGGTTTGGCTGTGTTCAGGCGTTAGTGTTGTGTGTGTGTGTGTGTGTGTGTGTGTGCTTTGTGAACTGAGGGAGATGGTTTGGCTGTGTTCAGGTGTTAGTGTTGTGTGTGTGTGTGTGTGTGCTTTGTGAACTGAGGGAGATGGTTTGGCTGTGTTCAGGTGTTAGTGTTGTGTGTGTGTGTGTGTGTGCTTTGTGAACTGAGGGAGATGGTTTGGCTGTGTTCAGGTGTTAGTGTTGTGTGTGTGTGCTTTGTGAACTGAAGGAGATGGTCTGGTTGTGTTCAGGCGTTAGTGTTGTGTGTGTGTGTGTGTGCTTTGTGAACTGAAGGAGATGGTCTGGTTGTGTTCAGGCGTTAGTGTTGTGTGTGTGTGTGTGTGCTTTGTGAGCTGAAGGAGATGGTCTGGTTGTGTTCAGGCGTTAGTGTTGTGTGTGTGTGTGTGTGCTTTGTGAGCTGAAGGAGATGGTCTGGTTGTGTTCAGGCGTTAGTGTTGTGTGTGTGTTTGTGTGCTTTGTGAGCTGAAGGAGATGGTTTGGTTGTGTTCAGGTGTGTGTGTGTGTGTGTGTGTTAATGACATGAGGGTGATGTTTGTGTGTGTTCATGTGTGTGTGTGTGTTAATGACATGAGGGTGATGTTTGGGTGTGTTCATGTGTGTGTGTGTTTTTGTGACATGAGGGCAGTTGTTTTTTTTTTTTTTATAGTATGACCAGGTGTATGGTTGTATGTGTGTGCTTTTGTGGATTTCATGACATGAGGGTGATGGTTTGGGCATGTTCAGGTGGGCAACACGGCAGCCTTCGTGGTGGACCTGAACGAAGCCAAGGGCAAGGGCACACTGCAGGCCCGTGTCCAGCCCCCGTCTGGACCCCTGCAGGAGGCTCTCATCCAGGAGATGGACAATGGTCAGTCACCTCACTTCTCTTCTGCTTTCGTTCAGGGATTTTTTGAATTTTGTTTTTTTTGTTGTTTTTTATGCTGCCCCATGATCTGCACAGTTTTCTGTGGCATTACTCCCACGCGACTCTTTTCCCATTCCCACACACACGGCCTCTACCGGGTTAGTCTGCCACAGCCACAGCTGTTGGCATTGCACAGGGAACCATTGATGTTTAGGTTGCCTGGAGGCCACAAATTAGAGGAGACCCTGCACTGCTGCTTAGTCACTTTGATGGTGTTCATTCGTGCTTGTTCTTATTCAACATACCAAGGACACCAGCTAATAAGTCACCTAATTTACTCTTCTACTGCTTTGGTTGTGGATTGTTTTTTTTTTCTGTAGTTAACACTTTGTACCTCATCGGTGCAGCTGCACTGCAGTTTCTATAAACAGTCCCTACAATGACTGAATGCACTGTTGAAGCCAATCTTCATACACAAAACACACATGTCATCATTAACAAGTCATCATTAACAAGTCAATCCCTTTGAAAATACTGCCAAACAATGTTGATGCTAAAACCAACAAGCTAAAAGCACAGAGTGAGCATACAACTGATTGAAAAATTGAAACTGAACGTATCAGCTGCATACAGAAATATTCGTGCTTAGTCCGAGGAAAGCAACAGAATGTTACAGATTGTAATGTGACAATATTGGGAAATTATTGAAGTTGTCCTCTTCATTTCTTTCCAGTAGCTTTATGAAGTCTTTCCATCCGACACCATTTTGTGTACATTGATGCCTACACCCAAACAGTGTTCAGATGTTAAATCCTGACTGATTAAACTGGGAAACCTTTAAACTCATTACAAACAACTAGTAAAGAGAGAAAATGTTTCTGTTCTCTCTCTTTCTCGTCCTTCGTCAGTCCCCTACCCTCCACCTCAGTCGCTCCCTTTTCAGTTAGATAATTCCTCCCGTGCCATTGATTTTTAGAAATGATCATTTCTAAATGATAATAATAATAAAAAAAACAAAACAAAACAAAACAAAAAAACGACAATAGAAATGATAGAAATAATGATGATAACAATGATAATAGTATCATTTATTTCAGTCTAATATCATCATCTTAGACTATGAATGAATAAATAACTCGGACAAAATGCTTGTCTAACTTTAAGGGTTATTTTACTGACAAAATGTGATAGATTTTTCTTTTCTTTTTTTTTTTCTTTAAAAAAAAAAAAAAATTTTTTTTTACACATTTTTAGGTAAATGAATATGGCTGGAAAACTAGCCTGTTATGAAAAAGCTGGCATGGCAGCCTCATTGCAGTGGTCATGGCACTCCTCCTGTGTTTCAGGAAAGTTCGCCATTCGTTTCCTGCCCCGCGAGAATGGACTGCACCTGGTCCACGTGCTGTTCGACGGCTACCACATCCCCGGCTCCCCCTTCAGGGTCATGGTGGGCAAGGTCGTGTCTGCTGACGCTGGCAAGGTCACCGCTTACGGCGACGGCCTTCACACTGGCACCACAGGTCAGTGTTTGCGTGGGTGACAGATGTGGATGGAGAGAGATGAGAAAGGAAGCGATAGTTTGTGTGATTTTGCTGGCATCGTTGTGTTTACACTGTCAGGTAGTGACAGCTTTTAGAAACAAAAATTAGTAATAACCTGTTTCATCGTCTGATATTTAAGCGTACAGTATAACGTCCATAATCAAACTCGCCTAACAGACAATGTCATTTGAGAGATTGACCTGTGCTTCCTGGATTATTGAATGAATGAAAAATGATTTTTAAGAAATGATAACCTGTTTGACAAATTATGCATACTGTTTTGTCAGGTAATCCATGTTGTTCCACTTTTTTTGCTTTGGATGAGGTCAAGACAAGATAATTGTCAGGCTAAAGATGATTTATGTCGTACAAATTGACAATGTCAGTTTGAGTAAAGCCTGTTTTTTGCTCAGTGAAGGTTTGGAGTTATATCTAATTCTTTTGATCAGAGAATAGTTGGTTGTTGTAATGATCAGGATAATGATGATGATGATGATAATCTAATAATTGATCCATTACTCGAAAGTGCATTGCACTTTTTATATAATAGAAGAGATTGATTAATGGGGGGAAAAGAAATACTAACACAATTGGAATTTAGTTGTAGAAAATACTAATAATGATAGAGATGCAAACATAAAACACAAACCACTGTAACGTTTCATGTGATCTGCTGCAGAAGTCAAGGTCACAGAAAAAAAATCACTGCCACCTATCAGCATTTCAATCTCAACACCAACTGATAAATGGAAAGTTAAATATCAGCCTCACATCAGCATTTCATTATCACAACAGCAACTGATAAATGGAAAGTTAAATATCAGCCTCATATCAGCATTTCATTATCTCAACACCAACTGATAAATGGAAAGTTAAATATCAGCCTCATATCAGCATTTCATTATCACAACACCAACTGATAAATGGAAAGTTAAATATCAGCCTCATATCAGCATTTCATTATCTCAACACCAACTGATAAATGGAAAGTTAAATATCAGCCTCATATCAGCATTTCATTATCTCAACACCAACTGATAAATGGAAAGTTAAATATCAGCCTCATATCAGCATTTCATTATCACAACAGCAACTGATAAATGGAAAGTTAAATATCAGCCTCATATCAGCATTTCATTATCACAACAGCAACTGATAAATGGAAAGTTAAATATCAGCCTCATATCAGCATTTCATTATCACAACAGCAACTGATAAATGGAAAGTTAAATATCAGCCTCATATCAGCATTTCATTATCACAACAGCAACTGATAAATGGAAAGTTAAATATCAGCCTCATATCAGCATTTCATTATCACAACAGCAACTGATAAATGGAAAGTTAAATATCAGCCTCATATCAGCATTTCATTATCACAACAGCAACTGATAAATGGAAAGTTAAATCTCAGCCTCTTATCAACATTTCAGTATCACAACACCAACGGATGAAATGGAAAATTCTCTAGTAACACTGACAGATGAATATTCATTCAATCAGTAATTTGATTACTGCATCTGAAATATATATTTTAAAGAATTAACACTGACAGAAGAATCTGCCCTTACAGGCCAGATATCCAAGTTCATCGTGAACACGGTGAATGCGGGTGCTGGAGCCCTGGCGGTGACGGTGGAGGGTCCCAGCAAGGTGAAGCTGGAGTGCCGGGAGGTGGACGAGGGCTACGAGTTCACCTACTGCCCCAAGGCCCCTGGGGACTACCTCATCACCATCCGCTATGCCGGCGTCAACATCGCCGGCAGTCCCTTCAAGGCCAGAGTGGAAGGTGAGAGCGGAGGCATGGCCGATGGTTTTCTGTATGTGAGTTTGTGGTGTGGCTGTTTGGTATGGCCACATAATAATGACAATAATAATGAATACTTGTTGAGCACTTTCCTCCCTTAAAAGGAGCTGAAAGCGCTTTACTCAAAACATTAAATAGATACACACAAATGCAGTAACTTACAAAAGGAAGAGAGAAAAAAGATTTAACGCACAAAAACATAAAACAGATTCAAAGGCTATGCCTATTACATTACCTAATTACACACACACACACACACACACATACAAGAAGATCCAGAGGCCTTGCTAAAAGAATCCTTCAAGGAACTGTTGATGGAGACAGATGGAGGGGAAGATGGAGGAAAAAACGATGGACTGACAACAATGTGGAATTGACAGGAAAACCATTTGCAGAGACTGAGGCTTTGACACACATTCAACAGACCTGGAAGAATCAGGTGAACAGTTCTTCTTTAAGACACCCCATTGACTTGTCACAGGAGGAGAATTGTGTGTGTCCCTGAGCATCCAGAGCAACGAAGGAGTTGTCCCTGGCAAAATCCTACAGTAAAATCTGCTCTAATATGCATGTGTGTGTGTGTGTAAAGCCTGACTGACTGACACAGGAAAACAAATGATTAGCACCTAAAAGACAGCTGTCAGTTGGCTCTACCCAGGTAGGCAGCCTGTTGTACAAATGACTCAGTGTTTGTAAAGCGTTAAGAGTGTGGTCTCTGGCCAAAGATGTTTGATAGTGAGTCGTGTCCAGCTATGACCATCAGAACAAGAGAGGAGGTACCTGCTGTCCTGACTATCTGGGCTGGGCTAGAATTTGATGATAGTGGAGATCGTATTGCCCAAGTTACCCCCCCCCCCCACACACACACACACACACTCTCTCATCCAAGAGGGTTTAAGGACAGTTGGCGATGGGATGGTTCTCAAAGGCCAACTGGTCCCATAGGCTTAGCACAAAGAGCCAATGCAGTCTTGCTTCCTAGTATAAGAGTCATTGTCCTTCACAAAAGAGACTAAGCTGTAAACGACTTCCCATTGCAATGGAGAAACCATTGATAATACAGCTCTCACTTTGCTGTTGGCCCAGCTGTAAGCTTATGTCAATGAGTGATATAAGCTGAGCATAGGCATGACAGGCCAAAGATAGGCACTGTGTAAATATCATGATGGAACAAGGAATGATGCACACATCCACCCCTTCATCCCCAGGTAGGCGCTGTGTAAATATCAATGGTAATAATGATAATAGAATCGTTCACACATCCACCCCTTCATTCCCTGGTAGGTGCTGTGTAAATATCAATGATAATAATGATGAATATAAAGATAATAATAGCAATAGAACTGTTGACACATCCAACCCTTCATCCCCAGGTAGGCGCTGTGTAAATATCAATGATAACAATGATAATAGAATCATTGACACATCCAACCTTTCACCCCCAGGTAGGCGCTGTGTAAAAATCAATGGTAATAATGATACTAGAATCATTGACACATCCACCCCTTTACCTCCAGGCGCGGGTCAGCCCAGCGGTGTCCAGGAGCACGCCTCAGTGGTGGTGGAGACGGTGACCAAGACCAGCACCACCACCAAGTTCACCGGCCTGCAGCAGTTTGTGTCTGACGCCACCAAGTGTGTGGCCAGCGGCCCCGGCCTCAACCAGGGCCTCTGTGGCCAGAACAACACTTTCACTGTCGACACCACTGGGGCAGGTCCGTTGTTTGGGGGGTTGAGGGGGTGGGGGCATTGTCTGTGTAGTGGTTTTGTGTGTGGTAGGGTGTGTGTGTGTGTGTGTGTGTGTGTGATGACCAAGGGAATGTGGAGGTTATGCGTTTGTGTGTTCCTTCATTGGGGCAGGTGAGTATTTGGTAGAGGTGTGTGTGTGGGGAAGGGGGAGGGTGGGGGGGAGGGGTCTGCGTAGTGTGTGTGTGTGTGTTGTGGGGTTTGTATGTGTGTGTGAGGAGAGGAGTGGTGGTGGGGGATAATGTGTTTGTGTGTTCCATCACTAGGGTAGGTTTGGGATTTTTGTTGTTGTTGCTTGATTGTGTGTTGTCTTTTATCTGTATGTGTGTTTCAGTCTATCTGTATGTTGTGTTTGCTTCCTGGGAAAATGATTAAGCTCTGTGCTCATCTTTATGTGTGTGTGTGTGTGTAAATCTGTACATTGTGACTGTATCCTCAGAAAATAACCAACCTCAGGTCACACACACACACACACACACACACAAATACAAATATTCATTTTCCTGTATTGATTCCTTTTGTCTTTGTGAACTCTGTTGTTATGGATCTGTGGTCTGACTATTAAGATATTTCGACTTACACACACACACACACACACACACCAAACACACACACAGAGATACACACGCACACACACACACACACACACACACACACACAACACACACACACACACACAACACACACACACACACACACACACACACACCATGTACGTTAACACCACCATCCATCCTTTCCACAACGCAGGCAACAACATGATGTTTGTGGGGATGATGGGGCCGGAGGTGCCGGTGGACGAGCTGATCATCCGCTTCGTGGGCAACTGCAAGTACAGCGTCACCTACAACGTCAAGATGAAGGGCCGCTACATCCTCATCGTGCGCTGGGGAGAACAGGACATCCCCGGCAGTCCCTTCAACGTCCAGGTCGTGTGAGCCGCCACACAACGCACACACACATGGGACTTTCACTCACTCCGTTCTTCTCAGCTAACAAAATATAAAAATAAAAAAAAGCAAAAAATGATGTCTCTGCTGTTGCTACCACCCTGTATCGGCAAGTTTTATTCATGTTCATGCACGCTTTCTGAAGACGCCTTCTGGGTTAGATTTATTCGCCGGGCAAAATGTGAGGCAGATTTTTTTTTTTTTTTTTTTCGTAACTACTGCTCTCTTTTTTGAATGACAGATCATGTACAGTTCTGTTTTGATCAACTTTAAATTTTTCTTTTTCGCTTTTTTTTTTTTCGTAGCATGTTCTGGGCATTCGTGAAAAAAGCGTGTTGAGGGAGAACATTGTACATCAAGTTATTCTTATTGATGTAAACTGAAGTGCTGCATTGTGTTGGAGAGATATGATCATTACATCGCTGCTGTTCAATTATTTTTGAATATGCAAACAGTTACTTTTGAGAGCTGAACTCTAGTCATGAGTTCTCTTGTTCGTGTTTTTTTCTTCCAAAGTTAAAACGGCAGTTACAGATGAATTGATTGACAATGTTCTCCTTACTTGAAGCGATTATTGACTGCACTTAAGAGCTTAAAATGTTTCGGTTCTGCTCAAGGGTGATATAAAATTTTATTTGCCAGCCGCTTTATACATATTGAAAAAAAAGATGTTGACTTTTTCGTTTCAAATGGTGCTGAGTGAATGGTAGAAAGAAATATTGCATCATTATTTATTGATTTTTTTTTTCCTCATGTTACATGTATTTATATTCTCATTGAAAGTCATCGTCATAAATTGCACAGTGAGTCCGTTTCTGTCTTGGGAAGGTTTGTACTGTAATCATGTCGTGTGATTTGATGCATGCAATTAACTGGTTGATATTTTGCTTTTAACATTTATTTAATTATATATATATATATGTACAAGATGAAAATCTTTTTTTTCTGAAAACATACTTTCTTATGTCGATATGAACTTAAGAAGACACTTTTCTTCTTTTTAATTACTCTCTTCAGTCTTTTTAGCCTTGTTTTTATTGGATATTTCATGTTATTGATCCAGATTTACTTCTACATATTGCAAACTGTTAGTTGTTCGAAGAGCAAAGTCTAGATTTATTTCTACATTTTGCAAACTTTCGACTGTTCAGAGAGCAAGGTCTGGAGTGACTGAGCACCTTCACATTACGTTTTTACCCTCCATAGTTCCATTTCCTTTGATTTGATTTTCGCTTCCAGACAACTGAATTGACATGCTCTGAACTGTGTATGTTGTATATTTCAGTTAACGCCCTTGCCATAAGCTGCTGCTGAGGTGCAAAATTTGGCCAGTCAATAACTGTTGTTTGGCTGAATTTGCAATGAACAATATCTAGAAAACCAGAACTCTTGGGTATTTCTCCAAGCTCTTGGTGCTTTTTCAGGTTTTATTTATTTTAAAATGGAACTGTGAATAAATGAGAGGCTGCTAGTCATCTGCTTTATCTTTTTTTTAATTTTATCTTTTTCTTTTTTAATTTGCCTTTTTCCTTTCTTTGTAGCGTTCACCATGCCTGCTCCTATTTCCAAACTGTAAAGAAGTGCCTCTTGTATCATTCTGAGATCTGAACTGATTACAATAAACATTTTCAACTTCTTGGAATTCTGTTCTGATGTGTGATGTGTGAGTGTGGAGGTGGTGGTGAAATGTGAGTGATGCTGAACTGACTGTACAACGTAGACAGTATGCGTTGTAATGAAATGTCAATAAAACGGCCACTTTTAGAACTCGTTGGAAAACTTGGACAGTTTCTGTTCACTTTTTCAGAAACCTGCTATGCATAATCTGTGTTGCCTCTTAATGTTCAAGAACCACAAAAAAATTGTTATGAATGCCCCTGTAAATGTTCATACATATACACTCATGTGCACATGCACACACACACACACACATACGTATGCACATGCGTTTGTACACACGCATACACACACATACAAATATATCCATACACATACACACTAACATTCACAGACATCCACACACTACAGACCCCTATTAAATAGTCTGATTGGAGTGTTTCTTTAAAGTGACTTTGGCAGTAGTTTTTTTTATGTTATATCTTAGTGTTTATAGGATGTTGATTGCATTGTTCTAGTTAAACCTTATTTTGTAAATTCCCCTTTTGTTCGAATGCACACACTCACATGTATGTATACAAACACACACACACACACACACACACACACACACACACACACACACACACACATGATATGTCTAATATCACTCAAAGCAAAAAGATGCTAAAGAAAGAAGAGTGTGAGTGAAAGAGAGGAGAATAAACCTGAACAAGATTGCTGCACCAGCTGTTAAGATTCTGGAAGATGAGGTCAGCAGAGGAGAGAAACGCAAGATACAGCTGTTCCAAAGGGGTGATGATTTCCTGCAGTTTTACTATCCACAGTATTGCCATGATGCTGGCTTCATGGATCTGTCACATGCCAGAAACTCACTGCACAGTGCTGTTCGTCTCAAGACTGGTTTCTTATTGTTTCTTGACGGGTACAGAAATTCATTGTCTGAAGTTTTGCAAACTATAACAAATAAAGAAAGAAATGAAAACTAAAGGAAATAAAATGAAAACTGAGTATGTAAAGAGTAAGTTATGGAAGTATGTATGTTGAACAGTCACACACACACACACACACACACACACACAGGCCTACTTTATTTACCCTTCTTGGTGTATTTTACACAAGACTAAAAACTGACAGAGAGATGGGCACTTTAGTCAGTAACATGACACATAACATTTTTTTAAAGAAGAAAATCAGATGCAGCCAAAGAAAAAGGATATTTAGAAAGAGTGAAATTAATTAGAATCTTTGCACATTCAGCACCCATCCACTCGTGCCCATTGCTCGCTTTTCCTTGCACGTCCCTTCCCCACTCCAATACTTAAAGAACACAAAACACTGCACGTGTTGCATACACCAGCCTTTCCCGGCCATCCATGGCACTTCAACAAACATACACCGTGCGCGCGCTTGCATACACACACACACACACACACACACACACGCAAACGCACACATACATGTGAGCGCCTCTCCCTTCCCCCTGCCCATCCCGGTCCTTTTCCTCGCAATTTTCCCACTAAATATCATAGTTACTACAAACGCGCGCGCGCGCGCGAATACACTGCACACACATACACACACATGCGCAAACACACGCACACTATCAACCACGCCGGCTTACACACACACACACACATATGCACATCCACGCTTACACACAAACCACGTAAGCTTACACACACACACACACACACACACACATATATATATATATATATACACACACTTGCACATCCACGCTTACACACACAACCACGTAAGCTTACACACACACACACACACACACACACACACACACACACATATATATATATATATATATATACATATATACACACACATGCACATCCACACTTAAACACACAACCACGAAAGCTTACACACACACACACACACACACACACACACACACACAAAGTGTTGCTTGGAACGAGCAGAACTGCTGGTGAAAAAACTCACTTGAAAACTCCATTTCATGCCGCACGAGCGACAGACACCGTCTGGGAGGCACGTGATGACTGTTGCACGAGAGCTCATGCAGGCGACAAAGACAAACGGCGGACACTGATACCAAGATACGAACTAAGGGCCAAGATCAGAATCATGGCCACGGTTTAGTGGGTTCTTCAGTTTGAGAAGAGCATGGAATTGTCAAGTTCTGGCCATTGGCTTATTGATTTGAAGTTGGCAATGAAGGCACTAGTAGAAATGAGATGCCATCGCACCATCCTGGGCCAGGGACCCACAAGCTGAACATGATGTGTGTCCTTTCTATTTTTAAAGTCTCAGGGACCCATGTTTGTTACCAGAAGCCCTGAGCAGCATTGTAAGAAATGTCAGCGTATCATTCACAAGTGGACATTTAGGATGGAGGTTCAGTTAAATCACAAGTGAGTCTTGAAGGCCTTGCCTCTCTTGTTTTTTTTATTTTTTATTTTTTGGTAGATTGCTTAATTTTTTTTTTTTTTAAATTAACCCATTCAACACTGGGAGTTTACAGCCTCGGCAGGCTTCCATGTCATATTGATGCGGGAAAAAGCGCAGATAATGTACTGTTTTTCCTCCAAATTAGGTTTGGACACATCCGGAAATATTGTAGAAATTATTTCGTATTCTTTGTGGTTTATGCATATGTAGGATTGTGAAAAATGTTTTAAATGAGACAAATTTTGATGCAAAAGCAGTGCTTAGGGGCAGGGCTCAGTGAGTTAAAAGGGAGTAGAGGAGGTGGTCTAACGGGGAATAGACGCACAAAAAAGTTTTACACACTATTATAATATGGTCAAATGGCCACAAAAATGCATTTGTCAAAACTTTTGCTTTAACTCACCGGATTTGCCGAAATTTTGCATGATGTTTTTGTTGAGTGAATAATATAAACCAAGATTGATACTGAGATCAAACTGGCACTAAAGAAAGGAGGATAAACGTGCCTGTGGTGCATAATTACCAACCAAGGAAAGTTTTTGTTTTATCAGCTTGATATGCTTTTCCCTTTTCTTGTTTTTTTTGTTTCCCAGTGTGACTACATGTCAGTGCCCACAACGGTCTTCACTCCCATAGAGTATGGGGCTATAGGCTACGCTGAAGAGGACGCCATTGAGAAGTTTGGAGACGACAATATTGAGGTAATTTCGGGAAAAAACAATGGGAGAGTACCAGCCATATGGCATTGCTGTGCGTGGCTTGTGTCTTGTGACTCAGAATCCCTGTTTCCTTATCAGTACTCTTACACATGCTTCTGTGTATGAAGATGATGGGAAGAAGACCCTGTCAAAATGGTTGAAAGAATAAAAATGTAGCTCCTCTTTTACTTCGTTTGTGACATCCTTTCCAAAAGGTGGAGTGAAAAGCTAGCTGTTCTCATGTGCAAGTGAGCACACACAGCCATACACACACACAGTGTAAGCAAAGATTATGTAAACAGTTGTTTCACTTTGATATAAAAATAAAGTTTTTATTATGTATTGTTGAATCTTCAGGTTCTTTGATCAGATGGGCAGGAAACCAGTTATGTGAAACAGTGTTACAAGGGGCAGTTATATTATCATTATCCCTCGGCATACTTAAACACACACACACAAATTTTGTGGGAGATCTGTCAGTCTTTTTAAAATGCTTCAAATGGGTTTGTTTTCATGATTTGGGCTCCCCCCTCCCCCCCGAAGGTTTAATAATTTTTAAAAAGTTCAAAATAACATTGGTTTGCATGTAATGGAGAATAAATTATGTATATCGCTCATTGAGAGCTTGAACACATGTGCTGAGTTGTTTTGTTGGGATCAGTGTCGGTTATCTTTGTGGTGTCCGTGTTGGGGCAGGTGTACCACAGTAACTTCATGCCGCTGGAATGGACGGTGCCTCACCGGGAAGAGAACGCCTGCTACGCAAAGCTCATCTGCAACAAAGCTGAAAACGTCAGTGGAGTGCCAAGGCAGTTGTTTGTAGTTGTCTTACATTATGCTGAAATTATGTTGTGGTGTTTCTCTTCCTATTACTCAGAATCCTATTAATTGACATATGCTTGAATTATGCTTTTTTTTCCTCCTCATTTACCCTCTAAACGTTTACAATGGTGAAGGCAAGTCAAAGCAGGAAGTTTATTTTCATTTGCACCTTGGGGGCATGGAAATATTGTACACATAGTGAACCACTGAACAGATATTTTTTAAAAGCATAGAACAGTAAAAACCATCCTGATTTCATTTTGCAAGGGGCTTAAACTCTGGAACAGTTGTCTAAGGGTAGGTCACCAAAGGCTTTCACTCGGAATGGGACCTCCTGAGTCCATCAGTGTTGCTTCCTGTTGTTGAAGGAAGTGCCTGGATTAGTGTAAAGCATTCCGACCTGAAAGGACATTTTGATGTTCCCAGTTGGCTGTCCATGAAGATATACGATTTATATCTTTCCTTGATTGATTGATGATTGATGTGGATACTTATATAGCGCCTATCCTCGGTCAGAGACCAAGCTCTAAGCGCTTTACATACACGGGGACATTTGCACCACAGGCTGCCTACCTGGGTAGAGCGGACTGACGGCTGCCACTGGGCGCTCATCATTCGTTTCCTGTGTCATTCAATCAGATTTCAGACGCACACACATACACACTCAGACAGACATGTAACATTTTACGTGTATGACCGGTTTTTTTTATGTATTTACCCCGCCATGTAGGCAGCCATACTCCGTTTTCGGGGGTGTGCATGCTGGGTATATTATTGTATCCATAACCCACCGAAAGCTGACACGGATTACAGGATCTTTAACGTGCGTATTTGATCTTCTGCGTGCGCATACACACGGAGGGGGTTCAGGCACTAGCAAGTCTGCACATATGTTGACTGGGAGATCGGAAAAATCTCCACCCTTTAACCACCAGGTGCACCGAGATTCGAACCCAGGACCCTCAGATTGAAAGTCCAGCGCTTTAACCATTCGGCTATTGCACCCTTGATAACATGGTCTGTTTTGGGTGTACAGTTTTGCTGGTTTGTTTGGCTTTTTGTTGTTGTTTTGGGGAGGGGCGGGGGCGGGGGGGGTGTCCTTCGTTTTTGTTTGATATTGCACTTTGCTGTATGTCGGGGTTCGCACAGCTTAAAACAAAAAGGAACACACATGAAGGGATGACATTGTTAATTCTGTTTCCAATGGGGGGAGGAGGGGGGCGGGGGGGGAGTCACTCTTTCAGTTGTAGTTTGATTTATCTATCCAGTATTCTTATATGCTTGGTTTGATAAAGGTAGTCTTTCCTGAAAATTTGTTCAAATCGGTGACTCCTCCATTGTGTAAGAATGGTGACATCAATAGTATGAATAATTACACAGGTATTTCTCTGTCTGATGTCAGCAGTAAAATGTTTTATTTGTTCAATCATTTTACACGGCTTAAATGTTAACATCAAATTCAGTCAGTTGATATGATTTTATTATATTTGATATGTATATGGAACTTATGCTTCCTAAATTTAGTGAAGAGTAACCTTTTGTTTGATGTGAATAGACAGATTCATTTTGTCAAGATTTAGACCATGATATATTCAAAATCAACACCAGCAGGCACCAACATAAAATGCACAGAATTTTTATCTGTTTGTCCTTTGTCTTTGACCATCGCATAAACATGGCAGAATTTCATTTTATAGCCATGTTTTTATTAAAGTGTTTTTTTCTGGGTTTTCTTTTTTTTTAATTTAAATTTTAAAAAAAAATGAATTGGTGAAGAAATACCTGTACAGATTGTGTGGCTTTTACTCAAAGCTGGCTGTGTTGGGGCAGGAGCTTGTGTGGCTGCAACTGTATTTGGGGCAGGAGAGTGTGTGGTTGTAACTGACTGGGGCAAGAGCGTGTGTGGCTGTATCTCAAACCGACTGTATTTGGGGCAGGAGAGTGTGTGGCTGTAACTCAAACCGACTGTATTTGGGGCAGGAGAGTGTGTGGCTGTAACTCAAACCGACTGTATTTGGGGCAGGAGAGTGTGTGGCTGTAACTCAAATCAACAGTATTTGGGGCAGGAGAGTGGCTGTAACTCAAATCTGTATTTGGGGCAGGAGAGTGTGTGGCTGTAACTCAAATCAACTGTATTTGGGGCAGGAGAGTGTGTGGCTGTAACTCAAATCAACTGAATTTGGGGCAGGAGAGTGGCTGTAACTCAAATCTGTATTTGGGGCAGGAGAGTGTGTGACTGTAATTCAAACCAACTGAATTTGGGGCAGGAGAGTGTGTGACTGTAACTCAAACCAACTGAATTTGGGGCAGGAGAGTGTGTGACTGTAACTCAAACCAACTGTATTTGGGGCAGGAGAGTGTGTGGCTGTAACTCAAACCAACAGTATTTGGGGCAGGAGAGTGTGTGGCTGTAACTCAAATCGATTGTATTTGGGGCAGGAGAGTGGCTGTAACTCAAACCAACTGTATTTGGGGCAGGAGAGTGTGTGGCTGTAACTCATATCAACTGTATTTGGGGTAGGAGAGTGTGTGGCTGTAACTCATATCAACTGTATTTGGGGCAGGAGAGTGGCTGTAACTCATATCAACTGTATTTGGGGCAGGAGAGTGGCTGTAACTCATATCAACTGTATTTGGGGCAGTCGAGTGTGTGGCTGTAACTCAAACCAACTGTATTTGGGGCAGGAGAGTGTGTGGCTGTAACTCAAACCAACTGTATTTGGGGCAGGAGAGTATGTGGCTGTAACTCTAATCAACAGTATTTGGGGCAGGAGAGTGTGTGGCTGTAACTCAAATCAACTGTATTTGGGGCAGGAGAGTGTGTGGCTGTATCTCAAACCAACTGTATTTGGGGCCGGAGAGTGTGTGGCTCTAATTCAAACCAACTGTATTTGGGGCAGGAGAGTGTGTGGCTGTAACTCAAATCAACAGTATTTGGGGCAGGAGAGTGTGTGGCTGTAACTCAAACCGACTGTATTTGGGGCAGGAGAGTGTGTGGCTGTAACTCAAATCAACAGTATTTGGGGCAGAAGAGTGTGTGGCTGTAACTCAAACTGACTGTATTTGGGGCCGGAGAGTGTGTGGCTCTAATTCAAACCATCTGAATTTGGGGCAGGAGAGTGTGTGGCTGTAACTCAAATCAACAGTATTTGGGGCAGGAGAGTGTGTGGCTGTAACTCAAACTGACTGTATTTGGGGCAGGAGAGTGTGTGGCTGTAACTCAAACCAACTGTATTTGGGGCAGGAGAGTGTGTGGCTGTAACTCAAACTGACTGTATTTGGGGCAGGAGAGTGTGTGGCTGTAACTCAAACCAACTGTATTTGGGGCAGGAGAGTGTGTGGCTGTAACTCAAATCAACAGTATTTGGGGCAGGAGAGTGTGTGGCAGTAACTCAAATCAAGTGAATTTGGGGCAGGAGAGTGGCTGTAACTCAAATCTGTATTTAGGGCAGGAGAGTGTGTGGCAGTAACTCAAATCAACTGTATTTGGGGCAGGAGAGAGTGTGGCTGTAACTCAAATCAACTGTATTTGGGGCAGGAGGGTGTGTCTGTAATTCAAACCAACTGTATTTGGGGCAGGAGAGTGTGTGGCTGTAACTCAAATCAACTGTATTTGGGGCAGGAGAGTGTGTGGCTGTAACTCAAATCGACTGTATTTGGGGCAGGAGAGTGTGTGGCTGTAACTCAAACCGACTGTATTTGGGGCAGGAGAGTGTGTGTCTGTAATTCAAACCAACTGTATTTGGGGCAGGAGAGTGTGTGGCTGTAACTCAAACCGACTGTATTTGGGGCAGGAGAGTGTGTGTCTGTAATTCAAACCAACTGTATTTGGGGCAGGAGAGTGTGTGGCTGTAACTCAAACCAACTGTATTTGGGGCAGGAGAGTGTGTGGCTGTAACTCAAACCAACTGTATTTGGGGCAGGAGAGTGTGTGGCTGTAACTCAAACTGACTGTATTTGGGGCAGGAGAGTGTGTGGCTGTAACTCAAATCAACTGTATTTGGGGCAGGAGAGTGTGTGGCTGTAACTCAAATCAACTGTATTTGGGGCAGGAGAGTGTGTGGCTGTAACTCATATCAACTGTATTTGGGGCAGGAGCGGGTGATCGGGTTCCACGTGGTGGGGCCGAACGCAGGAGAGATAACCCAGGGCTACTCTGTGGCGATGCGCAAAGCTGCCACCAAAGAGGACTTTGACGCCACCATCGGCATCCATCCTACCTGTTCTGAGGTTTGTAGAGCTTCCAGAGAGGACAATGTGTTTAATGACAGAAATTTCTGATGAAATATCACCCCAAAAAGAACATCAGACGTTAGACTGCTTTGGTTGTAGTATTGTGCTGAATATTGATGACTTAGGTCTTGACACCGAGATCGACAAGAGGATCGGAAAGGCAGCCACAACGCTAGCCCGCCTCACACAAAGAGTGTGGACAAATCCCAAGCTGACCATGAAGAAAAAAGATGACTGTATACAACGCCTGTGTCCTCAGCACCCTGCTGTATGGCAGCGGAGTGAACGTGCACGCCTTGTTGTGAACACTACTCATTACGTCTTGAGGGGGGACATATGGATATTGCTGGTTGCAAAATGTGTTGTTGTGGGACGCTAAAACAGGGCACACCTTTTAAAAAAAATCTTTGTTTATCAACATCAACATTTGCGTCCAAGGATTCAGAACTTTGTGTAACCTCTATGGTAAACAGCACTGAGCCGGCTGATGTGGTAAATATCAGCTATTGTACATGAACAAGTTGTTTGTGAATGCAGGTAAGCCTGCAGGGATTCGAAACTGCGGCAAACTTCACAGAGACGAACTGGAATGGCGGCGGGCTAAAACAACAACTGACAAACAAGTGTGAAAAATGAAGCGTTCTACACTGTGTGTCGTGTTGTCCAAAGGACTGGAGTGTTGTCAGGAGGATCAAAGTCACTGACAGACTTTTGTGTTGAGTGCATGGAGTGAAGGAACAGTGGCTGACAGTGCCGGAATGCATGTTTCACGTGCTGAAGGTAAGGTGTGTGTCAGGTGTGGCGTGTGTCAGGTGTATTGTGTCAGGTGTGGTGTATGCAAGGTGTGTTGTGTGTCAGGTGTGGTGTGTCAGGTGTGGTGCATGCAAGGTGTGTTGTGTGTCAGATGTGGTGTGTCAGGTGTGGTGTGTGTCAGGTGTGGTGTATGCAAGGTGTGTTGTGTGTCAGGTGTGGTGTATGCAAGGTGTGGTGTATGCAAGGTGTGTTGTGTGTCAGATGTGGTGTGTCAGGTGTGGTGTATGCAAGGTGTGGTGTATGCAAGGTGTGTTATGTGTCAGGTGTGGTGTGTCAGGCATGAAGGGGGTACATGGACATACAAATACATCACGGCCTGAATGAAAATGTTAAGCACATGTATCAATTGTCTCGTCAAGAGAGAGAGGAAAAGAGAGAGAAAGGATGAATGAAATGAATAAATGGGTATGTTTTCTGAGAGAGAGAGAGAGGGAGAGAGAGAGAGAGAGATAGAGAGAGAGAGAGAATGGATAAATGAATGAATGAAATGGATTCATGTTATTTTCTCTGTGAAAAAAGAGAGAGTGAGAGAGAAAGAGAGAGAATGGATGAATGACTGGTGCGCGCGCGAGTGCACGCGCGTTTGTGTATGTGTGTGTGCGTGCGTGCGTGTGAATGCGCGTGCGCGCGTGTGTAATTCTCTCTTTCTCTCTCTGTGTCTCTCTCTTTCTCCCTCTCTCTGTGTCTCTCTTTCACTCTTTCTCTCTGTCTCTTTCTCTCCAAGTCTTTCTCGTTCTCTGTCATTCATTCATTCTCTTCCTCTTTCTCCATGCCCCCCACTCTTTCTCTCTCTCTCTCTCTCTCTCTCTCTCTCTCTCTCTCTCTCTCTCTCTCTCTCTCCCCCCTCGCCCCCCCTCTCTCTCAATGTAAACATTGAACTTAAACTGTGTAGAGAACTATCAATACAGAAGGCAGGTCATCGTTTTAACTTGCTGGTAGTGAAGTGCCGAACGTGTGAAACTCATTGATGACACTGGACAGAGAGGGGTGATGAGAACTGGTTCCTGTGAAAACAGCCTGCTGCTGTCTGTGAAGTTTGGACAGCGCTGTTGTTGTCCAGGAATGGGGGACGGGGGAGGGGGGTACCAGGGGTAATGGGTGTCCACTTCAGGTTATCCGCAGCGTCTTTCGCGTGTCCGTGTCTCGTCAGCGGCGGAGACTGATGTCATTGTCAGGTTCTCTCAAGTGGACCTGAAGACTCTTGAGTCGTTCCTGCAAAAGGTGGAGGAGGTGGGGGTGGGGAGTGGGGGGGGGGAGGGGTTTAGCTTTAAACATGGATTGAAGTCTGGGCTGAAGAAGGAGTAATTACTTTTTTTTCCTCAGGGTCTACAGACTCACATTCCTTCAGTTTACCACCTTCACCAACACAGATCGACGACTTCACCACTACTATAACAGCACTGAATGTTTAAACTCCCACGGTCACGAAACACCGCAGTCACCCAGTAGAGATGAACAGGGGTTTCACACCCACACACCCACCCACACACACACACACACACACACAAGCCGAACCTTTTTATTTTTTCCTTGTTTTGTGTGCCAGAAATAGAGGCACTTGCTACAAAAAGAAAGAACAAACAACCAAAATAAAATGATGTTGTTTTCTGTATACATGATGAATAAATAATGAAACAAAACTGTAGAATTTCATTGTTGCTGTTAGTTTATCTCCTCAATAAGTCTGTGTGTGTGCATGTGCTGTCGCATGTGTGAGCCCGTGCGTGTCTCTGTGTTTGCACGTTAAGTTTGCTTATGATGTGCGTGTGTGTGAAACAGAAAGAGAAAGAGAGAGAGAGGGTGGGGGGCAGAGAAAGAAAGAGGGAGAGACAGAGGGAGAGAAAGGGAAGGGAGAGAGAGAGGTACGAGCCCGTGACTGACTCGGAGTTACCGGCAACCGTCAGTCTCTCTCTCTCTCTCTCTCTCTCTCTCCCTCACTCTCTCTCACACACACACACACACACACACACACACACACACACACACACACACACACACACAGGCACTTGGTTCAGTCTCATCCATGCAATCTTAAGATTTCTAATCGTTTGCCATCACAAGGATGGATTGATTAGCCGCTCCGAAGACGTCGCTAACAACGTGGGAACATCAGGTATATGTGTGAGTCGAATCCCGCTCAGGCCCCAAGGCATACAGATCCACGAGACAGCTGATCCCACATCACGAGGATTATCTCCTGTCTGTCGATAAGCACCAGTGCAATTCTAATCCACTTTCCCCACTCCCCTGGTTTTCATCCGTGGTGAAGAGAAGTTTCTTGTCTAATCTCTCTCTCTCTCATCTCAGATTCTTTCTTTCTCTCTTTCTGTCTATGTGTCTGTCTGTCTGTCTGTCTGTCTGTCTGTCTGTCTGTCTCTCCTCATGGAGAGGGTACATGGATACATGTAAGTGCTTCATATCACAGCAAGAAGATATCATCACATGTATCAACGGTCACGTCAGGAGAGAACAAACGAACTGTTTTTTTCTATATTTAGGGAAAGAGAATAAGCATGCATGTGCTTTTTTTTATATTCAGCCCTTGGGGCAAAGAGAAACTGAAATCAAAATATTCACGAAATAACAAAGAGTTATAGAGGAAAGGACATGACATTCGGACACTCACATACATACCTAAACATATACATGTACAAAATGGTAATAGAAACACCGTATTATGAGAGATGGCAGTGACATAAACAACAAAGTATTTAAGGAAAATGATTGAGGTTGTATGTTAACTCTCTCCATACGAACGGCGAAAGAGACGACGTTAACAGCGTTTCACGCCAATTACCTTCATCAAAAAATATTGCAAGCGGAAGGCTCTTATAGTGAAGAGGTGAATGTTGACAAAGAATACCACAATTCTGACGACGGAAGCTAAAGGTTGGGTCATTCAGACACCCACTGGACATCCGAGGGGTCTGTGTAGAGGAGAAGAGAGGACTGGCCGTACTGAGTAAGTACAGCAATGGTGTTTAGATATTAACACATGCATGTATTTAATGAAATACAAATCAAGGAGCATTACTGGTATATTTGTCTGTCAGTTCTGTGTGTGTGTGTGTGTGTGTGTGTGTGTGTGTGTGTGTGTGTGTGTGTGTGTGTGTGTGTGATATGACCAACATATGCCAGCATACCGGTATATTTGTCCATCATTTGTGTGTGTGTGTGTGTGTGTGTGTGTATGTGTGTGTGTGTGTGTGTGTGTGTGATGACCAACATATGCCAGCATACTGATGATGAAGGGCCAGTCTGCCAACAACTGTGATTTTTTTACATCCTGTCTGTTTAAAATAAATGTATAGATGAATAAATGAATAAATATATAATGGATTAAATGAATAAATAACTCTTTCGATGAAGCCCTTTGGAAACGTCGAAGACAGGTTGGACAGTGAGTGACAAGAAAATTTATCTGTCTGTCTATCTGCCTATCTATCTATCTGTCTATATCCATCTACCTATCTATTTCTTTATATATCTATGTATATGTATAGTGTGTGTGTGTGTGTGTGTGTGTGTGTGTGTGTGTGTGTGTGTGTGTGTGTACACGTGTGTAGACAGAGCTACTTCTAGCTATTTATAATTCATTCGCTTGACAATCAACTGTTTGCACACACAAACACACACACACATACACACACACACACACACACACACACACACACACACACATACACACACACACACACACACACACACACACACACACACACACACACACACACACACACACACACACACACACACACACAGAAACACACACACACACGTCTTTCTCTTTCTCTCTCTCATTATTTTTGAGTTGGTAGGTCTCTCTGTGTATGTCTGTCTCTCTGTCTATCTCTCTGTCTGTCTGTCTCTCTTCCTCCCTCCCTCTCTCTCCTCTCTCTCTCCCTTTCTCTCTCCTCTCTCTCTCCCTCTCTCTCTCTTCTCTCTCTCTCTCCACCTGTTGGTTTTAACAGTTGCTTTGAGAACTGAGTAAGATATTTTAACTTATTAAATAATTTGACTGGTATAGTATTGAACTCCAACGTACGTATATAAGCTCTCGACGTGACAGCGATAACGAACAACAGACACAGGGACAGCACACAACCTACACTTTCTGTGTCTGCCTGTTTGTGTGTGCGTGGTTGTTTGTCTTTGTGTGTGTGGATGCATGCGTGTATATGGCTGTGAAATATTCAGTGTTTGATTATATATCATTCAAGTTGATTTTTCTTCTTTTCTTGTCATTTTTAGTAGCGGTATAGATTTACATTTTTATTTTTTGTATATTTTATTTATTTATTTATTTATTCTATTTTATTCTACTTCATAAAGGGATGAGAGGATGGAGTCGTGTCGGGAGTCATACTTTTCTAACGCCCCCCCCCCCTCCCCCCCGTCCCCCCAACGGACAACAGAATCCTTTGTCTGTTCTATAACCTTAAGAAAATAAAATTAATTCTGTCTGCGTGTCTCTCTCTGCCCGTATGTGCGTGTCCGTGCGTACGTACGTGCGTGCGTGCGTGTGTGTGTGTGTGTGTGTGTGTGTCCGCACGTGTGCGTGTATATGTGTGCACGTGGTTTTTCCATACATATCTTTGTCTTTTTTTTTTTAAAGCGAAAAAAAAGTGACGCTGTTCTGTCAAAATAACAACAAAAAATCAGTGTTTCTTTTTCCCTTCCCTCCTCTTTTTCTTTCTTTTTATATATCTTAAGAAAAAGAAAGGTAAAGAAAAAAGATGTATGTATTCACAACACCAGTGGAGAGGGGTTCAAACGTGCTCGAACCGTGCAGTTGAGCCATTCAGTTCCTCATGACGTCACGGACAGGTGACGCAAGAGGAGTTTGAGTTGGGGCGGGGACTGTGCCCATCACGTGACGCGCCTTTGTGACTTGCTTAGTGCTTTAGCCAATCAGACGCGTTTCCCGTTATCACACAGTTTATAAACCCTTGCCCTTGCTTTTTCCAGTCACCTGTGACTTTGATCAGTGTCTGGCTTGGATATCAGTGAGCTTGTGGCTGAGGCTTGTTTTGTTCCACGGCTGTGATTTCTACCTGCCTTCCACGACATGAAGACCCAGAAGAACCAAGACTTGAAGAAGAGGCAGCTTCTCCACCAGCGCCGCCTTCAACTAGAGGCCGACATTTTGGGCCTCAAGGTCCAAGCGGAAAGGATGAAGATGAAGAAGATGGCAGAGAAACGTGTGGCCCCCTCACACCCACACCCCCTTCTGACGTCACCACCACCCTCACATCCACATCACCCTCGGCTGTCACCACCACCCTCACACCCACACCCCCTTCGGACGTCACCACCACCCTCACACCCACATCCCCCTAGGCCGTCACCACCACCCTCACCAGGCAGCGTCAGCAGTCAGCAGGAGCCCAGCTTCGAGGAACTGTTGTTGGACTTGAAGCAACTTTGTGATATCAGTTTGATTGCTTGATCCCTTCAGTTTGAAGGATCGCTTGTGTTTTACATTTCGGTGACGATGAAGTGTGGTGATGAAGATGGTGCTACGAGGAGGAGTCCATTCAGGTCGGTGACGATGAAGTGTGGTGATGAAGATGGTGCTACGAGGAGGAGTCCATTCAGGTCGGTGACGATGAAGTGTGGTGATGAAGATGGTGCTATGAGGAGGAGTCCATTTAGGTTGGTGACGATGAAGTGTGGTGATGAAGATGGTGCTACGAGGAGGAGTCCATTCAGGTCGGTGACGATGAAGTGTGGTGATGAAGATGGTGCTACGAGGAGGAGTCCATTCAGGTTGGGGACTACAGGACAAGACGGTACCTGCAGTGTTGGTCAGGAACTTTGGCTGACAGTTCCAAAGCAGTCACCGTGAAGAGAATGACCCAGGACTGTGAAGGTGCTTTTTAGTTTTTGGGGGGTGGGTGGGTGGGTGAGTGGGTTTTTGGTGATTTCATGATTGATTCTTTTCTTTCTTTTTTTAAATTAAAAAAAAAATGATTTAGATATGCGATAAACGTTTTGCTTAATTTTTTTCCAGATGTGACATTTGTGTGCTTCACACACACACACACGGACACACACACACACACGCACACACACACACACACACACACACACACACACACACACACACAAAGACGCACACACACACACACACAAAGACGCACACACACACACACACACAAACACACACACAAATCAAACACACACACACGCACACACACGCGCACGCACGCACGCACACACACACACACACACACACAGACTGCTGGAATAACTTTTGTAACACACTAAATGTGTGCAATTTCAATGTGTACAGACTTGGTGTCATGTTGTCCGAAGCAGCCAACGTAAAGAGAATAACCCACAACTGTGAAGGTGTTTTTTGGTGTGTTTTTTTTTTCGGGGGAGGGGGAGTGAATGTGTTTTTGGTGATTTCATTATTGATTCTTTTCTTTTTTTCTAAGTTTTGAAAGTCAATTAGTTACATGTGCCACGAATGTTTTCCTTAATTTCTTTTCTAGATGTGACAGTTTTGTGCTTAACACACACACACACACACACACACACACACACAAACACAAACACACACAAACACACACACACATAGAAAAGCACGCACACACACACACACACACACACACACACACACACACACACACACACACACAACTGATGGAATAACTTTTGTAATACACTAAATGTGTGCAATTCCAGTGTGTACAGAGTTGGTGTCATGTTGTCATTGTTAACACATCAGAGTGGAGTACTGTATAAACTTTAATTTGTGATGTCGTGGTTGATATATCATTTAAATACACGTATATCCACACTTACAAATCTGCTTTCATGTGTTTTTGACACAGAGTGAGAGTTTGTGTGTGTTTGAGAGAGAGAGAGAGAGAGAGAGAGAGAGAGAGAGAGAGAGAGAGAGAGCAACTGTATTTGTATTGCTTTTTATCACAACAGATTTCTCTGTGTGAAATTCAGGCTGCTCTCCCAAGGAGAGCGCGTCGCTACACTGACAGCACCACCCATTTTTTTTGTATTTTTTCCTGCATGCAGTTTCATTTTGTTTTTCCTATTGAAGTGAATTTTTCTAAGAATTTTGCCAGGAACAACCCTTTTGTTGCCGTGGGTTCTTTTACGTGCGCTAAGTGCATGCTGTACACGGGACCTCGGTTTATCGTCTCATCCGAATGACTGGCGTCCAGACCACCACTCAAGATCTAGTGGAGGGGGAGAAAATATCAGCGGCTGAGCCGTGATTCGAACCAGCGCGCTCAGATTCTCTCGCTTCCTAGGCGGATTCGTACTCCACTACGAGAGAACGCACGCATTTCTATAAATAATTTATTAAGACTTCTTGCTATAGCACATATTCTTGAAGTTCTATAATTCTGAATAATTCAAACATTTAAAGCGTTTGGTTACTCATGCTGTCTGTTTTCAAACCAAACGATGGGGAAAATCTCAATCAGATATAGGATTTCTATCTGACAGAACAGTAAGAATCATTCTGCTCCAGTATGGAAACACAAAGATGTCCTCTTCTATCAGGTTACGCACGCTGGACACATAGACACTCGCACACGTGATCACACATACATCACAGTTCTGTTATCAAAAAATGACCACCTAAATGTTTTGACAAATAAAATTAGTAATTGAGACTGAATCAACAGACATGACAACGTGTCACGCGCCATGCCCTCACTCACCCCTCACCTCTGAACACCCTAACTTTCTCATCTTGTCACTCCTATCACAGAAGTATTTATACGCATTCCGAGGCATGTGTGCACACACAATGATAAGATTTTCTCTTTCGTCCATCTGATATTACTTTAGTGACAAACATGAACACACACACAAAAGTGTGCGCAGTGACATGACAATATTTCCTTTCTTCATGGATTGTCACAGGCATGCATGCACAAATACAAAGTTGAGCCATTTTGAATTTAAAACAACACTTTCATATAATTCATACAAACGATACTGGAATATTCATCAAACATACTCATCAAGCCTGGACCGCCAACAGACATACACACTTACCTCAGTGTTGCGAGTGTACACTTGTCACACAACGCAAGCACGCGCGTGCACACACACACACACACACACACAATGCGCGCTGGACACAGTGTACACGCTCGCACGTGCATTGGGGCACTTCAACGGTGTATTGCTGACGTTGAGGCATGGATGAATCAAAACAAACTACAGTTAAATGATTGTAAAACTGAAGCTATTATCATTTCTTCAAGCAGACTGTCTATAAACAACTCCTTGCCTTCCTCTCTTAAAATTGGAGATTCAGATGTAGACTTTGTATCTTCAGTGAAAAATCTGGGTGTGACGTTTGATTCAAACCTCACAATGAAGAAACACATAAACTTATCTCAGAAGTGTACTTTATTTGCAAACTCCCCATCCTTCATCAGCTGACAGTATGTAAGGTCTTTCGTCGGATAAAACTGAATTATTCTTTGAACGAAATGGTTGATGGTTTCTAAATCTTGTTTATACATGTTTGGAATAGGTTTCTTTTAAACAAACCAGAAGAGTTATTTGTATTCTTCCAAGGCAAATTGTGACTGGTTTTAATTAGTTCAGTTAAGTGATACTATTAAAACGCATGATTGACAGCATGCACAATCACACACAAACAAACACACGCTCATGCACACACACACACACACACACACACACACACACACACACACACACACACACACACACACACACACACACACACACACACACACACGTGTATATATGATATGTAATATGTGTAGAAATATGTAAGACGTTTTGAAATTGAAAGAACGTGCACGCAAATGTACGCCACAAGAATATACGTTGAACTTGATAACAAACATACACACAATCATACGCGTATACACAGACACACAGGCACATATATGCACGCAAACACACACACACACACACACACACACACACACACACACACACACACACACACACACACACACACACACACACACACACACACACACACACACACACACACACACACACACACACACACACACACACACACACACACACACACACACACACACGTTTGATATCGATTATTTATGTAAAACGTCTTTGTGAGAAAGAAAGAACATACTCATGCATGTGCACACTAAAATGCATTATTTATGTAAAACGTCGTTGTGAAAAAGAAAGAACACACTCACTCACGTGCCCGCACACACACACACACACACACACACACACACACACACACACACACACACACACCCGCATGTGCGCGCCTAAAATGATTTATTTATGTGAAACGTCATTGTGACAAAGAAAGAACACACTCACTCACACGCGTACGCACTCACTCACTCACACACACACACACACAGAGGGAGAGAGAGAGAGAGATGTGGATAACTGGATAAAGAAGGTTCGTTTTTGTTTGAATATGTATTTGGCTTTGTGTGAATGGACTAGATGTGTTGGAAGTGTTAATGTTTTGTATCTAGTTTCCTCCAAAGGCTAATCGATAGTAGAAGCCAAGCTTGATATAATCACATTTAGACTGGATTTTAGAATTTTATGTTGTGTACCCGATTCAAAACCTTATCTGCTACCAGCTGGAGACAGGCACTTGAAAGGTATAATGAGATTTAGATTAGGGTTATCAGAACTGATATGACAATGCATCGCTCCAGATACAGAGCTTTTAGTGCCAATGATTCAGTGTGGCCTTTGTGTCATGAACCCCAAGAAAATGAGATAAATTTTGTTCTTTGTTGCCTGCACTGCCAAATGTACGTCAAATGTTTATAGAATGAAGCTTTTACACGCATACCTATGTACTTAAAGTAAGTCTGTTAATGTTGTCAGGCAAAACTTATCACATTTGGAATACGTTTCTTTTAAACAAACTAGAAGAGTTATTTGTCTTCTTCCAAGGTAAATTGTGACTAACTGATTAATCAGTATGGTCGTTCTTCAAGAGAAAAAAAAAAATCCGAAAATTGTGTGTGTGAGCCGTGCCTTGCCGTGCCGTGCGTGCGTGTTAATCATAGTGGAATTATGATGATTATTGCAATGTTTATTACGGTCATAGGCACTGATCTATAAGTAGCTATTTACAGCTCAGTGGACTTCCCGAACAACACACTCCGCACGTGGGAACTGGAAGAGGACCCCACTCGCTTCATTAGGGATCCTTTAACAGTGGTGGTCACTGACCATGAAACTGAATGATATGTAATTAAGCATTCAACATACATGCACACACATACACATGCACACACACACACACACACACACACATGCATACACACACTAACGCGTGTGTGCACACACACGTGCACACACACACACACACAAATACGCACACACACACACACACACACACACACACACACACATACAGATCCCTGAAGCTAAACTGTAATTGACTTCCTAAACCTTCATCCTCACTGTTGTTTATTTTCTGGCTTCCTCAGTGTTTTGTTAGGTACCCCCTTGCCCCCACCCACCCATACCCCCCTTACCCCACGCCACTCTATTCCTCTCATCCTATGAATAGACCTGAAAATAGCATTCCTCAAATATTTGGCAGGAGGATGTCAGCCGTGTCAAAAACCAACAGACTGTGCCACCAGACCTGAGCACAATGTGAAGTAACGACTGGAGACAGAGAGAACGTCGGCTTGTCCCAGTCACACGACTCTTTCATCAACACTTCCACACCAGCGTCCAAGCTTTTCCCCTGATGACTGGAGGGGACGACACACTTGAGAGCTGTTCACCAGGTGTTGATAGCACTTTGTACTCTGACCACTCTCCTTTTCCTTTCCCTCCTCCCCTGTAGGGCAAACGAACAACAAACAAACTGATAACTACCACTGTCTCGCTCTCCACATGTGACGTCGGGTTGCCCTGAGGAACTGTGCACAGTGTGAAGTGTGTGGCGAGACAGAGAACGGTTCATTTTCCCCGCCCAGGTCGCTGCTCACTTCTCGATAGCACTCCACTATCACCCCACCCTCCTCCATCAACACCCCTAACCCCCAGTGGAATGACTGGACAATACACATCTGATTAGCAAATGTGGACAACAAATTGTTTACCTGGACACACCTACAGAAAACAGGGTGTGCCTGTCAGACCTGTATGTGTAAGGACCCCTCAACTTCCTGTTACGTCATCCGTCGTGTGACCAGTGTGGCCTCACAATACCCACCTGAGATAAGCGTGGGAAGAAGGGGTGGAAGCGTCTACCTACCTGTCTGTCTGTGTCTGTTTGTCTGTTTGTCAGTCTGGCACCCCTACTCCCGCTCTCTCTCTTTTTCTCTGTTATATGTACACACACACACACACACACACACACACGTGAAAGAAAAAGAGAGAGAGAGAGAAGTGAGGATACTATGTACTGTGTGTGTGTGTGTGTGTGTGTGTGTGTGTGTGTGAACAACAGGATGTTGAGGGAATGAGGGGGTGGGCACAGGGATGAAGGTCAGTGGCGTTGCAGTCAGAATGTATGTATGTATGTATGTATGAATGTATGTATGTGTGTGGCTCTATGTGTGTGTGCGTGTGTGTTGTGTGGATATAGATAGATATTCCAATTCCTCTCTCTCTCTCTCTCTTACATTCCTGTCAAGGCTTTAATAGAAAATGGATTTGGAATTGTGTGGTTGTGCCAGGGTGTAGGGTATGAAAATGGATTTATTTCTGAGCTTAAAGATAGACTGATTGCATCATACAAACAAAACTGGCATGCACAAATGGAATGCAAAGAAAAATATACTTGGTTCTTTTCATTTAAAAGTATATTCCAAACAGAAAAATTTATTATGATAATATCAAACAGGTGGCACAGAACAAACCTAGCCAAATTTAGACTTAGAACACTTGGCTTTAATGCCAATAAAAGATGGTTTGAAACTCGGCACAGAAACAGTCTCCCTGTCCAATATGTAACTCAGCTACCGATGATGAAAACCATTTTGTCTTTCAGTGCAAATCTTATGATGTTATTCGTAAAAAATGTATTCTTTTTGAAAAGGATTTAGTAAAAAGAGAAGATATGACAATGCTGCTCAGATCGAATGATGAAGACATCATAAAATCATTTGCTAAATATATTTCAGAAGCATGGGATTTTAGAAAGAAAATGATAAACAGAAGTTTAGATGTACAAATATGAGTAAAGCAAAATTCGTTTATTCATTTATGAAAAAAACTATTATAGGACATATTATTTGATGATAATTTGATAGATACACACGATTGTGTGCATGTGTATGCAAAACTATTTATTCATCTTGGATGGTCGAGCTGACCGAAGTGATCAGTTGATTTATGTTTGTCCCATTTTAGGTATATACATTATTTGTGTGTGTGATGAGAATGTTGATTTATATTATGTTTCTTTGTTTGATCTTATGTTTCCTGTTAATGCATTGTTCCCCCCTGTCACAAGGACTGTACAGTCAATGACAGTAAAACATCAAAGCGTCAAAAAGCGTCAAAGCGTCAAAAGCGTCTTACATTCCTGTCCATCTCTCTCTGTGTGTCTCTCTCCCTTTCTCTCTCTCTCTCACGTTTTTGTCTGGGTCACCATTTCTGTCTGTGTGTCTCTCTCAATCAGTCTCTGTCTGTCTTTCTGTCCGTCTGTCTGTCTCCACCCGTTGGTTTAAAAAGATTCTTTGAGAAAGGAGTAATGTATGTCACACACAAGTATATATATACACACACGGACAGCACACAACCCATGGACAGTTACCACTATACCTCCATACATTTCATGTTTAATAACTGAGCCAACAGAACCCGTCCCTATCCACGAAGTCCTTCTTCCATACTTTCTCTGTCTGCCTGTTTGTGTGCGCGTGGTCGTGTGTTTGTGTTTGTGTGTATATGGCTGTGATATGTTGAATATTACATTACATATCAATCAGGTTTGATGGTTGCTGTTTCTTCGTGGTGGTTGATGTTTTTTGTTTTTGTTGGTGGTGGTGGTGGTGTGGTGGTAGGGGTATAAGTTTTCGATTTTTAATTTTTCTGTGTTCCTTTCTCTTTCTTTTATTTAATTTTTTTAGTGGGTGTGGGATGGCGGGGGATTGTCGGGGCTCTTCCTTTTCCAGCTCAACTCTCTCATTTATCAGGGGTTTGCTGAAAAGGAAAAAAAAAAAGAAAAAAAAAGTTTGCCATCTCTATTACCCTCAGAACATGAAATTGTTTCTTTCTCTGTCTCTCTGTCTTTCTGTGTCAATGTCTGTGTCTGTCTTTTTATCTATCTCTGCCTGTCTGTCTCTGCCCATATATATATATATATTCATGTGTGTGTGTGTGTGTGTGTGTGTGTGTGTGTGTGTGTGTGTGTGTGTGTGTGTGTGTGTGTGTGTCTGTGTGTGTGTGTGTGTCTGTGTCTGTGTGTCTGTGTGTGTGTGTGTGTCTGTGTCTGTGTCTGTGTGTCTGTGTGTGTGTCTGTGTCTGTGTGTGTGTGTGAGATTTTTGTTTCCATCATAGAATTTTTTAATATACGTTTCCGTACATAACTGGACGCTGTTCTGTCAAAATAACAGCAAAACTGTATATCTTTCTTGTCTTTTTTTCTTTCTTTCTCTTTTATAATTAAAAGAAAATTAAATGATTCATACTTTACCACCACCATTGGAAGATCTAAATGTGCTTGAACCGTGCAGTTGAGCCGTCCCCCATGACGTCATGGACAGTCAGATAAAGAGGGGATTGAGTTTGCCCTTAAGCCTCTGTGATCTGGGGCAGGGTTTGGGTGACAGACATTGGTCAGCTGTCACAGAAAGGGGGCGGGGACTGTGCCCTCCTCGTGCCGTGCCGCGCTTGCGCAGTGCGTTAGCCAATCACACTCGTGTCCCAAGACGGAATGCGCGCGCAGAAACAGCCTTATAAAAGTGACGTGCGATTCGTGGATGTCACATTCTTGTTATCCACACCGACACTGCGTGTTTGTGGTCCTGTGGTTTTGCAGCTTGCCTATAAGCAACAAGAACAAGAAGAAATTCTACAACTTGCACGGTGCCCGAGTTCTTTGTCTTGTGTCCGGGCCAACTTGCACAGTGTCCAGTTCTTTGTTTTGTGTCCGGGCCAACTTGCACAGTGTCCGAGTTCTTTGTTTTGTGTCCGGGCCAACTTGCACGTGTCCATTCTTTCTGGGCCCC